>NC_136688.1:32160922-32710922 GCF_903797595.1 Erithacus rubecula | reverse complement strand
TGTTTATCTTTATATTTGTGAGTTAAGAAGTTGTAGGCAGCAGCATAATTCACAAAAAATGTTATTTAAACACATGCACCACAGTTGTCAGGACAGAATCCTCTGCAAAACCGTGCCAGACAAGGCACTCATTACATAGTTATTACTTCAGGGGGAAAAAAGGCATTCTGTTCAACTGAATAGATTATTTATGAAAAATGACATGATCGATAGCTGAGTATTCTGCCTAAATCCATTCCATGGAATAAATCTCACCTAACTTGTTAATGTGGTGAGAGCTACAAATCTCATTATTTTAAGTTCTGACTGCTGGACACAAGTTTTATTGCAATGACTGCCATGAGAAATATTTTTACTTAAAAAACAGAGTACTAAAATCACAAACCCCTACCTTGAGGCGAGCTTGCAGCAGTTCTATCTGTTCTTGGTAGAGTTGCTCTCAACAGCTACTGTGTGTTTAGAGCACCTCTTTGTGGTATGTTGGTGAGATGTTGTGCATGGAAAGAGAATTCATAAGAAAACCTATTTCATACAGTGGATAGAAACCTATTTTTTAAAAAGGAAGAAAAACTGCTGGAAAATATTAGTGTTAATTGTTAAATAAGTGACGAGATTAGTAATCTGCATCCTTCCTGTGTTCTTTTTCTGCAATTTCTGTTGGTGTTCTATACAATGTATATTAGCCCATGCACAGTTATATACAAAACATGTATTTAATATCTATTGTGACCATTATATTTTGATTTTGGAAATAATAATAATAATGGTAATCAATATTATTGGCTTTTAAATACTTCCTGCAATTATCTCAAAATCTATGGTGAAGTACATCTAAATTTTATCTAAAAAATAAATGGAAAGATATGTAACAGTAAAGTTACATTTACTTAATTTCACTTCTACCACTGTCTCATTCCTTCATCAGCTGAATCCACTGCATCCTCTTTCACGGAGAAAGGCAAAGGCACATAAGAATGATGCTGGGAAAGAAGTACCTACCTTACTTTCTCCCAGAGATAATGAATTTCCCAAGGCTTCTCAGCTGACTCTGCAAGTCTCAAGGCAGCATAATTCTAGGATTTAGAGGGAAGGTGTTAAGGTAGAGATGCTGTTTTGGAAAGTACCTCAGGGAATTCTATTTATTTATGTTGTATAAAAGGAGCAGTTCTTTATGAACCAGTGACACATACAAAAAGTGCTCTGTTATGGAAATTAGCATGGGAATCACAAGTTAAAGTGGGCTTGTGTAATTAGTATTTTAATAGCGTGGTTTTTCAAAGGAATTTTCAAAACTGATACTTTCAAATGTTTCTATTAAAATAAATTATAGATTATCTTAGGAAAATACAAATGAATTTTAAAGTATTGGTGGTTTAATGTGGAAACTAAACTAATTCAGGTAATAGGAAGGAAAAAATTCTAGAGTTTAATCACAGTGTATAAGCCATCACACACATAGGCAAATTATAGAAAGAGTATGAAATATCTCCCTAGAGCTGCATCCAGAAAATTATCAGTGGTAATTCCTTTTTGCATGGAAAATTTGGAAGGAGGATCAGACAGTTTCGAATTATGATACATAAAATATGTTTTGCAATAAAAATAGTATCTAGCACCAAAACCAATAAAAAATACTGTTGGACACAGAAATCCTCTGTCCTTCACTGGTAGATACCCAGGGGGAATTTCTTGTTCATATATGCTAAAGAATAAATCAGTCCTCAGAAGCAGGACTTTTATGTGTTAGGAAACATTCCCATTGGAAATTCATGTACATTTTAATATAAATGAGCATTTATAATTTGCAAAGATTAAACCCCCCACAAGTGTTCCCTAACCACCATTTATGTATAATGCCTTTGTTAGTCTGTCAAACCAATATTTAGGATTTTTTTTTCCATTATTGTGGAGGCCACTCTTGCAAGGATTATAATATATGACAAATATGGAAAGATAAGAGATTTTGGTATTTAATCTAAAGCTTATGTCAGCTTTCCTGCTTTTTGAAGCATAAGCCTCTTTTGAATTGTATCCAAACAGCCAGACATCTTGTGTGAAAAATGTCTTACTGTGCAAAGGTCTGTGAGATGACCATGGAATTCAAAGGGTGTTCTGTCCATTGGGACTATTAGAAAGAAAAGGAGTCTCACTTCAGCTTAACATAGTTGTTTGAAATTAGTCTGTGAGACTTTTCTGAATTTTGCTGTCATCTTATTCAGAAACAATGCTGCAGTCATGCATTTTTAGCCTTACTAGCAAAGTGAAGCACAGAAAGGTTGCCTGCTGCAGGGAGGCAGTGGGCTACATCCTGAGTTCTGTCATGCACATCAGATCTGTATCGTGTTGCCTTGACAATGCAACCCTAAGAAGCAGAAAAGTTAAGCAAATACCTTCACTATGCCAAGGACTACAGTTTA
This sequence comes from Erithacus rubecula, assembly GCF_903797595.1. Classification (NCBI taxonomy): domain Eukaryota; kingdom Metazoa; phylum Chordata; class Aves; order Passeriformes; family Muscicapidae; genus Erithacus; species Erithacus rubecula. Next base: position 32,708,505 of record NC_136688.1, on the reverse strand, counting down.
GTGGGGTGTATTGAATCCCCCAGCAGTGTAAGACATGGATGTTATACGTGTCCAATACTGGTGATACCTTTTGAATGCTGGATGTAGCATTCACTGTGGATGTATCCAAATGTTGCATAATAACATTTCATGGTAAATTTCAGATTGTTTCAGAAAAAGGAGAAATTAATCGTTAAAAATTGGTTCACTCATTTGTTTTGGTTCTTTTCCCATGCAGGAATTACATGTGCTTTGGCTAAAATTTTCAAGAATTTATCATTATCTGTGGATTATGTGATAGGGTTTGTGAGTTATTCTTGATCTGCAAATAATTTTATTTCCTTGATTAAAGATTTGACTGCTCCCTATAAGAGTGAGAACAATGGCTAAATTTCAAGTAATGTTGAGAGTTTCAGACTCCAGATGAGCTGCACAGCAGGACATAGAGCACAAGACATACATTTGACTGAAGTGTCTACACATGCACACAAATTAAGTTGGAAAGCCTGCAAGCTCTTTACAACAATACATATGTAAAACTTCATTTTTCAATATATTCCTGCTACTAAAATAATTTATAGAAATAAAAGAGAGGGAAAGTGAACAGAAAGAGATGAAGACATGAAAAGACTGGCAAAAAATATTGTTCTGGAGAATAAAACTACTTTTGATTGTTCTAACATGGATTATGAGCAAATAATTCCTTTGACCTTTTCTTTATGTCTGTTAAAACTCTCTGCTAATTACAAATTCATTGTCAAGATTTTTATGACAATGTCGTTCAACATGGAAAGCTAAATATACTTATGTTTCACCTGATGATTTTGAATGCCAGCAGTTGGTAGGAGCAGAGTCATGGGGATTTGATTGTTACCCTGACATTTTAGAGATGATTGGTGCCAATATTTACTAGGTAACTAACTTTACTCATAGTGGGGAAATAGTTAGAAGGTTTTGTGTGAATTATTTTCTGGTAGGATAAATGTAGAAGGATAAATCAGAATTATACCTAGCTAGACAGGGCTTGGCATTCAGATGCTTCTCAAAACCAAAAAGGTTTCCTTCTGAGCATGGAGGATAAAAAGGGTCAGAGGGAAGAACAATAACACAACAATATCAAATCTCTGGTGATTTCAGAAAGAGTAACTGTTTCTGCAAAGAGCACCTCTCACACAAAGAATGGGCATGAAAATACCTTATTTGGCTGCCTGGTTTTTCCAGACACTTGTTATGCATCCAACCAGTCATACCAAAGTTGTTAATACAAGCATGAGCTCAGGGGATGGAAAAAGACAGCTGAGTCCTTTGCATGCTAAAAACTTTCCATAGACTAAGCCATCATCAGCTTTCTCATTATTCTACACAACTACTCACTGCTCCCTGTGACAGCCAGCACCCCCTTTGGCTTTCATCATTCTGATTCATGGCATTTCATAATATAAGCAAGCTTATATTTTTGTAGGTTTTGTAGCTCCTCTTGAGGTCTGTGCAGTTTGATAAAACAGCAATTGCCTTTAGAGGGGAAAGCTTAAAACAATTGTGACCCATTTCTCCAACAAAAAAAGCAAAGCAGATACACATTATATGACATCTCCTGAAAAATCACATAGCTAAGACAATTTCATTAAATATATAGTTGATATATTCCCAAAATGTGTAAAGAAAAAAGAAGTTTATCAAATGTCCTCATTGTAATTCTTAAAACCTCTAAGAAAAATGTCTTTATTTCTTTTACTTCTCTGTGAATAGTGCTAAACTTCATATAATGTTTAGAGCTCAATAAGTACAGTTTTATCCACTTGAAATCACTTTCAGTCTGGTAGACTCAAATATTTTATATCACTAAGGCAAGTTTGAAGTATATTCTTCTGCTTATTTGAAGCAATATGCTCTACATTTATAACCTCAGAATGGTATTTTAAAGTCCTATCTAAGTGATTGACAATGATATATTTTTGTCACCATATAATTGCATTCTGAAAAAAATATTGGCTTTTCCAACATAGGTTTTTTTCTGTTTTGACTGAGATCTACAGACAAGTCTCTATTTATGTGCATGTGCCTGTCTGCTGCCTGTCTGTGAAGGGAAATTACAAATTTTTGAAAGTTCTGAAACTGCTTAGGATGCCATATGTTTCTTTGTCTGTATATTATTTTATTTTCAGTAAAAGAAGCAAGTATACTTGTAGATTCGAGTATCTAAAAATTTAGGCAGAGTTTTAATTTTACAATTCATGGAAGAATTTCAATTAAAATCAATATTGTTCTTCAATTTTGGAAGTAAGGACAGTTCAAAAAAACCTTTGTTAATGTTTAAGGAAAAATTTTCATTGACAGCAAATTGCTCAGAGGGATTGTACAGGTGCATATTGAAAGATTGTTTTACCAAAATTATGCTCTTAATCTAAAACTGTGTTTCAAATCAAATATACGTGTGAATGCATAGTGTTTTTTTTCCCAAATATTCTTCAAGTGTTTTGAAGAAAGGAAAAGTAATCATGCACCCATGTTTCTATTTTGTCATCAGAATTCAAAGTATTTTACTTATAATTATTTTAATTAAGTATAATGAGATACAATATGTTTATATTGATATTCAGCATGCTTTGAGACACCCTTTCTAAGTACCACATAGTTATTTTTCAGTGGTCCCTCACATGAATGCCTTTTTCCATGGTTGAGTTTTTTGACTCTTTTGGGGAATCTAGTCATTTTGCAGATGTGAGGCTAATTGGCTGAGCAGTCTTTAGGGCTTCTGTTAATTTTAGTTATATAAATGTATGCATATTTATTAAAGCCCTAATTGGAAAATTTGAATTATTTGTACAATTTAGCCAATATTAAGCTGACAGCTAAATCACAAACCCTTTAGTGAGTGCACAAACATTTCTCCCTCATCTTTTCTCTCAATGCCTTTTCTACTCTCAAGGTCATGACATTCTCCACTTGTATCTCTTGCTGTGTTTATTCTGGTTCAGATGGCCACTCCACTGCACTTGTTCTGATTCTCTGAGCAGTAAGATAGCTGCCCTGTAATCAGTGTATTTTTCCCCCTCTGGTTATTGCCTGCAGCCTTGTTTATCACTTGTTTTGCTCTTCCCTATCTCTCCCTCATGCTCATCCCTTATCCCCAACTCCTTACTGAGCAGACTTGTACTCATTCCTGACAGGATACTCCCTTGCAAAAGGCAGTTTCCTTAATTTTAATTTCAGGGCTAAAGCTGAGGCAATGAGAAAGCCAGCGCAGTAGTAAAGAGCAAAAATTGCTATTCTGCCAGCATCCCAGAAAATCCTAAATGCAGCAGCATCCCTCTGCTTTCCCCTAGAGGCACTAGATGGCAGCCTGGATCACTGCTGCATTGCATCAGGAGCAGAACGTGCTGGGAATGAAACAGCAGAAGGCTTTCCATGAGGCTTTTAATCGAGGAAAGATTCATTATGGATGCCCTTCATTTTCAATACAATTATTTTAAAAACTCTCCTTGTCTTTATAGAGAAAGACTGAGCCACCACGCTGAATGTCAAGCCCACTCCCCCACTATCTGAGGCAGTCACATCTATAATCCACTTCACCTTAAAATGACAGGCACTCTTTTTCTTCCCTGACTTTTCATGAAAGGTTGTTCCATCCTGTCTCCCATATTTAATGAATTTGTGTCTGAAAAATGCTCTCAAATGCAATTTTATTGCTTGCTGAATGAAAATTCATGAAAATTTCCCCAAGAACAGGGAACTGCAAGATACAAAGATAACATCGGTAATACATAAAAGTGAAATGATCCAAGGGTGAGTTATATGCCTGGTCAGCTCCTTTTCGTTACTATTTCAGTATTTCTCTGATTCCAAACAGACTATGATCAGTGCTTGAAGATGATCTCTTGTACCAAAACACTTGCTAACTTTTCTTTTACTGCAAGACATCTATCCCTGCTTGTGCTTATACTCAGAAATAAAAAAATCAATTCCCCCAAAGGAAGAATGCAGTTTAATGGGGAAAGTGATTCTGATTGATAATCTAGAATCATATAGTAAATTGACATGTATGATTTCACTTAATCAAAAGTGCATCTCAGACAAAAGAAACATACAACAAAATTGGAAGGCATGTCTGGAGGGCACCTAGTGCACTTATTTGTTGAAAGCAGAAATAATTTTAATGTGAGATCAGTTTACTCAGAGTCTTGTCAAGACAAGTTCTGAAAATCTTCAGAAATTTTTATTACACAGGCTCTTTGAGAAGAAAAAGAAGGAATTGGCAGAAAGTGTTGCACAGGAAGTTCCACCTAGCCATGAGAAATAACTTTACTGTTCAGATGATGGAGCAGTGGAGCAGGTTGTGCAGGGGGGTTGTGGAGTCTCCCTCCCAGGAGATATTCAGGAGCTGTCTGGACACATTCCTGCTTGGGCAGGGAGGTGGGAGCAGATGACCCACTGTGGTCCCTTCCAGCCTGAGCCATTCTTTGATTCTGTGAACAAGAGGGCAGGTGAAGAGAAGAAGCGGAGGAGGAGTGGAATGTATCTCAGAGCAGCAAGGTAAAAGCAGTGTTACTGACACCCGGGTGTGCACACAGGTGGGTCTGGAGCTGGGCAGGGGGCAGAGGAGACCATCCACAGTTACCAGACATCATCTTGCTGGAGAAGACTCTGAAAAAGAGAATTCAGAGCACTGTACCTCTCTTTCCTTGCAGAATTACAAAGGAATATGTCTTTTATTTTTCTCTTCCTGTACAAGAAACCTTGCTTCATAAAAAACAAACTTCTGCTAGCTGAAAAACTTCAAAACAAATCTCTGCTTTTTTCCATATTCATGTCCCTCCACTCAGTTTTCATGTGAAAAACATCAGTCCCAAGGCTTTCTGTTAATAAAGCTCTAAGATGGCCACATTCCTTACTTTCTCTGTTGCTTCTCCCTGACTTATGAACAGGTATGTTAGAAATATCTCCAGCACAGAAGATTGTTACTTCTTTTTCATCCTCCACAAATCAGATGAGAATTTCTAGTCCAAAGTAGGTTAACTAGGAGGCAGGAAAAACTGGAGGGGATCTGCATTTGTTTGAAAAAAAAACAAATTTAAAAAATAATTGGAAAATCAGCAAACAGAAAAAGAAACAACTGACAAAAAGATAAGCCTTTGCTATGCAAGTAAGAGAATGGGCTCTGTCCTTTTGTTTGCTACAGCATGATATTACAATGGACAAGATGCAATATTAATGTTAAATGCAAGATAAACTACATTTTTAACACTTGAAAATGTTTATTTTTAGTTGCCCAATGGGGAGACTGTTATCTTCTTAACAAGTTCCAAAACTTTCTCCACTTATTCAGAAAAGAGCTTATATCTTAAATTCAAATATACCAGCTTCATAAAAATCTGAGCAATATGGGCTCACCGTACTCAGCAGAAATACTGAAATTTAATCAAAGCAATCAACTGACAAAATAAAATTTCTGAAAAATCTTGTCTGGTACAAATCATCATGATTTACAGACTTAAGTACAGCCAAGCAAGGACATGTTAAGTACAATGTAAAGGAAAAGTTTCTATCCTGTAACTACCAAAATGTCAAATTAGACAGAGGTCTATTCATTAATAGAGTGAAATGACTGGAAATCTTATCTTTTTTGGGAATAATTTTGTTAATGACAGTTTCTGACAGTCTCCTTTATTGCTAGAGCATACAAAAACATCTCCAGTTAGCTAATGCCCAGTTTCAATTCTGAAACATATATGTTTCCTTTGAAGAAAATTTAAATATTGGTAAGAGCTAAGACATCATGGCAGGTGTGGAAAGGAAAGCAAAGAATTTGCCAGAAACATATGATTCAAGGTATTTGATTTTTTTTTCCTCTAAAATACGTAAAGAATGGACAAGAGTAAAAAATTGGTAGAGTGACTCTCAGAAGGAATAGAAAAAATATTGAAAGCTAACAGTTCAGTAAATAAGAATTGCATGGGTGTATACTTATTGAGAAAGAACAATCATTTCAGTGAATTGCAAGAGCTTAGTAACTAGGATTAGACTTCAAAGAGAGGAATGTGTGTTTCAAGCAGATAAAAATTCCAGAGAAGTTAAAAATGTGATGAGTCCATAAAGCATCTTCTAGATTTTTACTTTTTTAAGGTGCACTAAGGTAGTGTATAGGCATAACTTCAGTTCCTGAGGCCCTGCAAGAGTAACCTGAGCATTGCAAGGCTTTGCAGAATATCAGAAAAAACAGCAGATTATAAAAAAGATGAAAAATGTTACAATGTGAGTTGCCAAGGCTTTCTGCTAGTCCTGAGTGTGCCCCCCATGAATCAGATCCTTTCAGAAACCCAGACAGGGCACGACTAAAGGAGTGCAGCTCTGATGGGAGTGCTCATGGGGACTCTTTCCAAGCCATCTTCCTGACCAAAGCAAGCTTGTGAGTACTCACAACCCATACTGAGGGCAAAATTCAGTAAATGACATGGGTCAATCATCTGTCAGTCAAAATTTCCAATGAGCCTATATGCAGTTGAGACCTAGATTTTGAAGCTTTAGGTATTTTAGCAGTTTTGTCTGAAGTGAGAAAAAAATCTATTTCCAGAAATGTGAGTGTTTCAGGAAGTGGCTGAAGTTGTATGTTGAGCCGTTAAAGCCATTCTTTAACACAAGTTCTTGTGTATGAAAAAACTTTCTGTTTTGCCTTCATTAAACTTCATCAGAGCACGTTTCCAAGGTAATTTAATTCTAAACTTTTAAAACCCAAAATGCCAAAATCTAATGTTCATAAATTTATTTTACTGCATGCTAGAATGAAAACTCTTACAAAGCCTTGTTTTCACTTGCAGCGCCAGCAATGTCCAAAGTTTAACTGATAGATAAACAACTATTTCAACACCTGAGATTTCAAGGAAATCAAATATTTCAGTTATAACATTATTAAAAAGAAATTCTTTCTTCTTTAATCTTTCTTCAGTAAAATATTCTTCTAATGAGGAGTAAAAGCAGAATTTTTAAAAAGTAATTTTTATATGTTTAATTAGAACGTCTATTCTTTCTCAGAGTGAGAGTCTTTATACCTCATCTCAATTATTTCTTAACCCTAAATAGTTTGTCTATGAAAATAATTCTGTTTCCCACATTTAGATGAGCATTAAAATCTGAAAACTAGTTTTTATTCATTTAAATGCATAAAAATATGTCGAATTGCCTGCTCTGCTTTGCTTATGGGTTAGTGTGGGATTGGTTTATTTTTTTGTGTAATTTCTTAGGAAAAATCCAGTAATGCCTTAGCAACTTTAGCTTTGCCCACTGGAGGGAGTGCACAGGCACTTTTCCACACTGTGAGGTAATGTCTCATGCTCTGCTGGGGAAGTTTTACTATTTACAGGTTGTAGCTATAGAAATGAACTTTGAAAGTGTGAAAATACATGAACAGATGAATAAGAAAATACAATGAAATGCTGGTATTCCTAAATGCTAGACTTTCCAAAACAAATTAAGGACTCAGTCCTCTGCACATTTGTAGAGATCATTTAAATTTCTAATTTCCTTTCCCTCAATTAATAATTCCAGATATTTGTCTAAGCAATTTTTCTAGTAGGAGGAAAAAAAGGGAAAGGAAAATGAAAAGGGAGAAGAAAAAGAAAATGGAAAGAGACATGATACTTTGCAGATGTTATTCTATATGCAACAGAATGTGTAGGTCATTGTTAACATGAAATCAAAATGCATATTTATGAGGGGAAGTGTATTCTTCTGTGTATATATATCAAATTGCCCATGTTTTACTATAAACAGACATGTTCTTTGACATGCAGTATGTTTGTAAATCGAAAATAAAGCACAAATCCCCAACACATTATTTTTCTCTCACATAATTCTTACCAATCCTCTTTTAGAATCTCAATTGATTTTTATTTTCTTTTCTGCTATGCTTATGAAATATTTCCTTCAGTTCAATAGAGTTTTGCATGAGTATGTCTCAGAGGAACTTTTCTCATTGTGCAGTGTATAGTTCTATTCAAATAAGATTCTGTATCAGTAATGTCAGCAATTTAGTCAGAATAAAAATGTATTACAAATCAAATATGATAAATAGATATTAGCAGGTGAATGCTAAATTTGGTATATAACTCAACCAAGAGAAATCGAAAAAGCATCAGTCACAATTAAGTTATTTGTTTTGAAATAGATCTTAATACCTTTTTTAATCTGGATAAAGTATAAGTTTGATTAGTGGTAGTTTAGAGCTAGACATGAGAGAAATTTATGGTGTGAATTGAAATAAAAGGCTGTGTAGTGGGGATTAATAATAAGAAAAATTCTATAACCTTGAAACCTGGTAGAAGCATTATAAAGGAGAAAAATATAACTGCATCAAATGTCAACATGAAACCAACATGACATTAGCAAAAGAATTTGCCAATTATCTCAGTCATATTATTTACAAAATAACACTAATGCAATATTTAAAGCTTCAATGAAACTAAATTTAGAATACAACTCACAATGATAAAGATGGATATTGAGAGTAGATTGACTGAACCTAAAAGAAGAGTAGGAACCTCTGTCATGTTCACCAAGATTATGACTTCCTATGCACAAACAGACTAAAGCAGTTTTTCAGTCCACAAATTATTGAACAAGGGTATATTTCTGTAAATTCACAAAAGACCAAATATTCAGGGTTGGAGATGTTTAAATTCATGTATTTAATATAGAGCCATCTGCTACCTTTTTTCATGGTGCTTTTTAATGAACTGTTTGATGCAGTTCAACTGAGTTTTGCAAGACTATGTCTTGAGAAATATGGTTAATTATGTAATGCCTTTAGTTAGAACTTGGCTCCTCGTGAAGTAAACTCTTAGCATGATACTTGTATATTACATTCTTTAATTGTACAATATGAGGTCCATAATGCTGTTTTTCAGTGTCTGAAATCTTTATTATATTGGTGACTGTCAGACAAAGCACCACAAGCTATGTTCCAAAATACCAACCCAAGACATAAACTTCTAAAAGGTCCTTACATTCTAATTGCTATGTCAGTGTTGGAATGAGCTGGAAATAAGATTTTTCTAATTTGGACCAGACAAACTGCAGTATATATTTAGTTAAACTTCTCTGAATCTAAGATGAAATACCTTTACACTAAATGATATTACATTGTGCATCTTAATGTAATACAATAGTTTTTGTTAAAATATTTTTTTCTTTCATGTTATTGATTGAAATGCCTAAAACGTCAAATTTAGTTCCAGCTAATCAGTAGATTTTGTAATAAACATAAAATAAACATTGGAATTATTTTCATAAAATATTATTCCCATTCCCTTTTAATTTTTCAAAGCTTCTCTTCTATAACCAGAATTCTTTCTGGTTATAGAAAGAACGTGCAAAGGAATAATTACCACCATTGGTTCTACCAGCTCTGGGCAGTCAGAAGCACAGCAGGAGCTTTTTAAAGAAAGGACTGAAAACAACATCACTGAAATGCATTCTTTCTCATACACACAAGGCACTCAAGCAGTGAGTTAATATTAGCTGTCTATACATAATTATTGCTGACAGGTAGGTCTCTCAAACTATATTATGCTTAAATTTTTTGCATAGGTATTCCAATGATTGCATTATGGAATTCCACATGTTGTATTATGTAATGCTTTCTGTATTGCTCACCATATTAAGGAAGTTGAAGAATCAAAGGTATTTTTCCACAAGAGGGGGCTAATACTCCTTACTAGGTCCTGATGGAAAGTTTTATTCATGAGAAATCTGAAATCCAGGAATGCCACAGAGAGAGAATGAAAGAGAGAGGGAGAGAGGGAGAGAGGGAGGGAGGGAGGGAGGAAGGAAGGAGGGAAAGAGGGAGGGAGGGAGGGAGGGAGGGAGGGAGGGAGGGAGGGAGGGAGGGAGGGAGAGAGGGAGGAGAGGGAGGGAGGGAGGGAGGGAGGGAGGGAGGGGAAAGAGGGAGGGAGGGAGGGAGGGAGGGGAGGGAGGGAGGGAGGGAGGGAGGGAGGGAGGGAGGGAGGAGGGAGGGAGGGAGGGAGGGAGGGAGGGAGGGAGGGAGGGAAGGAGGGAGGGAGGGAGGGAGGGAGGGAGGGAGGGAGGGAGAGGAAGGAAGGAAGGAAGGAAGGAAGGAAGGAAGGAAGGAAGGAAGGAAGGAGGAAGGAAGGAAGGAAGGAAGGAAGGAAGGAAGGAAGGAAGGAAGGAAGGAAGGAAGGAAGGAAGGAAGGAAGGAAGGAAGGAAGGAAGGAAGGAAGGAAGGAAGGAAGGAAGGAAGGAAGGAAGGAAGGAAGGAAGGAAGGAAGGAAGGAAGGAAGGAAGGAAGGAAGGAAGGAAGGAAGGAAGGAAGGAAGGAAGGAAGGAAGGAAGGAAGGAAGGGGAAGGAAGGAAGGAAGGAAGGAAGGAAGGAAGGAAGGAAGGAAGGAAGGAAGGAAGGAAGGAAGGAAGGAAGGAAGGAAGAGGAAGGAAGGAAGGAAGGAAGGAAGGAAGGAAGGAAGGAAGGAAGGACGGAAGGAAGGAAGGAAGGAAGGAAGGAAGGAAGGAAGGAAGGAAGGAAGGAAGGAAGGAAGGAAGGAAGGAAGGAAGGAAGGAAGGAAGGAAGGAAGGAAGGAAGGAAGGAAGGAAGGAAGGAAGGAAGGAAGGAAGGAAGGAAGGAAGGAAGGAAGGAAGGAAGGAAGGAAGGAAGGAAGGAAGGAAGGAAGGAAGGAAGGACTAGAAAGAGTTAGACCTACATTTCTGTTATGCTCATTCTAAAATGTTAAATCCCTGGTCAACCGATCTGTCACAGTTGAGGGTTGATATTTTAACCTTGGAGAGACTCTACTCAGTGAGGATCAATAAAATTTCATTAGCAGTGAGTTGCTTTCAAAGAAAGCACTACACAGACATGGTCCATAACTCTGGTCTATTACTGAGTTATAATTTGAAAGGAGTGAGTAACTATCCAAAGCAATTATGAGGAGCAAGGAGTAAAGAAGAGTTGATAACAAAAATGACCTGATCAGTCCCACACCTTGATTGCTTTCAGAGTAGGATCTTAATGATAGCCTGAGCTGAAATTGGTGATAGAGCATTCAGATTTGATTTGTCTTTGCACTAGAAAAAGATTAAGTATACTTTATAGAGCTGAAATTTATAGAATATAGATGGAGAGGGCTGGCACCAACTTACCCAGGCTGTAGTACATTGGAGAGGTACTCAAAGTATTAGTAATAGACTTTTGCAAAGGGGGAGAGGAGATAATAGCACTTGAAATTAACAAACCAGTGTAGATAAATTATACAAAAAAGACCAAAATAGGATAGTAGTACGTTTCAGCAGCTTACAGACATGTTTTCATCTGCATCTAGAAAAACCAACTACCTTTAAAAAAATAAAAAAATTATCATGAGTCAGTGAACAAGACATGTAGCGATAATAGTGACAGCAGCAGCAGTAGCTATGGCAAGTTCTGGCACAAAATTCCCAAAGGAGCTAGAGGAGAGGTTCCTGGAGCCAGGGAAACCTGAGAGAAAATGCAGAGACTCATCAGACTGGTAGAGTCACACCCTTCCATCCCTCAGAGAAGTGCAGCTTATGGAACCTTGACAAGAATCAGAAGAACCCTGACTGTCTTGCTATAAGGCTGAAGGAGGGGCTAACATCAAGTGTGAGGAAAGAAAGAGAAATTTTGTTCAGACCATTTTTCTTCCATACTGAACAAAGGAAATACTACATTAAGAAAAACAGTTATCATTTCTTGCAAAATTTTTTAGTGCTTGTGTATTGCTTAAATCTGAGCCCTTCAAGACATTTTCTGCTTACACAAAAACATATGCTTTCATTTCACAAAGTATATCCAGCTTCTGCAGCTGCTAAGATAAGCTAGAATACACAGCCTCAGTGAACCCAAAAGATTCCCAAACAGAAAGCTAATTAAAATTCCATCCACTTCTAGAGACTGTTTGCTTGTTTGTTTGTATCTGATTATTTTATGCCATCTCATGATTTCTATGCAGCCTTAGTCATGACTCTTGAATGCTGGAGATTAGCAATACCAGAACATTTCTATTCCTAATGCTACATCAGTACTCTGCACCACTGCCCAGCTCCTGCTGAGAATCTTACCCATCTTTCACAGTTATTTTTGGCAAAAAATTATGCCTCCTACTTATGGCTGTAGTGAGGCATGAAGTACATCTGTCCTGCTGTGGTCCCTGCAGTGTGAATTTGGAAAAGGATGAACAATGATCCTATGCACATTTCCTGTTGCATGCTCTGTTACACTACCAGTTATACATGCTATATATATATCAAGCTAATTGGATTGTTTCTTTATCTTCCAGTTGCAATCAGGGATTACTTGATGAATCTATGCAGCTACAGCTCATTCACACAGTCCATCATTCCTATCTCTGATTGCAGAAGAGTCAGTTTCCCGGACACAAGTGATTTCTGTGTTGTTTTAATAGCAGTTGGATAGATGGAAAATATACCTTTTGTGTCATAGTGCAATATTCTGAGCTGAAATTTCTGAAGGGAAATTTGCATTGTCTGAAATTATGAACTCAATCAGATACTGTAATTCTGAGATCCTTAATTTTTTTGAAAAGGCTCCTTTTCTCTTTCTCTTCAGTTGATGAGACGCTGATTAAGACATCATGAGAAGCAGATCATCTAACAATTGCAAATTTCAAGAGCTTGAAACAAAGGGAAAATGTTTCTCATGGAACTCAAGTGCTGAGAAATGGTCAATTCTTTGAAAAGTTGTTTAGACAAAAGTGTTCTATATTAAGTTTGAAGGTCAGCAATCCTTTTCATAAGAACGTGAACTGGTCCAAACATGTGAATCTTACTTACAAGAGGAAATATTTCAACCATGTTTACACTGGCATTTTAGAGCAGTTTGTTAAGTAATCTGATTGACAGTTCAAATTTTTAAGTTTGGAAAAGACCATAGTAATAGTCCATAATGTCCAATACCTCTTTGCTAGCAACTGAATAGAGGGGGTTTTTGTACCCAAAACCTGCCTTTGAAAATAGTTTATCACACTGGTCAAACTTCATATATTTCCTGATCTATATTCCTCAATTTCTTTTTTGTGTCAACTGTTATAATCATCTATATTTTTCATAAAGATTCAAGATTAAAGTAATTAACATGAATAAAATGTAATGGTTTTCTTGCTTTGTGAAATTCCAAAACTCTCCTTTTATATGACCAAAATAAACGTTTTCAATCATACTGTTAATTCAGATTTTATGGTAAAAAACTCTTTTTCAATGTTAAAACGAGGCAAAAGCCTTTCTTTAATCCATTCTGTCTCAAATTATGATAGTTTTATCATTAGTATCTTTCTTATCTTGAACAAGAAGATCAATATATTTTTTTCTCTTTTTCTAATTTCTTTCTTTTCTTTTTATTATATAGTGAAGCCCAGATTAAGCAGTTTTTTAAATGGATCTGATCTACTAACATTTAATAATAGACTTATAATTCTACAAAAAGTGGGATTTTTAAAGATGTTGTAGATGATGTTGGATTTGAATCAAATTGGGAATATGGCTCTGCAGTCCCTTGAAGTTCCATGCTTTGATCTCAAACTCAAAATCGGGATTCAGAGGAAAGGTAAATTTTCTTTTTTTCAGTTTAATCTTAGGAATCTGATTTGAGCCATATCCAAAGTGCAAGATTGTACCAATTTTTATTTTATCCATATCTACTCATTCCATATCTACTTCTCCACACCAAAAGACTTAAGGCCTTATTCTCTGTTGTGTTTCTAATGTTTTATAAAGGTTTAATGGTATGTAGGACTCTGAAGAAAATCAATAGTCCCCTGATGAGAAAATATCTTCTGTACAGATCTCTTGTATATGCATGATGTCTACCACACATTGCTCAGATTTTCTCTCAGATAGAAGAAAAGCCAATGTGTCCATGGGTAACTCTTTGGTGTGCTTCACCCTTCAGAGCAAGAAACAATGCAGGGGAATCACTCTGATGGATTCAGATCTTCATTTACAGGTCTGACACTGGGGTTTATATGCAATTTTGTTCACTAGCACATTCCAATTTTACTGGTAACTTAACCTAAAACAAACCACAATTGATGTTTGCACTGTGAGCACCTGAGAAGTCTCCACATATTCCACTTTTCAGAACACATCTGGTTAGTTTCTTACTCTTCCAAGTGAGCAGCCATATTCAAAACCAGTAATTTTTACCAGATGCTCTTGTCAACCAGCAAGACAAATAGCCTTGCTCTGCCTCCATGCAAGGTCAGTATAAAAAGCTTCCTCACAGTCATTAAGAAAAAAAGAGTTTATCAACATAAAGATTGCACGCAGCATTTAAAAGAAAAAAAAAAAACTGAATAATGCTCATATTGGTTACAGAAAAATATGATTGTGATGTTCAGAATAAAATTAAATATTTGAAAAAGAAAGCCGGTTGAAATGACATTATTATTGAAGTTATTTCAGAATTGCATTATATGCCATTTACTTTACTCCAAAATAAATATATAAACTTAAGGTTTTTTAATTAAATAATTTGGACTTGGACACTGTATGCTGGTAACAATTTGCTTTCAAAGCATTTTGGTGGGGTTTTATTTTTGCTAAAAAATGTATAACAAAGACTTTGTGGAAGAGGGGAAAGAACTGTCTGGTAGTGACAGGTTGCTTGGTAACTAGAATTTGAAAAGTATCTTTCATAATCTACAATAGCTGCCCTTTCAAAAGTAGAATTTCCTCATGCAAAACTGTCTGTAAAAGCTATAGAAAATATAACTGAGGGAGACCTTGAATAGTTTAGGATTCAGGTTCTTGTGAGATGTTAAAAAAAATCCAAAAGTTTTTAAAACTAGCATGTCACCTTACTTGAACAAACAAACAAAACATAATACAGGTTTCAGCTGAAAAGCAAACTAAGTCCTTGCAAGATGCAACAACATGCTTATAATTACCTAAATAGTTTTGAACAAAGAGTTCTTTTCTGATGTGATTCACTTCTTAAGTGTAAGTTATTACCATGATTGTGCATTGGAGAAACATACAAAAGCAACATACACACTTCAGGAGACTAAACATTTTTTAAATTTCTTTTTAAATTACAAATTATTTTTTAGACTATTAAATCTTACAAGTAATGCATCAGAAATTCTAGTACATTTTTTGAGTCCTAGAACATAAATTATGGGAATTCTACACTTAGTTGTATTTCTTAATTATTTACAGCATTCTAATAGTCCAGCTCAACCTTTTATGAAAATACAGAAATAAATAATTCATAGATGCTTTTTACTTAAGGGTCAACCTTTTGTGAAACTAGTCCTAAATTAATAGAGATGCTGATTGTCTGAAAACAATGCCTCATAAAAATGATTTATTGACTGAGAACATCACCTTTCTCTTCAAAAGTTCTAATAAAAAATTGACAGCTGCTGTGAGTGATAAAGGCAAAGATATTACAGGAGAAAGTGTATACATATAGGACCACTAAAATTATTAAAGGATTGAATAACTGTCATATAAGGGCAGGCTGAAAATCATGGGAATTTTTAACTTGTAACAAAGATGTCTTGAGGGAGGGGGCAGCACTTACCATCCTGTGTAAGTACCTGATAAAAAATGATGCAGCCAGATTGTTCTCATTGGTACTCAGGGAAAGGGCAAAAGGCAATCAATACCAAATGAAACATGGGAAATTCCATTTAAACATAAAAATTATATACTAAGGATGATAAAACATTGGAACAGGTTGCTCAGAGAGACTGTGGAGTCTTCATCTTTGGATTGTGCAAAACTCAGCAGGATCCAGCCCTGGGCAACGTGCAATGAGTGACACAGATTGAACTTCTTGAGTTGGACTGTAGGATTTCCAAATACCTCTTCTAACCTTAACTATTCTGTGATTATAAGTGAAAACTACTGGGTAGAAATGGCTATCAAGTCTAGCTGAAACACAATTTGGCAATAACTTAATTCTGCCCTCCAGACTTGCAGATTGAAGAAACGTTGTCGTATCTGTCCTGTAGCAATGAGTGAAACATGGCAGCACTTTTACAATTCATAGGAAGGGGATTTCTGAGCCTTGGCAAAGATTATGCACTTGGACTCTCACAGTTGCAATAAAATTGCTTACTTGTATTTGATGCTGACACCAGATGGACAGAAAAACTTAGCTACTAAAAAAGATATCAAGTCCCTGATTGTGATGAATGAGGCAGTTCACATTTTTAAATACATGTGTTTAAATATCTTCTGTGGGTGCCACTTAATGCTCCTAATTTCAAGTGAAATTTCACAATACAAGATGTGAAATCACAGAAGTGCAGCTCAGGAGTCAAACACACAGCTGGACATTAAGTTATAAACTGGTGTTGCAGTCTGATTCAGCTGACAGTAGCATCAATCGTGGGCCATTCACTTAAGAGATGGACCTGATAATCCTTGTAGGTCTCTTCCAACTCAGAATATTCTGTGATTCTGACAGTGACAATTCTGCACTAGTCACACTCATGAATCACTTGAAGCAACCTGAAATTCTTTCTGACTGCCACCAGTCAATCAGGTTGTCAGGGCTGCTGTCAAAACATTTGAAATTCCCCCCACTGAAGTACAAAAGAGTGGAAATCAGGAGTCTAAGTGTTGTGAGCTGAAAAGTTACTTCATTACTCTGGGAGGAAATCCAGTTTTAATTAAATAATGAAGTAATGAAGAACATGACTGTGTCAATGATTAATTACCCTCACTCTTTTATGGACAGAAACAATTCTGAGAAGAAATTTTATAAAAAATGCAAAGTATTTAATATAATGGTGGCTGCAATCCTGGGACACATCATACCAGCTAAGGAATAATAGTAATAAAAAAAGATATTTGGAAAACTTGTGTTTTATTATTAATACAACACAAGTGGCTGAGGACAAATTATGCCAATGCCCTGGATGGAAAAATTAGGCACTCCAATGTGTACCTACACAGCATTTGATTGGCAGAAAAAAGGAGCTCTATATAGAATATACTTTGAAACCCACCTAGCTGTTGCCTCTTACATTCACATGGAGTCTCTATTGCTCTGAAAAGTATCCTGTAGCCGTGCCTGAAACCATGCCTATAGGGCTTTCATCTTTATGGATCCATATGATCTGAATCTTTTGGACTGCCTTAATGAAGTCCCTAAGATGAACTGCAGCTAGATCCACTTTTACTAACAGCATTTATTTGTCAGCATATTCAGAATAAAGAGTTACACCTTCTAGAATATAGCCAGGTATAAGACCATGGATCCAAAACCCAAACACAGCCATGATGGTGAATTTATATTCATTGTTTTTCCAGAGATCTCAGAGCCATGCCCCAAAGCAGTAGAGAAGAACTTTTAAGACTCTTTCAGTTGCAATATATTGCTTGTTTTTACCCTATCAACTTGTCACACTCTTATTACCGAATGCACTTCTGCCAGGAATAACAAATTCCTGTTTATTTGTTATCATTGCAGAGCAAGTTTTGGTTCTCATGTTGGGGAGTGTGTGCTGCAGGTTGATCTCTGGATGATGAGAGCCCGGGCAGGAGGCTGTGCCCTGCCATCCTTTTGTGTAACAAAGGGCACAGGGACCTGTGGCCAGCCAGGGGACAGGACTGAGGCACAGCAGGAGCCCACAGCCCCCTGACTCTCCCACACTGTGAGAGTTCCTCTAGTCACAGCCCCTCAGAGGCACCAGATTGAGCTGTTACTTTGATATTTAGTAATTGCATCATTATCAAATTATTTGAAGGATCTGGGACTCTGTTAAGGGAAGCCTGGGGTCGAGCCACTGAGGAAACCTGGTGTGTGTCTCAGCTCAGGTGTGTGAGTGACCCTGCCTGAGGGTCCCTGGATGGTCAGACTGGGCTGTTTCCCAACACTCAATGGACAGATGCTTAAAGAAAAATTTCCAGCAAGAAATTCTTCCTTTTCTTTACTTCTTTATGACTATAAAATGAAATGCTGACAGTCTTTGAATGAATTCTGTAATAAACTAGCAGATAAAGTGATAATGGTTGATCCTGCAATATTCAGAGAGGATTTGGAATCCTTTGGGCCCTTGCAAACTCTTGTAGCTTTCAAGTGTTCATCCTGTGACATTTACCTGCTCATTTTGATGGATATATTTTGCATTACTTATGTGCCTAAATATAACCACATTAGCATGCTGTGAAGCATGTAGTCTCTTTCACAGGTCTTATTTAGACTGCATTTTCTTCTGCACAAATACTGGTTCAGCTAAACAATGGAATATTGACTCTTGGCTGAAATGACATAATTAATGATATTTTTCTGGGTTTTATTTAATTAATTAAATAATATCACTTCTCTGTTCTCATGCCATTATTCTTCTTTTCAGAATGCCAGTATTTACCAGTGGCTTTCTAATTTATACAGTTTCTCTTCTCTGTTGAAAAAAATATGCTCAGTTATTATTTTCATCCTAAGTGCTGATTTTTATAGCTGCAATATTCAGAAGGTGACTGGAATACACTGAGATGGAACCTTCAAAGCTTTTACATCAAAGCTATTACTGCTGTAAGATCTTTGATGAAGTAAGGCAATATTTTTTTTTAATTAATTTAATTTTTTTTTCTTAACAAATGTACCACCAAACTAACAGCTAGCTGTACACCACAGAAAGCAAAGAAGCACAAAGTTTTGTTTCTTGTATCAATGAAATTTTATAATAGCCTCCAAGGATATTGGATAATTATGATGATGTTGACATCAATACTGTTTTGTAAACATGTAGAATTACAGTAATGCGGTGCCACTCTGACACAATCACAAAAAATAAGGAAAAAATGAAAAAAAATTGAGAAAACCTATTTCCTACAAAATAGTGTATAATATGAAAATTTCACAGTCACAGCCTTGTGGAATATGTTATATTCAAGGCCTTAGGGATCTAGAGCAAAACATTACTACTCTGTTGGGACTTTCACTTCAGATTTAAGGATCCCATTGGCACAAGCAGCTGCTGAGCCTGCAGCATGAGCCTGCTGGAGCTCCCTGTGCATGTCTGTGCTGAGTGCTAGTGGCTGCCGGGGCAGAGATGCCATTCCAGCCTGTCAGGAATTGTGATTTGTTTTTTTTTTTTTTGTTTTTTTTTTTTTGTTATACAAAAGTTACCTCAGTATCAGAGGAAGGAGAAAACTCTCCAAGAAACTCTTATCTAGGGTCTGCCTGATGCTACACAAAGTGCTTGATTCCCAGCCTCTGAAAGGATATAGGACACATTATAATATTCTACCTTTAAAAGGTGGAATTTTTAACACAGTTTTTGTCACCATTTTCTTATGGAGATCTAGTAAGAGCCCAACACCACCTTTCTCACTCACTCCCAATGTAGAATATTGTTGAAGGGAGTTGAGATGATGAATTACATTATTCTGTATTGTTACAATGAGTTTTGAATTAATTTCCTTGACTCTGGGGCTTTTGCTACTGCATTGAAATATGCTAATAATTACACACACACTCTTACTGTTGTCAGGAAAAAGAATAAAAGAGAGATCCCAAAGTGTGCTAGTGAACCCTTAATAAAAATTATTTACATTTGAAGCTCATGAAAAAGAATATGCAGTGGGTGACCACAGAAACAGGTGCAGGTATAGTCATGAGTCATCTAAAAATGTAGCTAGAAAAATAGCATAATTTCTCCCTTAATTTTGTGCAAAACACTACTGGACTCTTACTTGACCATATGAAGAATGAGTAGCTCAAAGTGCATAAAATTTCCCATGGAGAAGAATTATTTTCATTTGGTGCCTTTTTTTCTAAGAAAAACAAAAAAAAAACAAAAAACCAAAAAAACAAAACAAAACATTAAGAAATACGAAGATTAACATAAAGAATAAGATTGAAGTTTAATACTCTGAAAAAGCTTAAAGAAATTATTTGAACTGGAAATTTTTTCTCATCTCTACAGACATTGTCACCTGAATTTGTTGAAATCTTATCATAATTTATATTTTGGCTAGTGGCTGGCACAACTGACAGTGAGAAATATAGAAAAGGAGAGGAGGAGGCATTTTTGCAATTTCCATGTTGTTTTTTAAAAAAGTAAAGTAGATGGATCTAGCAAGGAGCAAGTAATAGGCATACAGGCAGCAAAATTTGCTGCTGAAAGAAGTAATAAGGTATAAAACAGACAGAGTAAATCAGCACTCTGTCGAGTTAGATTGTCAGATGAAGCCCAGGGAAATAGTCAGAAGGTTTGTATGCCCATGCTTACACTTCTGGTAGCAGAGTACACTGGAATAGAAATCTTGCCTAAAGTACAGTTTCTATCAGAGACGTGTTTCCTGGAAAAAGAAAAATTATTGTAGAGACTGCAGTATTCATTAAGTGTCCAGCCTCAGCAGTCAGTTAGGGTCAACTCTGAATTTTACAATTCAATTATACTCAGAAGTTTCCCTGATATTTCCACACCAACTTTCTCCTTTTGCATGCAGAAATTACCTCTCTTCTCCACATTAGATATATACAACTGCAATGCTGTATGCAGTGTAGGTGATGGGTGCTGCATTATTAATTACATACTGTTTGATAATTTTTCCCTGTAAAAGGAAAAAACAATATTGAATGCATCATTACATTTGTAATTAGACTTAGGAGAGGACTGAGAGTTTCCTTTGTGGAAAGTATTTATGTTTTGAAATAATTTGGTCCCAAATTTGTACCAAACATACTTCTGAAATAATATTTAATCATATTCTATGTGACATATGCCTTTCATTTTTTAAATTAGGTAGACAGAAAAGAAACTAGAATATTTAAATTCTGCTGCTCTGCCATGACATGCTCCATCATAGGATGTAATGTGATGTGGTATTTACTAAATGCATTTTCTACTAAAACATCATGAAGAAAAGGAAAAAAGGTAATGATAATATAAAATAGCAAAATATCTGTCCAAGCAATGTAGTTTGCAAGCAGAAATTTTTATTTTTTTCTGGTGCAAAGCAGGTTTCCTAGATATGTCTTTTAGTAGACTTACTGTAAAGATTACGTGTTTTTTCCTTCAAAATAAGTTTGGCCAAAAATAATAGTTCTATTAAAATTTAGTAACCTTTTTTATTTCTGAATTCAGTTACAATGGCTGCTCCTAACAGTGGCTAGTGAATAGATTAATAATCATTCCCTGCCCATATGCAGCTAAAAGTTATTTGCACTACAGTGAGAAAGGACAGTGATAAATTGGTCAAATCCAATAAAAGAAACACTGAGTGTAAAATTATGCAGAATCTAATTTCAGCAGAAAAGTGACTGGGTACTAAATATTAAGAGTACTGAGAAAATCAATGCTGGCTATTGAGAATACATAATTAATCCAGTGAAAAAGAATATTTATATTTTACAGTCAAAGTGACTCATAAAATTCAAATACAAGTTTTGGCTTAGAGAGAACATTCATTTCAGCACCACTTCAGTAAAATATTTGGTATTAAGAACTACAAGCCTGGGTGAAAAGATACTAACTCTCTCTTCCAGTAGCCTTCTTTTTTTTTTTTTGTTGTTTTTTTTTTTTTTGTTTTGTTTTTGTTTTTTTTTTTCCATTTAGTAAACCAATATGAAGCAAAATAAAAAATCCAATCACAAAATTTTCAGAAAACCAAAATATCTTAATTTTAGAACTTTCATTATAGGAATAATAAATGTTTCTGAGAAATACATGAGGTATTATGTCAATGAAAAGTTAGAGTTACATTGACATTTTTAAAGATTTCAAGGCTGTCCCTCAAGGTAGACTAAGCCATATCAGGTAACCCAAAATGGTACTCCCAGGTGAGGTAATGTCCTTTAGACCCCATTAGAATAAAATCTCACAGGTAGCAACAGGGATCAATAAGGACTTTGGTACAAAGCATTCCTAAAAGCATTTCAGCAATTTATTTCTGTTAATTTATTTTTAAATTTTGTTGTAGGGTTTTTTTCCTAGCATAATTTAATTCCTCCTGTTTTACATGAAAGATGTTTAAAACTTTTTATTTACTTATTTCTTATTTATTTATGTAACTTGTCTGAGATAGCTGTTGTTTGTGACAATACAATGTGTTAATGACATTCCTAGGAAAAGACCATATTTGTATTGCTGTACCAGGCTGAAACTCTTCCCATCTTTTTATACAAATCAGGAATTTTGAAGTCTGGCATTGTGATATCGTAGTACCAGTCTAACTTTGAAAGAAATTTCTATACTTTACGTATATTAATCTTACCCCTTTCCCCAACACCCACCCCAATCTCTCCAAAATTCTTGTATATATATTCTTGAGAATATCATGGGAAAGAAATGAGGCCAGATTTTTTCCTCAAGCTAAGAAACTATTTCTGTATCCTGTAACCCTTGTGGTACTTGCATCACATCTTTAATCTTACTAAAAACATTATATTCTCATTCACGGGGTTCTTCTGTGAAAGAATTTGCATGCTAGATTGCAGTCCTCAGGTTTTTACCTTTTCTTCACAAAAGCTTGGGATGTTTTCACTTTGTATTATTTGTCCCTAGAAAAAAAAGCCTTAGTTGAAATATGAATTCCTTAAAACAAGCTGAAACATTAAATTTTAATCTAAGTTTTTTCTAACAGGACTCATCCCAGTCCTTTAGCTTTATTTGGAGCTTTCTGGGAAGTCAATATCTATGGTTATGCACATATTTTTCAATCTATGCTAGATACCAAGATAATTTTTTCTGATGTTTAAACAGCCTATTTTTATGTACCACAGCCCATTTTTACTGCTCATTTTGATATTCCACTTGTGAGCTCTAGATGAAATTATTCTTTTTATTGTTATCATAAGTGAACTGTTTGTAACTCTGTCAGGTCTTTTGGAACTTGTCTAAGAGGAAGGAGGGCACAACCTGAATCTCTATTTTCTACAAAATGTTTTAGACTTTAAACTTTCTTAATATCTGAGGTCTAATTGTATTGATATTTCAGGTGAAATTCAATGAAAGAAAGATTTGGACTATATCACAGTGTATAATTTTTGGATGAACTAGGAAATTAAGTAGATCATGTATTTTCAATAACAAGTCCAAACTATTTCTAGTATTAACTTACAGTGACACATAATTGCAATAATGAAAGTTACTACAACATAAATTAATCATGACAGAAGTGCTTCTCAATTGAAATGGTTATTGTCAACATGCCAGATCCACTTTAAAATTGCTCTGTCGGTTTAATCAACTACATTGAAAACAGAAAAAAGAAATTGTGGGACTCTTTCCTCATCCAACAACAGAAAAGCTGGTCCTGGTATGCCAGTGAACATCAGTATGCAATGAAGATTTTGTGCTGCAAGTAAGGAGTGCCACAAGACATAGCACCATAACAGCTGGAAAGCATTGATTTATTCAAGTGCCATTGATAAGGTTTGCTCTCTTTTATCAAGTTATGTGGACATACAGAGGGACCCTGTCCTGGGGGGAAGGCAGATTGTACATTCGATTTTTGATTATATATCATTGCAGCAGAACAATAATGATACTGAAAGCAACTGTTTGATACCTAATGGTATCAGCAAGAATAAGTCACGATTTATTAATATTCATTTGATTCTTAAAAACCATTAAATTATCATTACCAAGTCAGTGTAATATGGGAACCATAATTAGAGTGTCTCAATTTGCATTTCTAACTACAGTAATGAGAATTGTATTCAAATATATTTTCTTTCCTAATCTACAGCTGAGGCTTATTGAACCATACTTTTGTTCCAGTAGCTAGGAAAAGGAAAATAGTTATGATGTGTCTGCATCATTTTGGGGTTATTGCTGAGGTTTAAAACAAGCTGAATCCTGATGTAAATGCAAAATATTGTATATAAATTCTAAACTCTTTCCAATGGAGTCTAGTGTGGCAATAGCATATTGGCCACCAATGCTACAAGGTAAACTCATTTATGGAGCATCAAGCCATAAATGTGAAAAAGATTTGATCTGTAGGAAAACAGTGTATCCTCCAGTACTTTATTTAAATGGCCTAAGGCATATGGTTAGGTGTTTTTAGCATACTTGAATTCCTCCTGAAATCATACACTTGAGATATCATGCCCCAGAATCCCTTCCCTTCTTCATTTTGAGACTTCTTTTGCAGAAATCTCTCATTTTCAATTGCCTAGGAAAGAAAGTATTCCTAAGATCCCAGAAGTTCATGAGGTATAATCATAATAAATCCTTTATATAGCAACTTGGATGAATAAATATTTTTCCTTCTGTAAATATGAATTCAACATAAGCTAGTCACTTATAACAATTTTTTTTCTTTGACGAAGAATATTGCAGTTTATAGCTGTCAGAAAATAGTACTTCACTTTCAAAAATAATTGAAAATGTCTTCTGCATTTCCTAGACATTTATTTTTTTTTTTATTCTGGAGTAAAGGTTTTATTAGAAACAAAAACACATACAAATTTACTTTTGATTTTAGTAGAAGAGTACAGGGTTTTTTCCATTTTTTAATGTCTACTTCCAAAACATTACAAAAGAAGATAAAATGCTAATGCTACTAAACATAGCTGTAGACAAAAAACCAGTTTTTTAAGAAAGATGAAATGACAAGGATCAAAATAAGCTATTCAGTGAAAACTTTTTTGAAAATTAGTCAATCATCTGTATCATTTGAGTTTCATCCAATGAACTCCATCTGCTTTCAGCTTTCCCTTCTTTCAGCCTTCTGTATACCCTGAGTTTCTTGGTACACAATGTTAGACCTTTCTAGCATGGTTAAATGTGAATAATCCACATTAAGCACAGGGCCTTTGGTTTGAAGATCAGATTCACTATCCAACTTCAACTCTGTACATGGCACTATGAAGAAAACATCTTTGTGGATTTGCTTAATTGTGTGCTTGTGCAGTTATTAGGCATTTTAAAGTTCTTTGTATGGAGGCCAAAATCATAATATGAAAATATGCCTGCAGTGTTATTTCATACAAATGTACTATACAGATCTATACACGACCAACAACATGTGTTCATTGTCTTCTCAGTTCTTGAGCATTTTTTAATTTCCATGACTATGGAACATCTGGTCATCAGCTCAACACAAGTCTATGAGATATGAAGCATAAAGAGAGAACCTTTTCTTCTCAGTCTCATCTAAGATATCAAAATATTTTTATTTTACTTCTTCAAAACCTTTTCCTTTTTCATTCTGTCCTGTGTCAAGATTCATTTGTCTGCCTCCTCAGCCTTCTTTTTTGAAAAGGCTGTGGTATCACTTGATCTTCAACGCCTGCAGGAAAAAAATTTCTGAGATATTATTCTGCTTCTGGTATGTTAGAACTCCACATATTCGGGTTCTGAAAATCTTATTCACTCAACTTTAAAATAGGTACCAGCTTTCATAATTGAAAAAAAATATTAAGGACTAAATTGAAATACAAAACACAAGAATAGAACTAATCATACTGCTTTTTACAGAATTGAAGTGTGCATGCCCAGAAACTTAACAGAACAGATTATATTCCTGAAGATAATACATATTCATCACATTTCTGTTACATATTCAGCACATTTCCTGAATACATGCCTATAGGCTAATTATTTCTTATTTGAACTTATTTGGATATGAGGCCTTTGGTGGTATTTTGGGAGCAGCTCCTTTCTCAAAATTCCCTTTAACAGCCCCAGGTCTTCGGAAGAATCTTCTTTCCTAGAAGTTGTCTCAAATATGTGGTCAGGTTATGATGCTCTTATCATTCTTTACTTCAGCACTCTATCTCTGTTCTCAAAACACTTTTCTAGTGTATCTCCATCACTAGTACAAGTTAATAAAGAAATATTAGCTGGCACAAGACTAGTAACAGATGTAGGGAGTTAACCCAAGGCCACATTAATCTCTGGTATTTCTGCTAAGCACTGTAGGGTACAAAACTAAGCATTAAACTAATATAGAGGTTATATACTATTGTGCTAAAGTTAGAAGAATTTTCCAATGTCTTCCCCCACTGAGACACAGACTTCTTAAAGAAATATAACCTGTTTGGTAACATTACCTTTTGATTTCTTCAGGCAACATAAAGATCAAAAAAATTCAACAGATTGGAAATGTCATTGTATTACATTAACATTCTGCTATTTTAAAAAGCAATATTTTTATTACAGAATATGTGACAGTGGAGTTTTCCATTCAGTAAAGGTTTGATAGGTTTTTTTATTAAATTGGCTACAATGAGGAATGAGGCTTTACACCTTTATTCCTGTCAGGTTGTGCTGTCAATGAAAAGTTGGCAGAAAGAAATTCTCCAGGTGGTATAAAGCTCTCATAGTAACAAGTTCATAAAATAGCTCTGACCTAACTATTCACCCACATATGAGCATCAGCAGTATTGCCAGCTCCAAATGTCCAGAAATACCCAGGCGGTTTTAAAGGAGTTTTTGAATAGTCTTTTATTTTTCAGTGTTACACTAAGGATTCTGTACTGTTCAGTCAAGTTTAAGTTTCTAAAGGCAGAACTGAGAAAATATCTTTCTAATAAAGAAAATCTGATCATGTGTTAAATGAATCCAAGGGGTTCTTAAGACTTACAAGACAAATAATACGACTGTGAGAGTTTACAATGCAAATCCAGAAGGGAAGAGTTATGTCAGAGTCAAATCCTAACAGAATATTTCTGCTTTAATGTTGCAGACCTGAGAGCTTGAGTTTTTTCCAAGAAAAGATAATTTAATAAAGCCCAGCTTTCTATGTTTTTTCTAAAATTATTTGTAAGCCCTCATGATAAACACATTAAGGGAATTTCTTTTTCCCTCACCAGGTAATTTTTCTCACCAGAAACAGAAATGTTCCTTGACTGTTACATGCAGATGTAAAAACTGGTGTATTAGCACAATGAAACATGTTATGAAAATAAGGCTTGGCAGGGGCTGGATCTGCTCTGCTGGTGAATCTGCAGCTACTCCAAATCATTATTGGCCAGTTTAAATTTTTATGGGTCTACTAATTTTGTAATATTTTAATGCCATAATCTGATGAACAGTTAGTGATGAACTCATAATTTAGTGATGGTCTCATAATTTATAACACCTTTTAGTGAGTAAGTGTGCATTTAAACTTATGCTCTATAGCAGCTTTATATAATGCAGGCTGCTTTACAGGGCATGGACTGCAAGATGAATAACAGATCTCAGGCTCTTCATCTTGTTTCTTCTTCACCTTCTTTTCTGGTTTATATTCTCTACAACTACATATCATCCTTAATGTATGTTTTACCTGCTTGCAGTAAATGTTTTCAAATAAAAAAAGGACAAACACTGGGCTCAGAGAATGTTTGATGTTAGCCAATCTTTTTTGGCTTGAGAACAATACTATTCTTGTTTGGATATCTAGAACAGCATCAAAGCCTATAGTGAAAGGTAAATCAGCGTTTAAGGTAAGTTTCAGTCAAAAATTCCTGCCTGTCAAATTTTAAGAAATCAATGTGACATTAAAAAATCAAAATATATAAAAAATCATCTCTACTGATAAAGGCAGGGATTTTTCTCAGGTTTGCTATTGTGTTGTTACAGATCTATTTAATGAAGATCAATGCAGCTGAAGTAGTATTAAGAAAAAATTTCCTTTCAATGCTAAATAAAACAGAAATGGTAAGATACTTCCTCAATAAAAGGTGAAAAACTGGAAATCCTCTCTGAACTGCTTTACTACACACATTTATTCTACACTATCTGAAAATAAAAACCACTTACAATAATAAATTGCATGCAGTTAGGCCACTATGAAAATAAAGTAATGCATAATTTAAGAAAGTCAGAATGTTACTGACATTAGAACTAATCAGGAATCAAAATGGATTTCCAACAGCAATCAGCTAAATTTATTTCTGACTTTACCAGAATCAATATGTTCCTTGGAAAGTTTTTAAATTTATAAATCAGGATTTTCTAACAGAAACCTTTCCAATGCAATTTTTTCAACAAGCTCTAAAAGGCATTGTGATTTTTTTCAATCTTTTTGTCGTCATAATTCTTCATTCTTTCTATTAGACTATTAATACTGTTAGTGAAAAAAAATTGAAAAAGAAGACAAGAAAGATTCTGATCTAGAAGCTGTCTAGTGTATAGAACACAATCAGTATTTGCATTCTATTTTAAAAAAACAACTATTTTATTGTATCATCTGTTGTTGCAATGTTCTTGTTGAGGTGAAGAAAGAGCTCTTCACCATCCTTTTCTCCCTCTCTCACCATGCAACCCCATACTGAGCACATGGACTGTGTTTCTTTCAAACTTTTACATCTCTCGCTGTGCTTTGGATGCCATTGCAGAACACAAAATTATGAGGAAGCACATATTTTCTTCACCTTTCTATTGACCAAAAACTTTAAAGTGGGAGTGGCTATATTTTTCTTTACTGTGCTACAGCCTCATTGAGCTGCCCAAGATTTTTCTCAGCTTGACATGCTAACAGAGCTGTGGAGGCATTCGTTATAATGGGGTAAATTTTGCTATGTAAATCACTCTAGAAAAATGAAAGAAATATGATTCACCATAATTAAGGAGAAATTACATGTATTCTCTTTGGTACCAGTCCAGTTTCTTCAACCAAAGGCAGTTGAAGCACACAGAAAATATTGACTGTAGACTTACTTAAAATATTTGAAACTATTTGCATTATTTCATACATAAACAGCACCTCTAGAGTTAGACAGCAAACAATGTCTCTGGCAACAGATAACCAGCAATTACTTTTTGCTGAAACCACATTAATGTTCTAAATAATGCAGTCACTTCTGTATTAAAATTTCATGAGCTTGATTGTAATTATTCTTCAGTTTGTGTCAGTGTACTCTGCAGTACACTCTATGAGGCCTGATCTAAAAATAGCATCAGCTGTGACTACTTTGTCCTTTTCTAACACTAGAAGATTTTAAATATGGCTGGAAATTCCTCTTTGCATATTCTTAAAAGGTAGCCAGTTATGCACAATTACCACATTTGATTTAAAAATGTTCTCTGTTCATTTCTTTCCTGCAAAACTCACTAAGCAAAGAAAGGAACAAAACCCTCTAGACAGACTATTAATAAGAAAAGACAAATTCTGGGAGTTACTTGGGGGCAGGGGAGAAGTTGTAGCCTCAGCACAGAATTGCAAGTTCACAGTAGAACGCCATGGAAAATATGCATGTCATGGACTTTGCTGCTGACCTGAGAAGGGACAGATTTCCAGTTTTCCATGTGGCTGGTACAAGTGTGAAAGCCCAGACCCTTCCTGGGGCACTGGACATTGTTCCCTCAACTAGGAAAGCTGAAGAGGGCTGTAACAAGCACTGTTGGCAGAGTTAGCTTCTTATAAGAATAGCCACAAGCCTGGATATTTCTCAGTATTTCCAAGCACTTAAATGGGAAGAGATGAAATATAGGCAAGCCTTATCACACAGTTTTTTTTTTAATTTTTTTGTTTTTGTTTTGAGTTTTTTTGTTTTGGATTTGGTTTGGTTTTTGGTTTTTGTTTTTTTGTTGGTTTTTTTTTTGTTTGTTTGCTTGTTTTGCGGAAATAGATATTACACATTGGAGTAAGTCGTCTGTCCATTCCAAAAGAAGTGATGTGGGATATCCTTCTTCCTTACTGCCTTACTGCTTTTTCAGAAGTAAAAAAATTTTTATCTAACACTTAAATTGCCCTTTAAGCAATTGGCACACTCCAACTACATCTATTTTTAAAATAATTCCTTATGGTTGTCCTGGTTTTACCTGGAATACGATTTATTTTCTTCTTATAGATAGCTGGTGCAGTGCTGTAGTTTGGATTAAATATTAAAATAACGTTGATAACATGTTGATGGTTTAGTTGTTGTAAAGTAGTGCTTCCCCTAAGTCAAGAACTTTAATTTTCCCATTCTGTGCCAGTGTGGAGGTGCACAGGTAGCCTGGAAGGGAGCACAGCCAGAACAGGTGACTGAACTGGACAAAGAGATATTCCATATATAATAGAACATCTTGCCCAGTATATAACTGGAGGGAGTTGGCTGGGAGCCACCCATCACTGCCTGGGGACCAGAGGGGCATCAGTCAGTGTGTTGGTGAGCAAGGTCATTGCATATCAATTATATCT
This sequence comes from Erithacus rubecula, assembly GCF_903797595.1. Lineage (NCBI taxonomy): Eukaryota > Metazoa > Chordata > Aves > Passeriformes > Muscicapidae > Erithacus > Erithacus rubecula. The sequence continues at coordinate 32,678,466 of NC_136688.1, read as the reverse complement.
CTTCAGTTTTATTCCTTCTTCTTCTTTACATTAAAATTTGTAGTAGTAGTATCCAATTTTTATTGTCACATTTTATATTTTGTTTCAATTATTAAATTGTTCTTAGCTCACCTTTTCCTTCCAGTTCTCCTTCCCAGGGGGAATGGGGAGGGCAGGGAGTGAGTGAGTGAGTGAGTGAGTGAGTGAGTGAGTGAGTGAGTGAGCAGCCATGTGTTAGTTGCCAGCTGGAGTTAAATCACGACAATAATTTAATCCATTAAGGTAACCTTGGGGGAAAGAGCAAATAGAACCATTGTTTTACAGGGTATTCTGCAACAGCAGGTACTGGTCCATTCTGGTCCCCATAAGAAAGTCACTCAGCCTTCAAGGTTCATTCAAAATGCCATTTATTGCACTTAAAACTATAAAAAAGAATAGCACAGGTAATGTTACATTCCCTTAGTTGATGACAACCCATATGCAGCATGCAATCCAGACCCTGTCAAAGGAAGAGAGATTCCTCTTTTGATCACTTGAGCTATAATTGGATTTTCTTGCAAGGGAGTGACTCAATCTCTCATTTCAGCCAAAGAGAAGTGATGGTCACAGGAGAACCTCTTGCTGTGTTTTCAGCTAAAGGCAAGGCCACACAGATATTGTACTCAGGTCCAGCTGAGGTCATCCTGTGGCCAAGGGCTTGTGCCACACCACACGGTCCCAGGGGTGTTCTGGGTGGACAGTGTGTGCAGCACAGGCCTGGACAGACTTGGGGTTAACTTTTGTGGATCACTGACTCCTTGGTATGCAATAATCTTCCAGCTGGGATGAAAAATCATACGGGGGAAAGTGGAGTGCCTGTTGAAAAGCTAAAGTTTGTGACAGTAATAGGAGTACAAGAGAAAATACCTAAAAGGTGAAAAAGAAAGTATTCTGAGAGTTTATCCAGGTGGAGCAATGGATACTTAATTATCAAAATGCCACTTTTACAGATACTGTTTTGCAAAATAGGAACAATATCAAACTTTTTTTAACTAGCACTCTCTTGAACTGGACTTTTCATTTTATTTCTAGAATATTGAATTGAGACTGCTTACCACAGAAAATCAAGCTAATTCACATGGAACAATCTGCCTATAAATGCTGATATAAATTTTATGTTCAATTCAACAAAATTGGATACATGTGCCTATCTTTAAACATGTGTCAAATAATCTACTAAACACTTTCACTGCTGCCTTTCTGCATTTATTTCTCCTCATACTTATACAGATAATCAAATTGACATTTCATTCCAATCACTGAAACTTCAAATGTGTTTTGCTATTCATACATTAAAAGCTTTGTTGACTGGGAGATCAGGTATATGAGATAATGTAAAAGACCAAGTGACTATAATGATTTCAAATCCAGTAAGGTCAGTATTAAAGGACAGAAGAGCAGTTCAAGTTAAGCAGTTTTGAACCACAGTGTGTTTAGCTTCTCTGTAAATCTATTCTAAGCACGTATGTCTTCTCTCTATTTTCTACATCTGTCATTACCTTGTCTTTGTGGTGGCTTGAGCCTGGCTGAATGCCAGGTACCCACCAAAGCTTCTCTATCACTCCCTCCTCCACTGGACAAGGAAGATAAAAATTATAATGAAAGGTTCATGAGTTAAGGTCTGAGAGAGGGCACTCACCAAGTACTGTCATGGGCATAATTGACTTTACCTGGGCAAATTAGTTGAATTTATTACCAAACAAAATTAGAGCAGGATAATGAAAAGTAAAACAAATCCTAAAACCAGCTTCCCCACACCCTCCTTCCATCACATGTCCAATTTTATTCCCAATGCTTCACCACCTCATCTCCCCACAAAGCACGGGGAGATTGGGCATGGGGTTTGCAGCCAGTTCATCACATGGTTTCTGAATGTGACGCCTTATTTTGCTGTATGAATAGAATAAAGGTGAAGAACCAGCTCAGAGGCATTTAACGTGATAAAAGTGCAGAGGATAAGCTCTGATAGGTGAATTAAAAGACTGTGTTGGTCAGCTTTCAAAGTCTCAGTAATTCAAAAGTTAGATTACTTCTTAAACTGTTGATGGTTATCATAACAGCAGACAATCTGCTACACTGTAATAGCACAATCTTATAAAGATTATTAAAATTACAGGATTTAGGCATACACGTGATTGATTCATTTTGCCCATGTGAGTAGAACACCAAAGAGGAAATTATTCTAGTTATCTGGAGAATGAATCAAAAATTCATTTGAACAAAAAAATAATATTCTGCTACGATACTCTAGTATGTGTTCAAAGTCTGTGGACATTTAGTAGGTGATTTTCAAAATATCAGATCGCTTGTTAAAAATGTTTTATGGCAGAAAAGGCAAATTAGTTATACAATCTTTTCAAACTATCTAAAGGCTGATTCAGCTTTTGCTTCTATTCTACTGTGAGCAGTTGGTCAGAAAAATCCCACATTTTTCAGCAGTTTGTCTGAACAGAAACCATTGGTTTACAGTACCAACTAATGCAAAAAGAAAGTTTCTTCAGGGTAGAACAAGACATTCTATTTGCTCAGAGCTAAAAAATAATATCAGTCTGCAGAGGACACTTAGTGTTACCTGTATTTTTAAATTTCTTTTCTATAGCACATGGTAACAAAGAGAAATCAGAATTTCATACACCATGTCTAATAGAAGATACTGTACAAGCAGAACACACATGAATTCATTGTGGTAGTGGTCCTGTTACCAAACATTTTTCCTTCTGAGTAGGCTTATTGAAGGCAATCTATAAAGTCAGGAAATTAAAATCCAGCTTTGTATTAATTCCTTACACCAGCTAATTCCTTTATGCAGTCATTATTCTCAAATTAATTGCACTAAAAATTACAGGGGAAAAAAGAAAAATTCACAAAGATATTAGTATTCTGAGACTTCAGAAAATTTGAATACTTAGCTTGACATGCCAAATTAGTGGCAGAACAATTATTTTCCATTAATATATTCTGAAATTTCAACTCAAATTAAAATTTAGCAATATTTATTATCTACACAATAAAAATCAAAGTGACTTGTGAAAACAAAAAAAAATCTGCATACAAATAATGCTCTGTCCTTTGGTTGTCATTGTATTTTATGTTTTATAACATTTTAATTTGTAAATCTTCCTAAATAACTTGAAATATTCATCTGTTTTATAAAGCAAGCTCTATTCTGAATGAGATTGGTAGCACAAGTACCAAGAGCACCTTTCTTCTATTACCTTAGATATATATTCATTGCATTTTGTAGGCTTCATTAAAATTTATTGCCCGGAATAAACTGGGTATCCAGAGTGTACACATTTAAATTGAGTACTTTTGATCCAAACTGAAGTCAGTGAGGATGTGTGGTGCAGTTATTCTCTGCAACCCCAAAATAAGCAAATATTAAGAAGGAAAGTCCTGTTAACAAGAGCAGAGGAGAACAAAATGAAGATGCTGAGGTCAATTACACCCACTATTCCAGTGATGAGGCTCTGGAGAAGGTTTCCAGATAAACTGTGGGTGCCCCATCCCTGGAGGTGTTTAAAGCCAGGCTGCAAGGGGCTGTGAGCAGCCTGGTCTATGGAAGGTGTCCTTTTCCACTGCAGGGGAGGTTGGAAGTAGTTGAGCTTCAGGGTCCCCTTCCACCCCAAAACATTCTATGATTCTATGATTTTCTGAATTAAAATGCAGGTGTTGTGTTGGTGGAGTCCAAATCACACACCTTTACAATATCCATGACAATTTTGTCATTTTAATTTTCTTTCTAGTTCAACTTTCAAGAATTTAAAATTTTGCCATTAAATCTGTAAATGCTTTGGATACTGCAAACAAAGTTCTACAGTAGTAGTACCTTCTACTATGAAAGTAATTATACACTGAATAAGTCACCTTAACCTTCTTGCCTTTGAGATAAGTAAACTGAGAGTTTTTCAGTGTGCAAATAAATATCTAGAGTTAGACCACAGATCAGACTTCTGGTTCCACAATGTAAAGAGAAGTCTCCTACTGTGTATAAATAATTAATTTTTTCCCCCTAATATAGCAGTTGAATAGATGGTCCTTTGTGTTGCTCAAGGCTGTGTCACATAACTGGAACGAAGTCCTGACTGCAGACTGGAAATCAAACTGATCATTAACTGATCCTTAAGAAACACTTATTTCAAACACACTGAAGACATTGAAAAAAATGTCAATAAAATATGGAAATGGTAAATGCCTTCTCGTTCTTCTCCTTTCTCAAACTCAATCCAAAGCACATGAATTTAATATACAAACAAAATAAATTCTTTGTATGGCTATCATGATATTGCTGCCAATCACTAGCATGGCTACCAAGCTCTTAAAAGATCTGCATTTGTTCATTTATACTCCCTTATTTTTTATTTTAAGAAACTTACATTTTTAGGAAATGCAAATTTAATAAGTAGCAATTGAATGTTGAAACCATCTCAAAGTTCATTTTAAGCTACAATACATTTTACAAAATCTGTTTTCAAGGAAAATAATAATAACAATCTTTTTTTTTTTAAGTCAATGAACTTTCAATTGTTAAGGCAAATATTTTCTGCAGAAAGCCCTTACACAGCATCATGGTTTGCTTCCTTGGAACCAAGATGCTTTGAGTCATCTCTGTAGAACCACTTCTGGAAAAATCTGTGGGATTCACTTCCTCAGCAGCTGTCTGTGGTCTCTGTAGACAGTTTCATAGTTGCACTGTGACATTTTAAACACACTAGAAGTCAAGGGCAAGGGAAGGATGTATTTGCTTTCTCCAAGATCCTAATTTTCTCTTCTTTCTAACAGTGCAGTAAATGCAAACACAATGTTGATTATTTTATGAAGTAAAATTTACTGCACTGTGATGTTTTAAAACTTAGAATTAGTTATCCCAAACATCTACTAGCTGAAAATTTATAGCTACTTGTGTGAACATATATGGGGGCTTTGTGTGTATAATCATCATCTGGACCACAATAATATCAAAAATTTAATTATCAACTTAAGCAGTATACTTAAAGTAGTTGCCTTACTTCTTCTGCATTTGTTTATACCCATCAAGCGCTAACAAAATAATAATGCTGTTATAAACTGTTCTATGTCAAGAGTTGATTTGTCTATATTATTGTTCCTTGAGCGAAAAAACCAAACAATTTAAGCAACACAGAGTTTTCAGGGTAGTTGCAGTTTTAGAGGCAGTATTATTTTTCACAAATCTAGGTGGACTTCAAATGCTGCAATAATACTAGGCAAAATAGTTTGCTCAGCACATATCACAAGTAGGATCACTAATTCAGTTTATCTGGCCTTACTGCTCCCTGTGGAAAGGCTAAGTAATTGCTAATGATTCTCTAGCAGCTAAGTTCACTTGCAAATGTTCTACACATTTCTAAAACTAAAAGCATCTGAATGGCATTATTACTGAATGCTTTAACTTTTGAAAGTTAAAAGCATCAGAAGACACTGAAAAGTAAGAGAAATCATCTCACTTCACATCCTCTGTCTTTGTCCCTCTTTATGGAGAGGATGAGGGAAAGAGAAGTGGCTTAATTATAGTTTAACTTTTGGCTGATGTTAAACACCATTCAATTAGTGCCCAATACAGGGCACAAGAGGGTTGAGAAAACAGTTTTGACATAAGCATTTGTGTAATAAAAAGAGAGCTCCTTGGTTACAGTGTTGCTCAATCTGTTCGTGTGGGTGTGATACCTAACCCTGCAGATATTTCTGTATCTGCTCCTCGTGACTTTTCAAAGTTAAAAAAAAGAGGAGAGGAGACCAGGATTGCTTTGTTGCTGTACTGTGTGATATCAGTTTATGACATAATAACAGCAAGGGCAATGAGGGTCATTTGGCATGTGTGTTCAGTGTTTTCCTCCTGGGTAGCACCTGCCCTGGGTGCTACCTCTGGGAATTCTTTAATAATCTTACCCAGACTGTGGGGGAAGCAGGGGAAGATTTTTTTTTTTCCAAATGTCTCACCTCCTTCTCCTCCTTAAGGCCTCCTACAACAATGTTTGAGAATTTTTAATTCCCACAGGATGCTGAGGAAAATGTGCTCTTGTTTTGTGACTGCCAGGGTTCCTCAGCACAGTCTAAAACATGTTTGGAGTCAGGACAGAGATTTCTAGGAAAGTTGTCCAGATACCTGTCCCAAGGTAGTCATGAGGGGCATGGAATGTGGAGGAAAATGGGCCAGCTTTATTCTAGTATTCTAGTCCAATGGTTTGGAGCAAATGAACAAATACAGGACCCTTATAAACTGGCAAAATATCTGAAAGAAAATCTCAGTAGCAGCTCCACACAGGTGCAAAGTTATGCAACAAGCTGGGCCCTGGCTACTGCTTATCAAATGCTGCTGGTCCAAGGCAGTGACATCAGGGAAAGGAGGAGGAAAGCAGATCAAGGCACTGTGACTGCTCAAACTTCACTGAACCAGAGGAACAACCTGTGCCAGCAGCAGCCACCCCCAGAGAAATCCAAGACAAGGAATTGTGAAAAGACCAGAAACTCTTGACTTCCATATCCCAGTAAATAAAGATGAGTCTTGGGTGATGACTCAGCTGTTTTATGCCACTTATCACATCATTTTAAAATAAATATCTGGCTTGTAGATCTGCAGCCTGGGATTTATTTTGTTCATGGCATTAATATTAGTATATAGTAACCTCTCTATGATTGAAACAGTATTGAGGCCTTCAATAGCCAAGAAAAGATGTAGTAAGGATTTTATGCCTCAAGGAGCATGTAATATAGAAAAATATTTATTAAAAACTACTCACTTATGAAAGCAATTTCATATATAAAAAAATGGAGTGTTTGCATATAATGTATTTCATTTAGCAAATATTTTGAGAAAAAATATTGATATTTTACTGTCATCTGCAGAGTATAAAAATAAGATTTCATGTGGTAGATTTTTTATTAAACAATTTTTTGTGAGTTTTCATAGTCTGATCTTGTAGTGATAGCCTTCCTGATCTACAAACAAGTGTTAAGGGACATCAGAATTATTTATTCTATTTTCCATTACTGTCACTGTCTGATCACATAAGTAGTGCTTGGCAACATGTTCCTTCAAAGTGCTGAAACCATAATTTTCTCAAAATATTTTTTTCAAAGGACATACTTTTTAGATTTAAATTATATTATTTTTATGTGCTCTGTTAGCATTGGCGATATTCCAGATATAGCAGCTGCAGAATACAGAGGTTTGGAAACAACACTTCAGTGTTTTAAAATGAGAAAAAACATAGCTTTCTAAGGTGTATTGATTGTTAATGATACTGATAGACACAAACAAATGGAAACTGCTCAATATTAACAAGCAATATCTATGACTGCATCTCCACCAATTGCCTTAGAAATAAATGCCACTGAGAATGTGATGTTAAAATTTTTTCAAAGGGCTACTCCGAGCTTCAAGTAGTGGATGACACAAAAAAATAATAGTATAGCCATTTGCTATTCTCTGCTAGAAGCAGACAACTGTCCATTTTCATACATAAATTGTAGTCTTTGATTTATTTCTTTATTATTTCTTTTTAAGGAAGAACTTAATACATTATAGTGCTTTAAATTGTACTTAACCAAGTGAAACAAATTGAGCTGGTGTTTATGGAAATACCCACCAGTAATTTATTGCTTCAATATCTAAGCTATATTACCAAAGATGAGATTGTTCTCTTGTTCTTAGATTTGCTGGGAAATATAAGCCATCACTTTTTCTTTTTTTTTTCCTACTCTGGTCTAATTTCCTTGCTAACACCACTATCAGCCAGAGCAAGTTCTCTCCATCTTTAAATTATTGTAGGAAAACTTCAGATGTCTCTTAGTTGCAGCTTCACAAATTAGAAAGTATATGACCTTCTGGCATTTATCTTGAGGCAGAAAATAGTCATGAAGCACTGGTAGAAGTAACACAGAGTGCTACTCCAACATTATGTTTCCTGGTTGTATTTTATGACCTCACCTAATTTTCTTCCTCCCCAGCTGGGCCTGTTCAGCCTGGAGAAGAGTTGACTGAGATGGGATCTCATAATGCATATGAATATCTAAAGGAAGATATGCCAGGAAGAGGGATCCAGGCCCTGCTCAGTGATGCCAGCCACCAGGACGTGAGTCAAAAGGAAGAAACTGATGCACAGCAAGTTCCACCAGAATGTGAGGAAGAACTTCTTAACTGTGCAAGTGACCAAGCACTGGAGCAGATTGCACAGAGAAGCTGTGGAGTCTCTCACTGGAGATATTCAGGAGCTGTCTGAACACAAACCCTGTGCCATGTGCTCTATGTGCAATGACCCTGCCTGAGTAGAGAGCTTGGAGCAGATGATGCACTGCAGACCCTTCCAATCTGACCCATTCTGTGATTCTGTGAACATAGACAAGATGGAAATATCTTCCATAAAGAATATTTAGAGATCACTATCAGCACTATGGAAAATGACAGCTCACTGGGTTATGTCTGTGCTAAGAATTAAATGTAAGTGTAGACATCAAAGGTTTTTGCAACTCAGCTAGTTTAGTTTTGTACTGTCTACAACAATGATGAAAAAATTACTTGATGTGTGATAGAGTATACTCTTATGAATAGCTTTTCATGATACTAATTTGACAGACTCCATAGTACATGACAGGTCTTGTTTTAACCACATGATGATGTAAGTCTATTCACCCCTTGAAACCTTATACTTGATGTGTTCTTGTATGAATTAAAATTTAGATAATGGTTTACAGTTCTTCACAGTTTTACAAGTTAGGAATAAGGAACTAGAGCTAAAAAACATCAAATGTATATTTTAAATAGATTTTTAAAATTCTAGCAATAATATGTGTAGTTTTTTCTTCTAAACTAACTGTGAAATTCACTGTAGCAGGGAACACTAACAGTATTGTGCTTAATTTTTACCAAAATTCTTGTTCTCAGCCAAGATTTAGGCAGAATACATTTTGAATAACAATGATCTTATAGAGTCATAAAGCATAAATGTCATGAAGGGGAGATATTTGCCTCAGCCCAGTGTAATATTGCTGTATGAATCACAAAGGAAAACATGCCCCAGCTTTGGTTATGTGGGCTGGCTGCAGAAAAATTTTGAAGAACACTGTACTTTCAAAAATATTTCCTTTTAAGGTCATAATATTACTGCATAACATGCCATGAAGTTTCTTCATTTATCACAGTTATTTAAGTGTATGATCTGTGCTTCAGTTGTTATTTATTATATAGAACCTGTATATAAAGGATAGAATCATCAGAAACTAGGTTAGATACAGTAGTGTTGGGTCAGAGTGGTTTGTGATATAACCTTAAATGTTTAATCGTTTTTTTCAAGCAAAAGCTGACTTTTCATTTTTTCTGTCTTTAATAACATGTTCATGAGATGAGAATACCACTTTGGCCACAAAAGGCCTAAATATATAGTTTTCCATGTGGAACCATGGAGAGGGTAAATGAAAGTCCTGGGGTTTATACAGCAATGTAGACCAAGATGATACGCTGCAGTGTAGGTGGCATTTTTCTTGAAGCCACTGCTGCAGTTCTTTCATATCAAACTCATCTTATTAGCACTCAATTCACCAAAATGAGAAGTCAGTGCCAGCTTGCCCCACTGCAGTTCTACAGATCAGTCAGTATACTGACTGCTTATACTGAGTCTACATGCACAGTTTTTAAAGATGTTACAGAATTCCTATAGGTTAGGGGTTGAACCTTGTAGATGCTGCTTCTTTATGCAGTTTTGTCCTCATAAAAATGATTAAGCCATTGACCATAACATTTCAGTCTGTCATAGTTGTGGAATGTATAAAGGAATCTGGTTGTTTCACCATTAAATTCAAGCACTAGTCCAAATGCAGATAAGCTATCTTCATGCTTACATGCCAGGATAAATCAGAACTAACAGAAGATGTTGATTTTTCTTGCATTGTGTTCAATAATGCTTAAATCACCATTCCTAATTATTGCCATGTTTGTTGAAATTTAAAAGGTAGTTGATGTGACTTAAATCAAAAAGAAAATATTCTATGTGAGAAGCTTCTGAGTGAAAGTCAATGGCTTATTAGTATCCCTTACAATTGCAGAATAGTCTAAAAGCTACACTGCTGATAATGAATTGAGGATAATACACAGCGGTATGTGCACTATTAATAGTTATCTAGGTATGAATAGAAATTCAGCCAGTCTTGTCTGAAAGTATTCTCTGATATGTCTGAAAGTGTCTTCAAGGACTGCTCCTTAATGTTTAATCTGAGGAACAGGTTTGTGAAGATGAACGTGACATTTATTATTCATTTAAGAATTGACAATAGGGAATATCTTATTCCTTTTAAGTATATTTAACCTTGTGTAATGGTAGTGTAGATCCTTCAAATTCTCAAAGACTGTCCTTGTGACCAAAAACACACAGACAGCAAGCTGCCCAAAAAATTTCAGTTATGTCAGCTGTGGAAGTTATCTTGTACTCTGAGAAATCGCCTTGGGATTTCAAAGGAACAAGAACTTTTGCCTAGTTCAACATATTCACAATTATTTGGGGTAAAGTGGCAATTTTTGCTGCTGCTATCAAATTATTCAGACTAATCCCTTTTAAGTTGAAAGTGAAAGGTGGCACTGATAACACTTAATGACTGACAAAATGAGACATGATATGACAAGTACAAAGGAACACTGCAATGTGGCGCAGACATTTTGTGATAGACTCGTTTGATTAAATTAATTACTTACAATTTAAACATCTACCTCTAATTTAATTTCCTATTTCCTGTCAAAAGTGTTGTCCATTCTATCCTAAAGCAGTTCTTGAAAATTCACATTTTCCCATATTGCAAAAAAACAAAGATTAGAATAAAACTAGGAACCCCAACACTTGTTCAGAAAACACCAAACTGCATTGCTAAAATTTTATACCATCTTCTTGGGCCAGATGCACTGGAGGTTACTGATGCTTGTAGCTACAGTGCAGTACAAACACATTACTCTGTAAACACTTTAAACTCATATTGTCTAAAAAAATGCTTTTTACTGGATACTTTCATCTTTAATGTTAATAAAATGGTTTGTAATTTATTTAAAACTTTCCTTGCTGCTGTACTAATTTACTTAAGGAAAGTATCAATGCCCTTTCACCACCTATTAAAGCATTAAATAAGTCTATGTTGATTCAGGAATTTCTATAGATCAGTAAAGTGTTTCTTTGAGAAACACACAACCATAAAGTCTCAACACAATTTTTCTTTTTTTTTTCTTATATGTCCAGTGCACATTCAATATCTATGCACCCCACTTGTTAATGAAAACTGACTGTAGGTCCAACAGACCAATCATCAAGGCAAATTTTACAAATTCAGAGACTTTTCACAGGTCTTGAATGTCTGTAGACACAGGTACCAGGCTGTTGCATGTCTGTTTCTTCAAATTATGATCAAAATACAATATATTGCATTTGGTGACTCAATTGCCTTTAACAAGACTCAGGACAAGCCTTTTGTCAGGTCATACACAGCTGCCTGCCTATCAGCAAACCCCTGCTCTCACAAGCTGAAAATATCTCTGGTTGCAAAGAGGAACATGTCTGCAGCCATGACAAAAATAAGAAATGACTGGATGAGAACCACGAATCTCCAATGCCTACAATTCTGACCCCTGTCATTTTGCTGGATTGATTTGATATTTCCACTCCTTCAGGTAAGAAAATGAATATTTAAACAATTATAAAGCACTATATATATGTTAATTATTGGAGAAATGAAACTGAAAACAGCTACTAGGAGGGGAAAAAAGGGAGGTCTAGAGAAAAAAAGTAGTAAAAAAGTTAAGTATGTGTTGCAGTTGAGTGCTGAAAAGGACAAGGAAAAAATATATCTAAGTATGCCAAAGTAAGGATGAAAAGGAAAGAACAAAAACAAATTGTCATGAACCTTACATAAAAAAACAGTGTAAAAGAACAGAAATGCACAAAAGTGTAAAAGAAGGTTAGAGAAAAAAAAAAAATTCTAATTCAGTTGTCTCAAGCAATTGTAGATGTCAGAATTTTAACAGTCAAAAAGCCAAAGATTGCATTCATGGAAGAAAAAATAATTTTAAAGACTACTAGATATAAAGGATGAAATTCAGGCTTTTGAAAGGATGAAATTCAGGCTTTTGAATGTCTGAGCTGTAAAACCCTGGAGAAATGCAGAACTTTCTGGGGAGTTGCTAGTTGCAGTTACTGTATTCTTACCCTTTCTCCATGCTCTCCTGACTAGGCACTGGGCAAGTAAGCAATGAAACCACTGACATCATTCCAGACAATTAACTAATCCAAAAGATAACAAAAATAGCTAAACATTCTTGATAGTACTGGAGTTCAGCTCCTAATCAGCAGCAAAATTAGAAGACAATTATAACATATTTTGGTCACTAAGGTGCAATAAATCTTACAGAAAGTCATCTTACAGATTTTGTCACAAGTTCTGCAATTCAGCTGATTTAAATATTCCATTTAAAGATTTTTCAGTATTTCCATTAAAACTTTTGATTTAACAGTATCTAAATCTTTTAGGTAAAAATAGCTGATTTTGCGAACATCTCTACTACATTTATCCAAATTATTCTGTATAGCAAGTTTGAATTCTATTTCAACTATATTGTTTGACTTTTATTATATAATTTTTACAAGAAATAAAAGTGTTTGGACTTTATCATGAAGCAAAGAAGCTACAAGAACCTCCTTGTTAATTACTCATCACCTTCGTTCCCAGTATTATATTAGCATTTGAGCTGACATTATATTTGCTAGGAGTCAACACATAAATGAAACTATCAGGTTTTGCAGATATTAAATTCCAAACTCTTTCTGGTTGCATCTTCAGATTTTATTTTACTATAATCAAATACACAGAATATTTTTTTCCCATAAGATACTTCTGCTTCTTTTTTTTGGACAGGGCAGAAGAGAATTTTGACCTGTTGCATCTAGAGTGAGGCTACATGGAGAAGAACAATTCTGGGTGAAAAAAAAAAGCAGAAAGAGACATAGGACTTATTAATACCCTAAATCAGGAAGTAACTGCAGCTCTGGAAATCTCGGAAGCCAATGCCTTATTCTGACATCAAGAATCAACCACCTACCCTTCAACAATCACCATGGACATAAGAAAATATAAGCTTAAGTTCATATGCAAGCTTAAACTCATCTCAGATAGAACTAAGGACAATATTATGCAGTATTTGAATATCTAACATGGAAAATTGAGCTCACATTTTTTTATATTTATTTTTCAGCAATACAGAGCTTCACAAATTGTCTTTTAAGAAGAACACATTATTTTATCTCATATTTAATTCTGTCATCTTGCAATTCATGTCTCACTCAAAAGGGACACTCTAGTGCTACAGATCTGCCTAAAATATGTCATAGACTGTGTTTTATTCGATATTACTCCTGATGGTAAGAGAATGCTTACATAGCATTCTGCAAATGACTTGTACATTGGAAAAAAGAAGTCATTGGGAAAATGGCAAAACAAATCCACTGAGATTCCCATAATCAAACAGAAGAGGGAAGTAGAGGGAAAATAGCAGTACAGTTCCAGCCATTGGGCTTTATCAGTGCTATTTTCAGATTACACTAATGAGTCAAAATATCTGGAAATTAATGACAGTTTGTGTGCAGTAAAGGTTGCACCCAAATAATACTGAAGTGTATTTGCATGAGCAAGGTAACAGGAAAGAATGGAACAAATATTTTAAAAGATCATAGCAGTTTCCCCTGCTTAACGATCAGATATCTGAGAGAACAGTCAAGTAAGAATGATTTCATATTTACAGCTGGGTTGTGATTGCCATCAAGAAGCTGAAGGCTTTCAGCAAGTGTTAATCTACAACCTAGGATAGATACTATCTACAATATGATGAAAATCCTAAAACAGAAGCTCTACGGGTTTTGTAAAGATGAGCATTTGAGAATTCATCCCTTCATGATCAATGTGGAGGAGAAAGAGCTCGGTGTGACCACCTGTCACAGGTGTGCCAGACATAACTACACCATCAGTGCTGGTTCCTTTCTGATCCTGTTTTCAATCTTGGGTACAAGAGGAAAATCAGAGTAGCAAGGGTGAGAAAGACAATCACCATGTCAGCATGATGAGCATTGCCTTAAACTCCCTAATAGTTATCTAGTTTTGAAAAATGTCTATGAACTGTTTACAGACTACCAATTCATGTGATACTCTGAGTACTGCACACTCACAATGGAAACAGCAATGAAAGGAAGGGCCTCTTTGGAAACAAGAATGGTAGTTGAAAGCTAATGGTAACACAGTTCTAAGGCTGATCCTTTCAGATACCAGACTGCAGAAACTGCACAGAATAATGTCTTTGCCTTCTGTTAGGGATGTCCAAGTCACAGAACATGTTTTCAAAAAGGGAAAGCAGAGAACAACTCATTAAAATGTTTTAAGGTAATTTTTTGAGTTCTTGCTAGGAGCCTTGCTTTGTTATTAAAGCCTGAAAAATTGCAAAAATTATTTTTCCCAGATACTTTTAAACTTTTTAGTTGTTTTTCCACTTACTTATCTTCAGTGATTTTTTTGAAGTGTGGAAATCAAGTTAGCATTCCATTTCATTCATGTTTTAAGAATAAATGATTATACATAGTTTTTGACCCACTGCATGGGCAGTACACTTTTTGCACCATTTTACTGAGCTTCACAACATGAAAAGATGTAGACTGTGGAAACAGAGCTGTCAGCCTAATTTGAGAAACAGCAACAGTAGCAGAAAAATAACAAAGCCAGCTAACCCTGCAGTCCAAGGAGTGAAACTACAGCAGCAGCATGAGCAATTCCTGCTGTGAGGGAACATTTATTGTGTATTGCTTTCTTGACTCTTCCCTGGAAGCGATTTTTTTATACAGGGGGCTTATTCCTTACTTGATTTACAAAGAAAATAAAGCCAGTAGAACTGAACCAGCACCCTGAAATACATGGCTAGGTTTCCTTAAAAATTCTTCTTAAATCACTTCTCTACATCCACACTGACTTTGTGATTTGATGTGTGGGTTTTGGAATTCCTGCCTTGAGTTCTTCCTGCATCTCTTGAAGTTGCCCTTCTGATTTTGGAATCACAGTCACTCTTAATGAAGTTCCACTTCAAGAGAGGGGATATTAAATTTCACTGTTCTGTGATTGCACAGACCAATCAATCTCCCATTCCTGAGCATGAAGTGCCAAAGTGCCCATTTTAATCATTCACTGGGAATTTTGTGTAATGCTGAATCTAATCAATATCTTGCCTTCTATTCTTTGTACACTGATAATACGTACAACATATTGGACTGGGTTAGAAGGTGCCTTAAAGATCGTCCAGTTCCAGTCCCACTGCTGTGGGCAGGGACACCTTCTTCTAGAATGGGTTGCTCAAAGCCTTATCCTGTTCTTTAACACATGCAGGGCCTGGAGACCCACAGCTTCTCTGGGAGACTTGTGCCAGTGTCTCACTACCCCTGTAGTAAAGAATATCTCCTTACAACATTTGTTTGATTTTTGTGTGTGAACACAGGCACACGTATCACAGCAGGCACAATTCCTGCTCACCTCCTGGAGAATGGTGTCCATCCACATTGGAATTCCTTTAAACTTTCTTTGCCATTTTGAGTTTAGTGACCTGCAGTGGATATACAAAATATGTAATAATTGTGATTATTTTTTTAAAATCAACTCTTAAACAACATAACAACAGGGTTGTTATGAACCCATGCCCCTGTGAAGTAGCCCTCAGTGGAGAATCTTCTGTGTCTTTTTATAGTTGTAGAAAAGAACGTGATATTTTCTTGCTCAGGCTGAGCATGAAACAAGCTTTGCAGTAGACTGTTACAAGGTCCCTCAAAAAAAGTAGTTGTATTTGTTTTGTTTTGTTTTCTGAGGGGAGCTAAGTATTCTTATCTTTAACTTTTGTTAACCAATATCGTTCTTGTTTTGCATATTCTTCTCTTAAGCCTCTTGCATAACACACACAAATGTGAATACACGTATCCACTACAAAATTTTCCCCACCAACAAAGAAAGCTGGGGCCAACAATGATGAGCTGTGGTAATAATACTGCTGTCACAATGAGTACAGAAGTCTCTATCCTTTAAAGAGTCTGAACTTGTAAAGACAAGAATGTATGTTATCAAACCAACTAGCAAACATGGAAAACAGCAGACACTTCTGAATGCAGAAATCTCCTACAGGTCCCTGCAAAACTTCTCGCTGTAAAGGGCTTTTCTTCCTAAACCTATGCCTAAATTATATCCTCCAGAGTAATAGAATATTTCCACTGATGGTGTATTTAAATTTGGGGACAATATGGTATCTAGACAAGTTTATTAGTCTGTAGCTTTTTTTTCAGGAATATTTTCTTTCTTTTAGCCTAGATAACCTCCAGTCTAATAAAATATTCATTTTTCCATGCTGCTTACACGTCTCACGTTACAGGTTTTCTCAAGATGTATATAATTATTGATATTCTTGTCTCAATTTCCACTTCAAAACTATCAGAATTGATATTCTGGTCTTTAGAGAAGACTGAATATTTTTCATATTGTCTTTCCTCTACTGTGGAGAATTTTGATGCATTTTCTTGAAGAGAGTATTTTTGCACCAAAGTTGGAGGTTTTTGTTGACTCCCCTGAGGAAAACTTGGTCCCACATGCTCAAATCTCCTGCTCTGCTGCCAGCTTGACCTCTCTGATGCCAAGCAGCTGGGGTATTTTCCCTTAAGGGAAAAAATCTCTTTTGTCTTTCAGTAAAAAAATGCCAGTATTCCATACACTTCTGTGTCCTATATATTATCTCAGCAGAGCTACAGTCCACATGATTGAACTCTGTCATGTCAGGCTACATTTTCCTCTTGTGGCCTGTGCTGTTTGTTTATGAGGAGAAAAAGTATTGATGATAATTCTGTTTTTATTAACTTGGCTATCTTGTATTAACCAGTTTCATGCTCTATTCTTTTTGCTAGCTGATAATACTGATACCTGTTCTGACTGATACTCCTAATTTTAATCTTCTGAACCTTGGAGTGAATATAAAAGCAAAAGCTTGCAGATGCTTTCAAACTTAATTGCAGACATTTGAGAAGAAAGAAAATGCAAATGTAGCTGAGAACTTTCTTTTATAAACATATGTCACTCATTCTGTGAGCAGACCAGAAAAGTCACAAAACACATTTTACCAAGAGTCAATTTTTAGCAATTACTCCAGTCAGATAGAAAAAAATCCAAGTTCATGCATTTAAAGTATATGTTCTCTGTAATCAACACCACACATTTGTACACAGTTTAAATCAGTAGGCTTCTAGAAAAGTGTAGAACCTACTGCAGGACTACAACCTTGTTTAGTATCAAATGCCAAAAGAAAAGATCCCTATAATTTATTTTTTAGAGTACAACAGGATACAAGAATTAATTCAAAATAACAGTCCATCTCAACTGCGTAATTAATTTTTCACAAAGCAACAACTAATGGAACACAATGACTCTTTAAATCTTCTGTTTTGACTGGAGTTAATGGAGGAAATAAAAACCATGCTATTACTATCCACAGAGTGTTGAATACGGTCTCTTTTTACAGACTTCTAATTTTTCAAATATTTGTCTCTATGTGAGATGTGATGTTGATCTATGAGAGGCTTTTAGAACATCTATAGTAAAAATTGTAAGATCAAAATGGGATAAAGAATTCATGGCCACACCCATACATCTTCAAATTCTCATAACTTCGTATTAGATGCTCTTGCTGAAACAAAAGAAAACACACAATAAAAGAGCAAGAAGAATGATCTTTCCCCCTCAGCCTTAGGTTTGCCTGAACCACAAGTAATAAGAGGCTACTCAAGTTTGCTTCACTGTAAGGATTTTGGAGTAAGTATATTGCTGTACTCTTCATAAATCAGCTACTGTGATTAAAACAATCCCTTCAAAGTAGTGTGAAAGTGCTGGAATCTATTTATTCTTGCCAGATCTTAATTTGCTCTCGTGGATTCCCAATGCATCAAGGTAAGAAGAGTAAGAGAGGTCTCCTGAATTAGTCAGATAGTGGGAAGAAACTGTGGGAGGACACGGGGTGATTATGAACAATTAAGTGGCTGAACTTGTATCTTCACTGGAAGAAGGATCTGTTGGTGTGACCAAACATGAGCACTGAGATCCAAATCATCCACTTCCAGCCTTGGCATCTGCTCTGGGCTCACAGTGCAGCCAGGCACAGAGAGCCCTCTGTGTGAGCCCAGGTGAGGAGTGAGGCAATATTGGAGCTACCAGCACCAAAACCAGACAGAGAAAAAGCCAGAATCGCAACGGGACTAATCCTTCTCCAAGATAACATGGTACTGTCATAATGAGCTTTAAATTATTCTATTTCCTCAACTCCATAAGAAAATTCCCATGAAATAGGTGACAGGGCTGGGACTGAAAATTGATGTGTTGACAGAAGGGTGCATGGTGAAAAAAGACAAGGTCAAGGGAAGAACACTTGAGTAAGTCTTTTTTATATATATTTCTATTTCTACACATCTTCACATTTTCTTTTTACACTGTCTATTTTTTCCCAACAACACAAAATAGCCATTGGCATTAAGAACCTATTCTCAGACTAAGTACTAGCTGATGTGCTAATAATTAGTTCTGTGAAGCAGTTCAGTGAAAATTAATTGTAATCTGTGCTGTAGGCTACCACAAAAGTATGCAAATTTTATTGCTATTTTATATTTTCTACTACTTTGTTTCCTTATGCTTTGGGAAACTTCAAACATCAAGCTGTATCTTAACTTGGTACTTGCTGGGAGAGTAATGCTGGGCTTTCACTTAATGGTGAGACTTAATCACTAATGGCTCTGCACTGGCACTGTCTCCTTATATTTGCAAGTATTTAATTGCTTCTGAAAGTATTAATTCCTCTAACAGGTCAATAAATAGTTCACATTGAAGCTCAACTTTTATTCTAACAATCAAAGAGAAGCTATCTTGGATAAGATTTTTATCCCACATCTAACTTATCTTTTTATATGCAAAATACAAACCAGCTCTCAGCTTCAGGTGATTTTACCAATACCTCAGCAGCCCCTTAGCTTACACATCTAAATCTCATCTAAGACACCTGACCAGGTCTATTCCTTTAGGCAAAGGATCATCTATTACCATTAAGTATCAGAAGTATCTCAGTGGGATAGCAGAAATTCCAACCTTTATTATCTTAGGGTTTTTTAAGAAAAGAAGATAAAGTTCTAATAAACTTTTGGTCTTTGACAAAACTTTCTTGGTTGTGAATTTTTATGGATGATTGCAGCTCGAATATTTTTTTAGTAAAATTGACTGAAATAAAGAAACATAAAAACTTCTCCAGATAATAATTCTGAATATCACTTATGTTATATTTCATGCAAAAGAGTGTCTCAGAAAATGTCAGAAGCATGCCATATGTTTTCTGTTCCAATTAACAGAAGATACCTTACAATCCTGAAGTCACCAAAGTGAGATTTATTGCAACTCAAAGGCAGACATGATCCTCCATAGCAGTTAATAGTGTTATAGGGTAGAATATGGCTCAATCCTTCTAAATATAAAAGTATGTGAAAACACTTTTAAGACCTGAGGTGTTAATTAATGTTCTTGTAGACCATTAATTCAATGTGGCACTTAAGGACACGGTTTAGTGGTGAACACAGTGGTGCCAGGCTTGTGGTTGGACTCAATGATCTTACAGTTCTTCTTCAGCTTAAGTGATTCTATAATTTTGTTGCTATTTTTAAATGTGACTAAGGGAATATATGTCCTTAAATAATTCAGAAACAAATTGTCCTGAATTTGGACAGGGCAGGTTAATTTTTGCAGTATCTGGGAGAGGGCATGGCCAGGAGATGGAGGTTGTTTTATACACCTCACATCATTGCCAGGGAAGAGAGTCTCTTCCAGGGAGAAGGGATTCCTTCCAGTCAAGAAAGTATAGAGGGAGTTGTGGTGTTATTGTAGGGGGATTTTTGTAGGAATCGTTCCTTTCTGCACCCTCTCTCATTCATAGTGTTTCTGTTGCTTTTGGTTTTTGTATCTCATTGCTGTTTTCAGCCAATTGTCCTTATCTCAGCCTGTGATCTTTGCTTTTTGTTCCTCCAGTTCTCCTCTCCAGCCGGAGGAAGGGGTGGGGAAGCAGGGAAGTGAGCGGTGCATGTGTTTTAGTGGGAGCATTAAACTGGACAATACAATTCCTAAACCACCGCACAAATCCTACTGAATTATCAGGGCTTGGGCTGGCACTGCAGTACACTTGCAAGTTGCAAACTTGCTGCATCTGACACAAAAAAACCCTTGAGATTTGAAAAAAAGTTTAAATAAAATGGCAACACTTTGTCAAGCACACAGGAACAGGCAGAGAATCGAACACTATAAAAGTTATCATCCTGCAAATGTTCTTAGACATCAGTTTCACTTTCAGTTTTCAGACCCAAGGACTCAGTGCCTGTTTCTTCTCCACAATTAATGTTTCTACAAGACAGGAATCTTACACTTTCTGAGACTTTCTGAATCTTACACTTTACTCTCCTGTGAGCACAACACCAAGGGAAGATAAAAAGAGCAGAAGAGGGTAATATTTATCAACATCTGAATGTTTTCTTCAAGTTAGTAAGCATATCATGTTTGTTCAAAAACTTGTATGGTATCAGCACTATCTTAACATGAACATGCCTCAAGAGAAATCTTGACAGTTTTCAAAAGTCTC
This sequence comes from Erithacus rubecula, assembly GCF_903797595.1. Lineage (NCBI taxonomy): Eukaryota > Metazoa > Chordata > Aves > Passeriformes > Muscicapidae > Erithacus > Erithacus rubecula. The sequence goes on along the minus strand of NC_136688.1, from coordinate 32,657,735 downwards.
AGTCGCTGAAATACGAGGCAAGATTGTCTCAAAATCTGGTGATTCTTTGTTTCCAGAATATCTATATGGTGCAAATTCTATATTCTGTCTTCTATACTTGGGAAAGTATATTCTGAAAATTATTAGCAGTTCTAAGGGTAAAAAAAAAAAAAAACTAGTGTTTCAAATACATTTACAGTAGAAGGATCTGTAGCTTTACATAATTTTGTTATTTAAAAGATCTGTGAAACATTTCTCCTTAAAGTCCACCTTGCATTCTGCAAGTGTTTAAATACCAAATTTACCTCCCTCAATGTGGCATTATTCCCCAGTAAAATTCCATGGTTAAAACTTTGACCTCCTTAGACTTTTTGATAATTGCTGGATGTAATTTCAAATAATTAACAAAATCACTTTGTTAGTGTAAGTTTTACTCAAAAATTCAATACCACTCTCCCCAAACATCCTGTCAAGCAAAAAGGAAAAGGAAACCTACAGAGTGGGGGAGACAGCAAGGAAAATGTGAAGGAGTTGTGATTTTACTGGTGTCTGGAGTTCCATTTTGGAGTAAGAAAGTAGAGAATGGTTCTGGCAGACAGATGGATATAATAGGCATTAATTTTTTACCTTTCTGTGAGTCTTTTTAAGCTCTGAGGTGAAGCAATACTCTCTTTCACTCTGAAGTGTTTTGTAGTGGAAAACTAAAAAACTGGGAAATTAATCCTCAGGTTCTGTAGACAAAAACAAGCAAGATGGCAGCCTAAGTGTTTAAACAGCTAAACATTTAAATGTCACTTTAGGCACCTTCTGAGCACTGCTTTTGTATTGTTTTTCTGTCAGTACATCAAAACCTGCCAAAGGCCCCTCAACAGAAATCTACTGTCTTCAAAGTGATCTCTGCTTCTCAAGCCTGCAGTCACACATGTTCAAGGACCAGATCCTTATCTGATCAAATCAACTTAATGCTTCCAATGTAAATGCATTATTTTTATTTGTATCAGAATGAAGGACGTCTGTGGATAAAGAAAACTAGAGAATAGGGCAAGAAAAGCATAGAATTAGAGGAATTGCAAATGTGGTTACAGATTTCCTTGCAGCAGAGTTTCTGAGGGATTTGCAAGGCATCTTTGAATATCACGTTTTGGAAAAAAAAAAAGGGAGAGGAAACTGGTTGGAGACACAAAACATAACTTTTCATTATTCTTCAAAAACACAGACCTGATCTCTTTCTGAAGATCTTACACTGAGAAGCTGCATTGTTAGCAAGAGCCCCATGCTCAGCAGCAGTAGCTGTAAGTAGCAATTTGGACAATAGATTTTCTTTCCATTCTTTGTACATTTCCTTAAGTAGAGATTTATCTAAAAGCCAGTTTTGGACACTGTCCCAGAGCACAGGCTTCCTAACTTCTTTTTGAAAAATAGCACCAATAGCTCCACTACACATCTAATATATTAAATATATTCAGCATCCCCCAAATTTTAATGGTGGTAAGTGAAACTAATGACCACAAATGTATTTGCTTGGCTTGATTGCAGAAGTTAATTTCAGAGGTTGAAAATATTAATGTCTTACTTCAATGAGCTTTTAAAAGCGTGGAACATAATGTCTTTCCTGTGCATTGCTTATAGTATGTTGCTGAATATTAAAAATCATTTTGCTAGATAATAATGTCTCTGCTATCAAGAAAAGTGACCCAGACTGGAAATGTCTCTATTTAACATAATAGATTTTCTATAATAATACTTTCTTCAGAAGTCATTACCAAAGGAGTGTTGCTTCTCACACTAGACAACTTCTAGTACATAACTGAATCAAACTTGCAGGAAATAAAGCATAATTTTCTTGTGAGATAATAAACAGGATTAACTGGTGCAGATTAAATTGTTTCTTTTAGAGACCCACCGTGCAGGAAAAAAAAATTAAATTACTTTTTAAATTACTCTTATTTCCTCAAGCTGTTTCCTACTGAGTTACCAGACCTACAGTCACACCTCACATCAGGGAACACCCAATTTGGCAGTAGCTGCTACATCTGATTCTACAGACAAGAATGCAGCAATATTTTAAATATTAAAATCAAAGTGCTGCAGTTGGGCCACAAAGACATGTGCTTTTATCTAACACTGTTCATATAGAATTCTGTACTCAGTCTCTCATTTTCATAAGGTCTATGAACCAATAGCAACAGTTAAGTCAGGATAGTTAGTTAAATTAGTTAAATAAACAGTGGAATAAATATTTTAGGAGAAATCAAAGAATTCTTTTGAACTTTGATGAAACCTTTATCATCCCAATGTGTTCTATTACCCTAAGTTGCTACTGGCCAGCAGGGACACCAGATTGTCATGCAGCAATTTCTTTACATGTGTGAGAGCTTGTGATTAGACTTCAGGTGTGGTTATGTGTGTAAAAAATGTGATAAACATCTTCTAGGCCTCATATCCCCATATCCTGTCCATGTCTACTGATTGCCCCTCTCCATGTTCAGTGTGAAGCTGTTCCTGCAAAGGTGATGGGCTGAATGCAGCTGTGCCTGGAGCCCCCAGTCTGCAGCACCCACTCTAACAGTGCATTACACAGCCCAGAGCCTGGAGCTGCTCCTGCAAATTTCCAGGCACTGTGATCTTCCTTTGATCTTTTACTCACAAGGTGTTTATTGGCTCATCACTGGATTTCCTTCAGACAATTCAATATTTCATTGCTATGAGACTTGGAGGAGAATTGATCGTGCAGCATGCTTCCAACATCCTGTAGAAAAGGTTTCCTTGATTGCTTTTTGTAGGTATGTTCCTTGCCATATTTCATGCACGCAAATAAACAGGAATTCTGATAATGAACAAGGTAGATCTTTAATTCCATTATCTGCTTGCAGATTTGTAGTCCATGTTTAGTTGAATTTTCACACAAAAGGAAGTTTTTAATAGCAGCAATTAATTAATATATGTGTCTTTTTGGAAATAAATGTCAAAACACTTTTTTATCGCAGTGTGTTGTGGTGCACAAAAGTGACATAAAATGGCTTGGCCAGTGTCATACAACCAGTATATCCAGTCCTATCTTTTGGATCATGCTTTCCTATGCCAAGTGCAAAAGCACGAGAAATCAGCCTACTTTAATTTCTATACAAATGCATTCTCTCTAGAAATATAAATATAATTTTTCTTCTTCACTTTTCATTCTGAAAAGCAAATAAATTCTTCCCTTATCAGCCATAGATATCTGCAGCTAATATGTTTTTTAAAAAACAAAGAACCCAGATTTTAATAATTTGTTTCAAATATAATCTCATGCAAATTTGTTCCAAACTATCTGATCAAGCAGCAAATAAACATTTTCCACTGATATCTCAAATCAGCTTTAGTATTCCATACCTACAGAAAAAAATTTTCTCAAGAATTTTGTATGTTCAGAAACCAAAACAGAATATAATTTTCTTTGACTCAGCTTCCTCTTCTAGCAGTTTCTGCACAGCACTGAACATAGTTCTCTAAACTAAAACATTTATTTGTGCATGGAGGACAAATGCAAAAGTATGTGCAATAACACCATGAGTGAATTATCACCATAATATACATATGCATAAACCTAGCTTTCCATTGTACATGTCAACAAAAGAAACACTCTGTGGAAATGTACAGTGATGCAAATTTCAGGGTAACAATATTTGAATCTTTAGTTCTAACTGGAGTTTATTAATCAACATATTTATTGTGTCAATAAATACTCTAGGGAAAATTTTAATGTAGTTGTGCAACAACCTGGAGATTTATTTCTAATGCTCTGATGCATTTGCTCAAAGGTTTTGTAAGAAGCTATGATGAGTCAGATGGTCTCCACAAGCAGAACTGTTCTAACAGAACTGTTAGAAATATTGAAAGCTCCCTTCAAGTGGTTTTAACATGGTGAGTTAACCTTGGCTAAAGGCCAAACTCCCACTTGGTTGCTCATTCCCTCCTACTCAGCAGGATGAAGGTGAAAATAGGATAAGAAAAACTGTAACAAGACAGAGGCTTCACTAACCAGTGATTGACTTGTGGAAAATTAATTTAATTTATTGCCAATTAGAATAGATTCAAATAGTAAGAAACAAAAACAAATTATTAAAACATACTGGTTTTCTCCACTTGCCTATGTAACTTCACACCTTCATTCTGCATATGAATTCTGAAAAATTTAAAGCAACTCAGTTCAAATAAATAATCCTTCTTCAGCAATGCTAATAATTTATCTTGTTTCATACACATCTTCTAGAAATTTAGTCTCTATCACATAACCTTGATAGAATCACAAATTCATAGGATAAGATTATGTGGAAGGGACCTACAAGGAACATCAAATCCTACTCCTGGCCCTGCACAGAAGACCCTGATGAATCACACCATGGACCTGAAAGCATTGTCCAAATACTTCTTGAACCTCATTTCTCTCTATGATAGTAAGTTATGCTGTATGATAATCAGTACTCTTATCTAAGGGATACAACTATTTTTTCCCTATTCCAGGGTGATGTTTTCCCAGATTTGATCAAATTTTCAAGAGTTTAGTAAATTATAGTGAACAGTGAAATTCAAGTGCATAACTGTAGCTGCAGTAAATGGACACCATAGCAATAGAGCTACCAAGAAAGCAGAACTATTGAGCCACAGACAGATGGGATCTGAAATTCTGTATTAATTGTGCTGGTTACCATCAATTTTATAGGTTTTTTCCCTGAATATAATAAGAGCTATATGTTAATAAAATGGCAGTTTTGTGATTTGCCTTGAAATCTACATTACCTAGCAGGTTTGGGATTCTTTAATTCTCTAACACTTAGCATCTGTTATCTTGGAGCCTCAGGTTTCATGGCATAAAAAGTAAGGATCTTGTCCTCATTAATTGAGGGAAAATCTTCAGGGTACAATCAATAGAAAGTAAATTTTTAAAAAATAAAGATAGAGCCCCATCTGGAACCCAAAATGATCTGTAAGACAATTTAGCAGCTTTAGAAAGCATTGGGGACTGCCAATGCTAAAGTGCAACTATTTTTGTCTTTTTTTAATTTAACTTTTTTTGGGGTGGGGGGAGATATTATGATTTCATCTGATTTAAGACATATTACATAGAAAAGAGCACTTTTGAAACTGGAATAACTATTCAAGACTAAAATAATAACTCTCTGAAATAATGATGCTAACAGAGCAGAAATTGAGGAGGTTAAAGGCATGAAAAGAGGAGTAAGAGATGTATCTCTGAAACAGAAATTCTTTGAGGAAGTTCAGCAGGTAATGTCAGACAGAAAAGAAATATTTTTTCCAAGGACAATAAAACCCCTAGAATTCCAAAGAATTTGGTTGTTATTGCAAAATAGGGCAAATTATGCATCATATATTTTTTCTGAGTCTTACTGTATATTAAAACGCATGCTATATATGCAGTTGCAATATATTAATATTTTCAATCATTTTGGTGAGTTTTATAATTCATAATTTTTTTATCAAATATTTCTGTATATGTATATAAGAATAGAGCCAGAGCACTAGCTAAATTTTAGATCAAATTTACTGAAGATTTGGCTAGATTGTTCATAAGCACTTTCAGCAAATATAAGCTGGCACAGATACTGGAAAAAGCATTCTTTACCACCACTAAAAACATGCTCCTATTCTCATTCCTCCCATCCTTATACCAGCAAAAATGACTGGGTTTGCTTATACAGTGTACAGCAAGAGAGCTGCACTGATAAAAATAGAAAGAAGGAGAAGAGGCAAATGAATAATTTTCTGTCACATCTGATCCTTCATCCAATTCACAGCTTTGACACATGAAAAAATTTTGGACACATCTGAGCCTTGAGAGCAGGGAACATTCAGGTAAGGAGTGAGAAGACCTTGTCTGGTGGAAGTGGTGACCTGTAATTGCTGAAATGGCTGCTGAGAAGTGACAGAGTCAGATTGTGGTATTAGCTTACTGCACTAGTTCAAATATTTTCTAAAATGGCAGGTTGAGGCTTTATTAGCAATATTTATTTGTTGCAGGATTATATTGGCAAGTAAATCAGACAAATATGCAGTAAAGATCAGAACAAATAACCCGTAATAATCTTACTTTTGTCTTACAGTTATATTTCTTTTCTGCCACGTTGCAGGTTTCCTTCTTGTACTTGAGCCTGGATTCCATGATTTTCATATATTCAAAGATATTCCCATTTTAGGAGTCTACACCTGGTCATACAGAGAAAGGAGCTAGTGAGGTGTTGTCTTAGGCCATTTACATCAAAATGTGGGTTAGTCTAAATTCATTGTAGCTCATCCTGCTGCATGAGGAATGCTCTTTAATATAGGATTTCCTGGAGCTGAAGTACTCCTTTTAGTCTGTGTTTTACTGCTGGTAGAATGGCTGTGATTTTTAAGAATTTAAAAGAGGATTTCAAATAAAACTTTAGTTTCAGTTTCCTATTCTTAAGAAGTCACAGAGGACATACTATTCCTCTTTTTATGGAGATTGTGTTTTAAGAGACACAAAATACTTGAAAATATAAAATGCTTCTATACTGTTGGAGCCTCCTTTCAATGTATTTCACGCTTAGCCTAAAAATAGAACAACCTTCTGAAGCACAAGGCCTCCTCATATTAAATGATGTCCATGCATATATTTAGAGGTAAAGATGCATTGTAGCCCTTAAAGAAGAGTGGTGAACTTCTCCCTGTACAGCTTGTTCTCTGATAATATATGAAGCTGGGAGAGACAATTGTATCTGCTCCTTTTGGCAGTAAAGCACCATATTTTAATACTGTCACATTTCAAGTCTCTCATGCCTACAGCTGAGTATGCATAGTGTGTAAGTCTGCAAGTGAGTAGGTGAGGAGTGGTTTGTGTCCTTTGCAGTGACATCAACACAAGGACAGCTGCAGCCTGGCTCCCAGGAGTTCTGGAGATTAACTATCCCCTGGTCTTGGAGACAGCTATATCAGCTGCAATATAAATTTTACTGGTTTGAAGCTTAAATATATAGAGAATAAAAGTGCTGGGGCATAGATGTGCTAAAGCAGAGCAGGAGTAGTTTTCAAGGTACTAAACAGAAAATTTGAAGCTTGCAATTAAAAAAAAAAAAAAGCAAGCAATGGAAAGAGTATCTAGGGTTTGTGAACTAAATTTCCAATCTACCACAGGAATTTAATTTCATATTTTGGAAAATTGAAGCCCTAATAATTTTTCATTAATCCCATTTTAATAGAAAGAAATAATGATAGATTAATGAACCAATGTGTGGTTCATGTATATTTTAATTCTTCCAGGGTTGACAAAATTGGATGTATGGCCCTTTGCTAGATCAGCCTTCTCTCACAAAAAAAAAACCTGATGGCCTTGAAATTTTATATCAAGGCTTGCATTTATTTTTCAGTGAGAGTAATGAAAACTTGTTCCCCTGGCAGTTACAAAACAGTAAGTGAAATTACAGTGTTCCTTGAACTGACTAAACTTTTTGTTTTTATAAAAAAAAAAAGGTGGGGGCGGAGGAGGTCAGAATGGAAGAATTGTGCATATTTTCTAAACACAGGTAACTTTGGGCTGATGTTGCAGTGACAGTTAACTTGAGAAACTACGGCTTGACTTCTTTAATTAGTAAAAATATGAGTTATAAGAAAAATATTTCAAAATAAAGATTTTTGTATGAGCTTTATATTACACTGTACAAAGGGCATTTTGTGTATATGAAGAAGGCAGATTAGTCATAAAACTATTTTTAAAATTGTGCTGACTACATTTAAATTTATAATGTCTCTTGGAATTAAAGTATAAATATTTAAGAATTATGTTATTAATTTCTGTAACAAGTCAGATTTTATTTGAATATTTCTGAAATAAAACTATTTCCTTGGATAATGGAATCCAAATGATTAAATAGAAATGATCCTTTATAATAAATAACATGAGAGTTTGCAAATAGTTGTTTCCTTTGGTTTTTATCCTCTCTTAATACCTACCATAATAAGCTGTGAGCTGAAAAAGGTCATTTGCAGTATGACAAAGCTGTTCAAGTGGTGAATTAAGCCCTTAAATGATATGGAATATTAGAATAATTTTTTATCTGAACATATCAAGTTTAATACCCCCAAGAGGGCTGACTTTCTAGACATTAAATAAAACCATAGGATATATCTTTAGAACTTAAATGTCTTTTAATCTATTGTAGTGAAACTAATGGCAAATAATTTCTTAAAATGTCCTTTTTATGAACTATTTTTGTCTGCATAATAGGCTAAATGCTATGGAAGAAATCTGCAGAGAACTATTACCAAGCACCAGAAATTTACAGTTGATTCATGACTAAATTACAACTTAATGGCTATTAGAAGTTAGGTAATACTACATTAATCCTTGTTCATAGAAGATATTGAATTACTTATAACTGAAAGCTGTTTATATCCACTAATACAGGGAGTTAAGAGGAAAAAATGCAAATGGTTTCAGAGTCTTTCTAGTGCACATACCTGTGATTGATACTTTTATATTATTGACAAATTTAAAAATCCAAAGCAGCAGTTTTAGACAGTAGCCAAATTTTCCAAAATTTCTGTTTGGGGCCTCCTCTCTTCTGTATACAAAGTAGACCAAGAAAACAGGCTTAAAAATTAAAATCTACAGACAACATTTTGAGGGCATGGGAATGTTAAAAGAAAATAAATAGCTAAATACATAAATGTACATTTTGCTCAGAAAATAAAAAAAGAGAAAAATAAACAAAAATGCATAATGAAAAAATTTTCTAGTGCTGGAAAAACAGGACATGTTGGGATTTTTTTCTGTTCTATCTGGAGGTTTTTTGGTTTGTTTTTTTTTCTTTAATGTATCCATTTTCCAATTTTCCTACCAAAGGAAAGCAAAAAAGCCTTTTCCCCTATATTAAGTTATTTTAATAGGAATATTTCTCAACTTGAAATGGCAAAAGCTTCCATTTTATAGACAAATATTGGTAAATCATTAAAAATATTACTTTTTTTTTTTTTTTTCAGAACCACCCAATATGTGTGGTTCACCTCCTGGTGGTTCAGAAGGTGGCACTGTTCTCCCTGTTGAGTTCAAATGCTTGTGTGGCATATTGGAACAGGGAACAGCTGTCATTTAATGAAGTTATATGAATTCCTTCCCCATCCATTAGCACATATGTCAAGCAAATGGAAAAATAAAATGCATGCTAACATTTTTTTTATTACTCACTGATATGAGCCAAGTAATATCCTGTTACACTTCCTGTTATGTCTTTTACCTGCCTCTCTGTGCTTACAGTATGTTAATAATTCCTGTTCACACAATGGAATTACAGGCTACAGAACTTCATTATGAATATCTTTTCTTAATTGTTTTTCTCATTGTCAGATATTTGTATGTATTTGTTATGATCTTTTATGTTCATTCTACCCACAAGTATATGCCAAACACAGTAAAGACCCCTGAGTAGGACCATAAGTAGACCCTGAGTACCTCTTACTCATTTAAATTATTTTGTTTTCTCTAATAAAGGAAAGAATATTTACAGTTTTCAGAAAGGAAAAAAAAAATCCACTTTCTAGCTATAATGCATTTCTGAAAAACTGCAAAATAACAGATGTCAGTGCAGATTGGATTTATTTTTCCAATATGCTTTCAAATGAACGAATGTGAAACTGTTTAATACTTGTTGTATCTCAGAAAGTTGGTCATATTTACATGATTTTGATGTCTGTTTTTTTAATGTTAGTACTGCAGTCACGAATGTGGGAGGTAACTGGCACTTTCCCAAAAAAGGCTAGCTGTATGAGCTTGTCATTTAGGATGACAGAAGTCTTTTCTTTCCTATTTATTTTGCAATTTCATCAATCAGATCTTTTTGGGGGATTTTTGTTTGTTTGTTTTTGTGGGTTTTTTTGTTTGGCTTTTTTTGGTTTTTTCCCCCACAGTTGGATACTGAATGTGTATTTCTACTCACAGTAGAAATAATCTCAATAATCTCAATAATCAAGATTGAGTCTAACAATGCTTTGTGGGCAATCAGGTCTAACAATGTTCTGTGGGAAATGAGAAAGAGTATCCTTTTCCAGGAAGAAAGACATTCTAGTCTCCTACAGTGGTGTTTCTTATATTGTTCTTGAAGCTCTACAGGGACATGTTCTTCTTGGTGCATATAAAGAAATACATTAATTCACGGTTCATTACATGTCAGCTTCTTGAGAATGTGATAAAATGGGATAAAATAATAAGCCAATCTGCAGAGTTCATGGTCAGGAAAACCAAAATTGTAATATTATTGTTCTATTGCTCTGCATCTGGGATGCACACCTGGATGTTGTGGAGTCACATGTACTTCCATTAATGACAAAGACTTTGGTTTGTTTTTTTTTCAGTTTTATGTTATAGTATCAATATAGTTATGGAAGAATGAGCTGAGCTGTCTACAGCTTTCCTTCTACATCATCCACACTGTCAGCTTAGCTCTGTCTGCAGAGTCCTCATTAGAAAGGGGAGTGGAAGGAATGAACAGATTGCTTTTTTTCAGATTCCAGATGGAGTTTGTAAATCTGACAGGTGAAAAAGAGAAATGAGTTGGAAAGAAAAATTTTCATACTTGTGAAATTAAAAAAAATCTGTCTAGAAATTCTTGAGAAAGTGAATATTGAACAAAATGGGGTTGTAATTTACACCCTTCCTGAGTAAAACAGCATCTGAGGGGTTAATAAGTCAAAAATCCTTGACACTGTCACCCAGATAATCTGAAATTGGAAATATTGATGATGATGAATACCAGCTGATCCTTATCCATGAACAGATTAATTTGCATAAGGACTTGTTATACCAGGTGTTTCTTAAAATTTTACTCAATTTAATATGCTGGGCTCCTTTGTGACCTTGTAAGCATGAGGCTGTAATTTTAATATGTGTATTAAAGTACACTGCACAGGTGTCTAACCAGGCAGTTCTCTAGCTTCAGGTCACCACATGCTTGCTTGCTTGCTTCATATCTGACTGTGCTGCTTATTTGAAATAAATAAATACAGCAGTTACTTTATATGGAATCATACTTGCCATTTTGCACATTCCCAGATATTGCAAACAATGGAATAGAAGTCAGTTTGAAAGCTCAAAAGCTAAAGTTTATATGACAAGCCACTAAATTTCTGTACTTCCCCAATATATTTGAAAAGTAAAAGGTAGGGAAAGAGCATGGGGAAAACCAATTAACATGTGAAAATGAAATATATAAGACTGAAATACAAATTTTCTTAAACAGTGTGAATAAGTATGTGGATATATCTGATTGGTCTCTGCAAATCCAAGCTTAGCAGCTATGCAAAACTACTGGCAGCAGCAGGTCAAATGAGACATAAACTATTAAATTGAATATATTATACACACAAATATGTACACTTCCAGATTACAGTGTGTCATGACAGAGCCTTTAGCTGGCTTGTAAGCCCCTCCAGAGCACAGGAAGCCCCTCCAGTGCACAGGGAGGTAAAATAATGCTAGCTAAAAGAAATAGATAAAACACTCCAGTGCTTTAGAGAATTTAAAGACTAACACTACAAGTAACTCACAGAAAGTCTTTTATATCAATTATGATCCAGACAAAGATGATAATTTCATAGAAAGAAAATCAAATATGCTCAGAATATGATGATAAGAATTAAGCAACTTAGTTCTGCATAACAATATATGCATTTATAGAATTACTTCAAGATATTAAGAAAGAAAACTTACTTTCTGTTAGCATCTCATTTTTGTATTACATCATAAATATTAAATTTAAAAAATTAATCTAATTTTTTTTCATAATTTTCCAGGTTTTGTATACCATTATGTATTAGTTTTGCATTTCCTTATTGTGAGTATTCTTATTTTATGCTTTACTTGATTTTTCATGCAAGAGCTGAAAATTGAAATAAAAGTAATAATCCATAGGGTCAGTGCAAGTGTTTATGGAATCCTTGCAGTGGCTGAGAGTGCATGCAGAAGAGTACAATAACCAGGGTATTTATATGATCCTTCCTCTTTTTGATTCTGGATTTTGAAAGATCAGTAAAACTGGAGGTTTAAAAGAGAAATTTTATGTTTAACAGTGAAACATTTTATGAGTGGAACCACCTTCCAAAAGTTATCTTCCCTATTGGAAAAAATTGTGTTTATTTTTCACTTACAGTGCTTTGCCCTCCAGCCTTTACAGTAGAGACTGAATCAAGATGACTGTACTTTCCCCTAAAAGAACAGCCCCAGAAGCCATGAATCCATCAAACAATGTCAAAGCACCTAGAAAAAAATGGCAAGTAAAAAGCTATTTCTATAGTCTGAAATGGGGTATTGTCAGGGCTTCAGAGTCTGGATACAAATTTCTTCTGACCACAGAAGGCCTGCATCTGGGTCAGAGCAGAGCAAGTGCTCTCAAGGAATATGAGATTCATGATTTTGCTCTCAGTGGAGTGTAAACTGCCAAAGGCTGCATGCCTGCAGCCTGCATTCAGAAAGAACTCTGACTCCTTTGTATTCCCTGAGGGACATCAGACTCCTAGATATCCTCTGGGGAAAATATATTTATATATGCTGGGAAAATAAAGGTGTTGTCTCTGCTGCAGAAAAGTGTTACACTGATGCTTTTATAAACTGTGGAAAGGTATTTGTGGCCTGCTATGCTGTCTTGTACACCATAAATTCTTCAGCTTTTTGTTACAAGATGTTATTTTTGCTTTAGTTGGATTTAGAAAGAAAAACTACCTTTTAGGCTAGCATATCACACCCCTACTGCAAAGTATGAAGAAAAAAAGGACTATTTACTCATTGAGCAAGGAATTCTAATTTGTCTTCCCATTTTTTATCTTCATGCCTTAATCTAAGCTCTTTAGGAAAAAGCCATATTATCTATTCTCACAAAGGCTCTAGGCAGAGACTTATTAGCAACATACTTTTAAATTCTTCAGATTAATATATGACTGAAATGCAAAGTGCCCTTACTGATTATAGAAAATGCAGCTTATATTGTCATAATGCAGCTTTTTTCATGAACTTAAGGTCGAATTAAAATTTGTATCCAGAGTGTGCATTTGAGCTAGGTAGTAAGAACTACCAGAATTTCATTAATTTTGTTTCCGATCAAAAAAAATGCATTCTAAAAATATACTTAAAATATTACTTGGGCAGCCTCTAACAGTGCTTGGCTTTGAATTAGTCACCAAGTATTGAGAGATAATTATAGCACTTAGAGTGAGTGTGAGGAATTGTGGTTCTTGTTGCTGAAGCAGAGATAATTGCTGTGAGCAGACTCTCTACCCGTGCCATTCTCTAAACACTCAGTTTGGGAGACTCGTGAAGAGATTGCTTAGATTATTTCTGCAAAAGCATGTCCACAAGTTCACAGCCTGGAGCTTTAAGAGAAAATTTGTTTCAGTGAAATCAATGGTTATTTTTTTCTTCCATAGCTTAGCATAGTCTTTTTCTACTAAACTACCAGAGGCGCAAATGAAATTATCGGTCCCTCTCCCCAGTGCCAGTACCATGCATCTGACAATACCTGCTTTCTGCAGCAGTATCCCCAAAATCTCATGACTTCCTCATGGCCCTCCTCTCTCTTTCCAGTTCAGTCCCTGATGTTCTTACAAGCACCAAAAAGCCACATGGGAGCAATATGGAAAACAGTCCTTGCCTTTCTGAAGCAAACCCCGTGTTTCTGGTACCTTGAAACTGACTGGCATGCCCAGACCTTCTTTTCCTCAGGATATGAATGCTTCCATCATATACCTACATGGGAATATTTGGTATATAATAAGGTTTTAGGTGGTCCCCACAGATGCCTTGATCACCACCATACTTTTTCTCCAACTTTCATCAAAACTGGAACTGTACACAATAACAATCTCCTCTATGCAGACTGCAGATAAAAAGGCATCCAAGGACTCCAATGTTTGATGAAAATGTTGCCCAGGCTAGAGCCAGAACCTGTTTTAGGGAACTTGCTGTTGTTTCTCTGTCCCCTTGTCAATCCCACAAGCTTTTTCATGTTTTTCTCAAGATCACTCTTCTCTATTTCCCACTTTCAGACTGGCCAAAACACAACTCTGAATTTGGCAGCAATTCCCTAAGGAAAGGATTCATCCATATTTTTCTCCAAATGCAGCACAGTGTGTGGAGATATTCTGAAATATTGTGAAGACAGATTTCACATGGAAGGAAGTATGAAAAAATGCATAACAGCTGAAAAATTCCCAAGTAGTAAGTCATACATGTGATGACTGAGCTGGCCTAAGGAACTGAAGCACTCACAGCACCTCTTTGTCAGGTACAGACATTGGACACTGATGTCAGATGTCCATCCCAGTTTCCACAATGGCAAGAGCAAGGAGCTTGTGAAGAGCTCACCACTCATCATCAAAGGATAAACACAATAAATTAGCAGATTTTTTTTAGACCAAGAATAAAATATTGAAGTCCTTCCTTTCCTCTTTCCCTATACTTACATTTCTCAGCCTTTGCTATCTACCTAATGGAATATCTAGCATAACCATGCTCCCTCCTTCAGAAACCTAAATCCTCAGTGTGAAGTTCAGCTACCCGAAAGATCAGCATCTAAACTTCCTTCTGGAAATAAAAATAAACCCCCAGAGTCCCCTACCATCACCTAAGAAACAGTATGACCACATACTGAAATTACTTATTTTTCAAACACAATAGCCTATGAAGATGTTTTAAAAACACGCTTCTGATTCAAAGGGCTCCTCATTACCTGCGTATGGAATTTTAACTTTTTGTTTTGTGATTTTAGTATCATGTAAAACATTCTATTGTTAGACTTGTTTCACACTGAAAACTGAGTCTGAATTCGTGTCCCATCCTCCATTTGTTCAGGAGAATGTACATTCTTTATTATAGACACAGTTTTTAAGGCAATTGCTTCTTATTTTTAGATTTCTACATTTCTGAAAAAAAAAAAAAAAAAAAGCAAAACAAAGGTCTAGTAGTCTTGTATGTACATTAAACACACCATATTTTAAATATCTGAGAAAGAGTTTTCATATATGATATGGTGTCAAGAAGTGGTTGTTTCAGCCCTGTCAGCAAAATTAAGTTTTAATGGAATTAATTAACTCTGATGTGAGAAGCAAGTGCTGGCAATCCAGCGTGTTAAGAAGCAGAAGCATAACTGTAAACATTATTTTGATATGTTTTTTAAATTAAAATCACATTACATAATAAATATTTATTATCTATGCACAATTTTTAATCCTAGACAAGTTGTTTAAACAAAAAATGGAAATTCCCAAATGTTAGAAACATGAATTCTTTTTTGTATTTTAATTTGTTTCCTCTTGAAATGACATTGCTAAAATATATGTTTTTGGCACTCGTTTTCAATGTTTTTCAATATTACGTGTTTCTTCTGCAGAGTTTTCACCTAAAAATAACTACCTATCTTGATATCTTCACACTCTTCAGCCTGTCTATTTTAAATATTTTGTGCACACTACAAAGTGACAGTATATTTTTAAGGAGATACACCTATGGTCCTTTGTTGCTATATCCTGAAGATCTGTAAATAAAAATTACATAAAAGTCAATAAGGTGGTCTGGGGATTTTTCTTATTTCTCTTAGTGGTTATCCAAAAGCACTGACAGGAGTATCTGTACCATTTATGCAAAGTACTTCAGTACTTTTAACTTAAGGGAATAAGCTCATTCTAATATTTAATAGCTAAAAGGTCAATTCAAAACAGACTCTTTGTTCAGCTTGCTTTGAATTTTCAACAATTATGTGATCAGTTGCAGTCTTTGGAAAATCTAATTACAGTCTCAGAACTGCAGGATAACTTGGATTTTCTAACCAATCCTTATGTATTGAAAATCTCTTCACTCATCATGAAATCTGAATAAATATTAAATAAAACCTTTTATTTTATTATAGAATCATAGAAAAATTTACTGAATCACCTTGATGAAAGGTGATTCTATCTTGAAAATAGAAAGTGCAATAAATATTGACAGATTTTAATGTTGCTTTGCTTTGGACTGCCAGGATGACTAGCTCTTTAAAAGAATTCCTTCATGAGAGTTTGGGAGAGATATAAAAACCACCAGAACATCTGGGTTAGACCAGTTGTAGTCTGAGTAAATTGCTAGGTGTTGAGTAAGTGATTTCTCTTCTTTTGGGTGCTGATTGGTGAATTGAGAATTAAAAAGAAAAGACATGACAGGCAGCATCATGTACATAACCCAGCTACTACTGGGGTTAGAAAGCACAAAGATGATCCCTTCCATATCTTGCCAAGATGATGCACAAGAGCTTTTGGGCTGGTGAGTGCCACCTCCTGAATTCTTTGTCAGATAATAGCTAGCAGTAGGCTTTCTGACTGCCAGAAATGTCAGCTGCCTACCTCATCAGCTAAAGAGGGAGCTCAGCACACATTTATGTGTGTGGGCATGGACTCTCTCATCTGGAAGCTGCCCCTTCTGATGGCCACTCTGCAGTGCTAGTCTGTCCCCAGGCTCCAGACACTGCTCGGTGTTGGTGCCTGGATGTTTATGAGAGAGACATCTGGCAGTCAGATGCATCAGCTGCACTGCCAGCTCTGTTCCCTCCCTACCACTCTGCAGTTTTTGGAGAGCTGGAAGCTGTTCCATGGCTGCACAGCTCCATTCCCAAAGCCCAGCTGCTCTCAGGTTGCAGACCAGAAAGGCTTCTAAAGAGTGCACTGAAAATTACTGGGCTGCAAGGTAATGGTGTCCTGATAGTGTTGTGTTTCTTTATCAGGGGCTATTTTTGCTGGGCTGAGCTAAGAAACAAGAGATCCTAGGAACCAGCTGCTAAAAGCCTCCTCAGTGTGCCATGCAGATAAGAGGAAAAACACCAGGCAATCTGGAATGGCTCCCACATGCCCACAGAGCACGCAGATGTAAATGCCTTAGTATGAGCTTTTCTGTGCTCATACCTACTCCTACTCAAACCTGCACTGCTTTGTGATCTGAGGGCATAGGGATCCCTTCTAAATGAACATAAATGTATGGACATAGGTACTAACAGAATCCTTTCTCTCCTAAAAGTTTTTCCCTAATATAATTTAGATTTTTTTGTTGTTGTTGTTGTTGTTGTTATGTTAAAAAGTCCTAGCTAAAGTTCCCTGACTCAGAGTTCTCAGCATTAACACCTGAGAACAAAATCACAGATCAGTACTTTGAAACCAAATGTGTTCTGAAAACTGTCAAGTGATCCATGATGTTTTCAACTTATTTGGTTTAAACTGTGCTAACTTTTTAAAGGATAAAGTGTAGTTATCTGTATGCTGCATAGCATTTTATGTATTCCTGCAGTGTACTCTGTTATCTTGGGGAGAAGGCCTTACCATTTTAAGTATTTGTGTTTGCACTGTTGCACAGAAGAATATTAAATACATGTGAATAAAAGATTGCAGCTGGAAAGAAAAAAATGCCTTTTTGGCATTTGGTTTACTGACTGCAAGCAGTAGAAGAGTATTTGGGGTTTTCAAATCCTTTATATATATATATATATATATATATATATATATATATATATATATATATATATACATGAAAAACAGTAGAAAAAATTGTTTTTCCAGTTACAGAAAGATGTTTTACTGGTATATAAGCAAAGTATTTGCTTTCATGAAAGGAAAATTGATAAAAATAGTTTGAGAAGATTCCATGATGGAACAAGAAGTAACTCCATTGAAATTAAGCAGCTACAAGAACAGAGCAAAGTCAAAGTGCACATTTCAGAGTAGGGCCAACACATGCTGATTATCAACATTGTTATGCAATGAAAAAACATAATTTAGCTGCAGTAACATTCTCATTCACAGAACACTAAAAAACAGTGTTTGGATGTTCACAAAAATGTATCATTTCATGGTTTTCTCTTCCTCAACTGACTTTTATTTTAGGAATTTTTGACCTGACTACTTTCTTCACATCCCTTTAAAAGGAATCAAGCCTCAGGAGGCAGAAGTTGCACAACATGGATATTTCATTTCTTTTTCTTTCACCTTAAAAAAAACAAAAGTTTACCTTTAAATACAAAAGCAAAAACTACAATAAATATCCAACAGTTTTTTCACTTTTTTTCACTTAGATAAGATGGTGGCAATGAAACCTTATTTTACAGCTGCTTATTTAGACACTAAAGTGCCCATAAAAGAGAGAATTTATCCTAACTGTTAATCAGAGATATGCAGGTTAAAAATAGCATGGTAGTGAAGCAAAACACATGATGACACTGTGCCAGATGACAATGAAATGGCCTAGCAATACAAAATAAATTAATTCTATATGCAGTAAGTTTTTCTCAACTGCTTTCATTTTCTACACAGATTTTCTTTTCTCAGTTTTCCTGTACTATAGTATGACTAAAAAGCAGAAGAGGTAACAAAATGAAGCGTTAATTACAAGTTAGAGATATGCTACTACATCTTGGTGTTTGGGGAAGTGGAAAGGATTGTTTTGTAGGAAATAAATTCTAGATTTTATCCATTAACAGTCTTAATCATTATTCCTGTAAAGTAACAACTGATTTGTTAACAAATTATCAAACAAAAGGCAATTCTAATATTTTGTATATCAATAGTTTAAATACCTTACAGGAAATATTTCTGATAACAGTACTCAATGTGCTTTGAGAACTGAATTTACTCAAGAGTTTGTTTGTATCTCTTTCTTTTATGGACAGAGAATGCTTTATTATTTTTTTCCTCTCTTAATTTGCAGAAAGCAAAAGTTAGGGAAGAGATACAATTTAGAATCCATTTTTTAAAAAATTAGGTCATTATTAGAAATGTTAAACCTAAAGCCTAATCCAGACAAAGTTTAAAGTGCAAAGTTCTTCCTAACTTTTTCTGAGAAATGTTTACCATGAATATCAATAATTAAATGAAAGGAAATTAGTCTGACTATTGTTACTATTATACAGAGAATGAAAGCTTTTCAGAATAAACCACACTTTAAAATTATCTGAATATCTAGAAGAGCAAATTTCAAGTACTTGGAGAGCTTATGGTCCTTCTTGGGAAGTTAACATTACTGGCCATATATAGGTGTGCAATTAAACTAATTTTCTAATACTAAGGAAAAGTATTCTTTTTTTAAATCCCCAAAATTATAAATTTTTAAATACCTATCCATTACATGTGGTGAAATCCCTCAGATGCAGTATTGTCAATACAGTAACTTCTACCTCCCCAAATTGATTATGTCTCTGTATATTGAATATCTGTATATACAGATATTGAATCAGCATCTTTAGTGTTTAAAGAAACTTGATAGTGGTATCAATTATATTATTTGGTAGAGTGATTCAGGGTCAAAACCACAGTATTGATCAGACTCCATCTTTGAAAGAAATAAACAAAACAAACATCTATTGCTTTACCTTTCTGTGTACACATATGTGTGTGTCTGCACACATGCATAGCTGTTTATTTTGACAAACATTTGTCTCCAGAGGAAATGGTGCCATTAATCAGCTAATTATGAGTGCAAAACTATTAACTGTGCATTTAATTAGTTGTCAGAATACACAAAGCCATTTCACCTAACTGATTTTTTTAATGGTTAAAGAGGCTGAGTACTATGCTACATGTGGGCTGAAAATTAATTATCATAAATACAACATAAAACACAAAGAGTATTAAGTATGGATGCTTGCTGCTTTCATTTTTTTCTATGCAGTGAAACATTTTTAAAGTTGGAGATGGAGCTGATTGTGATCCCTATTACTCCTCCCAGGAGGGAGGGACACTGCACTGCTCAGGCCTCACTGCAAATGGTTTTTTTTCACTTCTGCTGCAGAGCCTCAGGGCACTTGTACACAATCTTTGAGAACTGTAATTATTTCAGAAAGGTGACAATCTTAAACAGTATCCCTACAGGAACATATGCATATGTAGAATATAGATATATATCTAAACATTTAAAAACAGTTATTAAATAACTTATTAATTTCTTTCTTAAGACCTCTGATTTGACTCCTTCTGACTCTGAAGACAGGATTTAATTTACTGCCACTATTTGGGCAATGTATCTTGCAGCTTTCAGATTGTAAATAGGTTTCTATATAATGATTCTTACTGTTCTAAAAAATGTTCTTCAACATTCTCCCACTTTCAAAAATCCCAATCCAAATAACCTGTCCACACAAATTATGTCTAATGTAATTTCAGTATAATCTCTGTGATTGCTAAACAGTTAATGTCTTCTAGTGTTAAATAGATTAATAGAGCCTGTGGCTGATTTAACCACAAGCAGGCTCAAATCTAGCCCTGAATTTAACATTGAGTCTATGACAACTTTGAAAGTACTCTCAATTTGATAAGTCCTCACAAAAGACAGACAGAATATCAGCTGTAGAAAAACAAAGAGAAAACCCCACAGGAATTGGGTTTCAATGTTATAAATCTGTATCAGAAAAAAATTGTCAACACATTTCAAGGAGCAATGATGCACAGTTATTTATGGAACAAGTTTTTATATCTGCCTTCTTGCATCTTATTCAGACTGGTCACAGTAAACAAACTCATTAGACAGCAAATGTGAGTTCCAGAGAACAAAGCCTAGCAAGATCTAGAAGATTTATGTTCTTCCACTTTTTGAGCGATGCTGAATCAATTGCTCTGAGGATATGGATTTTCATATTTTTTATGGTTTAATTCGATGATTCTTAAAATAAATAAAATATAAGGAGCAATATTGGTGAGTGAAAGCTTTTATAGTTCAGTGTGTAATTCAAAAGCATGCCTTATCATTGTGTTCTGTTTACAATGATATTTATAAGCAGAGGTTTTACTGTTTTTTTACAATTAAGTGAGTCCTTGCAATTTTTCCTATGCCTTACTCCCACTTTGAAGATTCAGAAAATTCAGAAAAACGTTTGGAAAGGTCCTTGAAGGATTTTATGTGGTATGTTATAAGAAATATAAGAAATCTTCTCTGTCTCACCAGACATCTGGTAACCACCATGATAACAGAGCACAGCTTTGGAGAATTTACCACAGTCCAGGTTCATCTCCTCATGTACCTACCTCCCAGTGCTGTGTCAAGAAAAAACCTTCTCAGGCAGGTCTTGCATGTCCATGCTGGCCTCAGACAGATCCTACTCCCAGTTCTTCAGGTGGACACTTGAATCTAATTCAGTCATAGAATGACGGGAAAATATTATTGTTGCTTCAGAGGTAAATTTGCCCAAATTCAAAGCAGGGCTCACTTGAAAGACAGATTTGCCCATTCTAGTGATGGCTATTCTACTGCTCCCCGAGCAACCTCTCCCTTGGTTATGGAGTGTATCATCACTCTCATGCCCAAGAATTTACTTACAGGTGTGTGTCTATGTACAATACTGCAGTTGAGGCAAAATTATTATAGCTACACCAGTAAATCTTATTAAGAAAACAAGCCCCTCTTAACCCCAATGTTGCTGAACAGAATTTAGTTTCAGACCTACCACTGCCTTTAAATCATGGTCACACTTTAAAAATATACTTCTAACTTTACATTTCTCATTCTTGTATATTATTTTCTACATTTGAAATGGCTCTTCAAGTCTAAGATGCAGGTTTTTTGCATATCTGGCCTTTACTTCTTTACTTGAAATGGTAAAGTATACTTTATAGACTATTATGCATGACATTTGTCAAAAATTGGAGTAACTCTGTTTATTGGTTTAGAATGGTGAATTTAACCTGTCATTACCCGTGGATTTTCACTAAAAACACTCTTTTTACCTTCAAAATATCTACAGCTACTCTGAAGCATGTGCTATCCACAGCTCTCATCCACTTACATCAGAAAGTCTGTTAATCTCACAAGGACATACAAGACACTCTTCTAATTCTGAGTTGTAATCAGACATGATATAAGAGATGCTTGGTTTTTAGCAAGGTTTTTAGTAATGCATTATTAAATATGGAACCCTTTGTATTCCAATTTTGTGTAAATATTTGTGTTTATAGCTTCAACTGTCTCATAGAATTACACTTTAAATGGAATGTAAGACTCTGCCTAACATTTTTCTTTTAATTGGCATTCAGAGTGTTTGTATATATATGCATGTGTTAGCTATGAATCCAGACAGTTGCACACACAAGCAAAAGCATTCAGACAGCTTTCAGAGCCAACTGAAAGGCAAGGTAGACTGAGGAAGTTTTGAAAACTTTGCATCTTCATAAACAAAGGGAATCCAATAATATGATATTGATAAAAAGACTACAGTTTCCTGAAATCTATTTTCAATGTCTTCTCTAGCACATAGTAGCACATATCTTCAATTATCTACATATACAGTCTTTAAAACTATCTGTAATTATCATCAAGCTATTTCAAATATAGTATTTCAAAAATAATACCTATGTGAGGAAAATATATTTCATGTCCATTTTAAATTTCAAATATAAAGCCATGTAATGGTTTACATATTAAACAAAATTAGGATTCATAATCACTGAAATAACAAAAAATAATGGTTTTCTGGAAGAACAAAACTTACTCAAAACATTCAGATTTTTCTCCTTTTTTTTTATTCACAGCTGCAAGTTGAATAGAAAAATAAACTTGTTTCTTTCATTTGTATTATCTAGTCTGGGACATAATTTAGGAAAGAATACTATGGATCTGATAAAACATTACACAAGTGCTTAGTACAGGCATCACAGTAAATTATGCAGTGCTGTTTGCTTTTTCTCCCCTTTACCATGAAGGACATTTTTTTCAAATAATTGCTGTAAATTCTCTAAGAACTCAAAACACATAGTAAAATGTAAAAATTTTTAAATTAACTGTCATGAAATCATATTTCCAACCTCTTTGAAGTCCTTGGATGTCATACTCAGACCCATGATATTCAACACCCCTGTTCACATGGCTATGATACCAACCATTAAGTGATGATAAACAGTAAGGCATGCTGTGCAAATGATATATAATTTTATGTTGCATTCCCCATACCCTATTACAAATCACACTAGAATTTCTGTGGTCAGGTCATATACTGTGCTAGGCCAGGCAGCATGTGATGTCACTCCCCTGATAATCATAAACATTATGCACAGATTTCATCTACTGGTCAAAAGAAACCTGTAATTAGTGACTAAGCCAACCAGATCTAATAAAATGACAGGGTCTTTCCAGTCCTATAAGCATGGACTAATCAAACCCCTTAAAAGCTCCCACTGCTACCTAACACACTGTATGCCTTTTCTGAAAAGTGCATGTTCTAAAAACATTTTAGGAAAATATCACAAACATTTCCAAGATGTCTGCAGCTCAATTGTTCCCCATCTCCCTCCTCTGCCTTGCTGTGCCTGAAAGTTTTCTGAGATTTCACTGGTCAATTAAAGCAATTACTCATTTTCACATAGTTATTTTTAAACTGGTCCATGGATGTTGATCAGCAAGATCCACTACCTTCAGTGCAGGAACTAGGACAATTTTAATGTATCCCAGTAATTAGGGATTTGGATTTTCCACATATAGATACACAATGTCTCTGCACATCTCGATGTTATCTTAATTAGATTTGAATTAAGGACTATTTATTTTGGACAGTGCTCATACTTAATTAAATGTTTTAATTTTCAATTGGCAGGCTCAGAAGAGATCTGAAATTGCAGTTAGAGATACTGCTTTTCATGTAAACAGGAAATGAATAAACATCAGAAGATATCATTGAATAAAAAGTAAACAGAAAAATGCTGATTTTTTTTTTTTGCCTCATTTTATCTGTCTTAAATAAAGATTAAAAAAATCTTTTGAATGTAGAACAGCATTTTCCACATACTGTTCTTTTATTGACACATTGGAGCAGTGAATCCTCCTGCTCTTGTTTTATGGTGCCATCAGGTGAGAGGCCCACAATGAACCTCCTTTGCTTTACATGTCCCATAGATCCTGCTGTGGAATATTCCATATCCTGAAATGGTTTACTGCTCAGCCTGCCTTGCTTCCTATGCTCAATCCTTGTGGGTTTTCTTTCAGCTGCATAGAAGGAATACTTTCAGGGAGGTATTTGAGGGGAGATATGTTTTTATTATATGGGAAAGGAGCAGTCTTGAAGATAAGAGAGAAGGAATGCCTCTTTTGCTACCTGCCAATGCATTCTGCTGCCGAAAGAAGTGCAGAACTCCTGAATGCTCCCTCCATGGGTAAGAAAGGACTAGAAGCAATTTGTCAAATGACCTTACTATCACCAAAAATCTGTGTCTTTTAATGCAGACATCAATTTTGCAGTGCATGTATATGCACTGGTTTTTTTGCAAGCAGTAGTAAATCATAATAATTCTATGGATTGGGATGTACTAAATTTCTTTTTGTGAAGCAATACTTGCTTATATTGAGAACATCTACAAGAAAATATGACTCAGCAAGGATCATGGGAGGTATTCTTTTATGTTTAAATTTTATTTGTACTTTTTACAAAAATAGAGAAGTAAATCTTTCCACTTGCTTTTGTACATATGGATGCATTGTTTCATCATTTGAAGAAACAATACAACTTATTGCATTCTGAAGCAAAAAGGACACTGGTGGTCCTTCAGATGACACTGGGGATGTGCTGTAGCTCTGCAGTATGTATGCATTTGTCACAGATGAGTAGTCTCTACTTTTATCTGCGCTGCACAAGGTTTTCCCCCTCCTGCCATCAGTTCTTCAAAGAGCTCAGCTCTTGACTCTTCACGACTGGCTGCTTTCTCACTAGGCAACAACAACACTGGCTGCTCTAGAGACTGCCCCTGCCACCACACAGTTCTGCCACTCTTTACTTTTAGCCACAGACTTGGTGGATTTGCCATGAGGGATTGTATGATCTGAGGGGGCAGGGTGTGCAGTGACTCAGAATCCAGTGCAGGCTCCTACAGCACTGGAGCCTGAGAAATCCAAAAGTCCATGACACAGCTCCCCTCTCCATATAGTTCATCAATAAATTGAATCACATACTCTTTTATGATTCATTTTCTCTGTCTTGCAACTGTAAAGCACTTGAATTGCTTAATGACTTTAGCTATGCACTAAGCATGAGATCCAGCACTTGTCACTAGCAGCCTTGCACATTCCATTTATGCTACAGATCTTTAAACAATATATTTAAAAATTATTTCCTAGATAAGACTTCAGGTGTCCTGCACTGTTAGTGCTGTGAGGAATTGTAGATATCCTGCTTGCTAGTCCTTTATCAAGTTGGTTATCAGTGGCATTCTTGTGGTTCCACTGCCTAACTATAAAAGTCAGACTTCTCCTCTCCAGGCCAGCAAAACATTTCTTAAGTTTTAAATTCGAGGTCATGTTTCTCAGAAACAGTGTATTATCTAAATGTAATTTTAAGTATCTTGCACACAAACCATTTCAAGAGCCTTATGTGTTCCTGAAGCAAAGGCTAATGTTTGCTTTTGAATACTCAGATGAGTCTTACAGCCAGGTAGACAGCAATATCTCTATTTCATCTCTGCTCCGGTGGAACTGATGAAAAATGAACCCAACTGAATATGGACCTCTCTCCTGATCCCACAGGATTATAGGACATACAGGCAAGCTACGAGTTTATTTCTCAGATCTCACTCCTGCAAACTCTATGATCCTGAGATGTGCTTTGGTACAATCATTAAAAATTATTTAAACATGATTGCTTCCTTGGCTTAAGCTCTGCCTCCTGGCCAGAGACTGCAGCAAGGAGTGTTTAATTTAGAGGTGAGGTTTGTTTGTATTGAGATAATAGACTATGAATTGGGGTAGGAGAGACACAGACATGTCCTGTTCTACTGTGAAGACAGTAAGCTCTGTGAAGAAGTATGGCATACTGCAGTGGGCTATAATAACTTCTCAAATGTATTCACCTAATTGGACCCCTAAGGCACTCAAATAATTTTACAGGGCTGACTGACACATTTTTTTTGTGTTATTTATGGCTACTTCCATGTGTAAACCTACTTGCTCTCCTAGACCTGTTAGGCATGAAGGCTGAAATCTGCTGCATAGTTTTTGTATGCTAAATCTGTCTAACTAATAAATTTACTCAGCTGTAGGAGGAGAACAATGGCTGAGCCCAAGCATGCCACTCAGACTGACAAGCCCAAGGCCACTGAAGATGTTTTACAAGAACAGTATATGTCACAGGAGATGACAGCCTATATGCTTAAATATAAACTCAAGACCATCAATACAATTTTGAATTTCTAGCAGCACGAATCCACTAACCCAAATTAAACACTATCAGTTCAAATGACCATGGAAGCAAAAATGAGAAAATTTTGAAAAGTCTGAGTAGCTGCAAAAATAAAAACTGGACTTCAATTTCTACTCTTACCTGAAACAAATTTCCTGCAAGAACCTACAAGAGGAAAAAAGCAAAAAAACCAGAAAACAAAAGAAGGGGAAAAAACCAAACAAAAAACACCAACTAAACAAAAAAAAAAAAAAAAAAAAATCCCAAACCCAAAGCTGGCCAAAATACACTAAAAAGAGAAGGAAAAAGGGGTGAAAGGTTGAAGGGCTGGAAAGTGCCATTATTAGTGTTTGTGAACACATATTCAGCTTTTCTTTTCTTGGTTTATGTATCAGGCAATTAAATAACCATTGGAACTTCAGCGTTACTAGTCTGTGTGGCTGCAGAAAAATTAGAAAATAACATTTTTTAATAACTTGGTATTTAGATAACAGAAAAAAATGAATCACTTATCTGGATGTTCTCAAGTTTATCTTTCTGAAAAAAAGGTCATGATGAATTCTTTGAAGGTCTCAGTGCTCAGATTCTTCAGAAAAAGAAAAAAAAACCAAACAAACCTCTTGTTTTCAACCTTGCCTTTCCTAACTGTAGCCTGTTCTCCCTGTTTTCTGTTCATGGCTGTGCATCTGGCCTGAAGTCCACAGGTGCTGAAGACACTGAACTCTGCTGGCAATCATAACCACAGAAAAAAAGGGAACTATCTTTTGAAAAATTGTTGTTAATATAGATGGACAGCTGAAGGCCACTGGGAGGTTGAACTTTTTATATATAAGATGGGAAGGCATTTGTAGGAGGCTGTTGCCTACAACAAAAGTAGATTGGCCTATTTCCATTACATCCTTGCAAAATTTATTGGAATTAATATGAGTCACTGAATGGACTTCACAGCATTTCCAAGAGAGATCTAAAGGAACAGCAATACAAATGAGTGTAATGGTCTGAAAAACAGGCTGTAGCAATCTGCCACTATGTAACATCAACAACCATTAGATTAAATGACAGGATCAAAATACACACCCCCTGAGCAAACAGTCAGCTTACATTTCTATTAACGGAAGTTGCACCAACTACAATTCACGTCGACAATCATACAAAAACTCAGCGTTTTAAATTAAACATTGCAAAATAAAGTACAAAAATATTTTGCTATGTTGTGCATGTTTATTTTCTAATTAACCAGCTTATTATTTCAAAGCATTACATTCCCAGCATTGCCACAGCGGACACACAGGATCTGGACACGTCACTGACACCCAATGTAGAAAATACAAGAACAGAATTTGTTTCCAGTTCTATCCTGTGAGAGTGGAGTAGCAGCCCTCTGTTATTCGTGTGAGGCTTTAGGAGGAAACAATGTTTTCCAGGAGCGGCGCCGGGGCCCGAGCAGCGATGGCACACCTGAGCGATCCCGGCTCCCGGTGCTTTGGCTCGGCGCTCCCGAGCGGCCGCCAGGAGCCAAGCCCGCCTCCCGCCCGCGGGCTCTCCGCGACAAGGTGAGGACGTGCTTCTGTTCCCAGCGCCTTCAGCGCCGCGGAACCCGTCCGAGAGCTACAAGGGCGCTTCACACGTTAATTTTGGAGCTTTGCCCGTCTAAACTCTCAATCCCGGCGCCGGGCGCCTCCGCCCGCCCCAGCGGCTCCGGCGGGACTCCGGCCGCGGCGGAACCGGGCCCGCGGGAGGCTCCGGGCAGGGCGGGCGGGCGCTTCTCCCGCGGAGCGCTCTCGCTGCTGCCGGCGCGGCTCCGCGGCGGCCCCGCGCAGCCCCCGGGCAGCAGCGTTTGGGGCTCCCTCCCTTCGGCGATCCCAAACTCGGTTCCAACGCGCTAGTTTCCTCCTGCCTCCCGAGCCGGCTTCCTGCCCGCGCTGCCACCGCTCCTCCGCGTCCCTCCGCGCTCGCGGGCGGCGCGGGACGGGGGCGGGGGGCGGCCCGCGGGCGGCCCCGATTGGCGCAGCCGGCGCACGTGGGGCCGCCCCTCGCCTCGGCGCTGGCAGCGCGGCCGCCGCCGCGGGGCACGGCCGGCTGGGCGGGGAGCACCGCGCTCCGCTCCGCTGCGGCCAGCGGGGACACGGCGGAGTGGAGCCGAGCCTGCGGAAAGGTGGGAACGGGGCGGCAGCCGCCGCGCCGCGGGTGGCGGTGGCCGTGGGGCGGGCAGGGGCTCGGTGCCCATCGGCTCCTCGGTGGCGCGGCGCGCCCGCCCCGTTGGGGCTGCCGGCCGCGGGCGGAGCTCTCGGAGGGAGCGGGGCAGCGAGTTCGCGATCAACTCCGCGGTGGCGGGCTCCGGCACGGCGCCGGGAGTTGCCGGGCGCCCCGGGGGTGCCGGGCCGAGCGCCGGGTCCGCAGCGGGCTGTGCCGTGCGCGGCGGGGCGCGGCCGGGGCGCGGCGGGCGGTGCTCCCGGCAGCGCAGCCCGCGGAGGCTGCGGAGCGGGCGGACCCGGCCCTGCGGCCACCCCGGCACGGGAGCCTTGGCTCTGACACCGGCCCCGAAGTCTGGCTGCCGGCAGCCGCCGGTGCAGCCCCGCGCTGCTCGGTGCCTGTCCACCATCCTCGGCAGGGTGTGCGGGTGGCGAGGAGCTCACAGAGCCGGCCAGTTAGCCTTAGGCAGATGTACTGGTCCCCTTCCAACGCGGTGTTTCGGGAGTATCCTTGACAGCCCAGAGACCACCGCCACCTTCCCCGCTTTCTGCCTGAGCCAGCTTTGCTAATGGGAAAGTGAAATCTACAGTAGCTGTCGACGTTATCCACTTGTCTTGTGCTGGTGCTGATGAAATCTGAAGTTCAAGGAAATATTTACCATTATTTAGAGAAACGCGCTATTCTTTCTTCATCGTATTTTGCCCTTGTCAAATTGAGGAGCTTATGTTTTAGGAATTACATCACTTTGCAAGTCCCTCTATCTTTCTCTAAATATAAACTGCCTTTTAGGATGCCTTCAACTTGGCTGTTTTCCTTTTGTGAGTCAGAGCCAGTGTTACTGCTTTTCATTGCTGAACAGGCTCCACAGACCCATGACACTTAAAGAGTTTTAAGAGTTGTTGCTCATGTGATGGGGATCATCTGGCAACTCTGCTTAGCGTTACTGAGGCAGACAGGACCTTTTCCAGCCTGAAATACTGGAAGATGACAATAAGGTATCTTGCTTCTCTTTTGATTATGACATCTAATCAATGCTGCAGTGACTAACTGTAGGGGAGGTCTGTGACCTGCTGCCTTTTGTAAGGGAGGAGTAAGCAGAGGGTAGGGGAGTTGTATCTTGCTGGTGATGCATTGAGTTAGCAGCTCAGGGGTTTATTTTTCACATCTGTAGTTTCCAAGCACACTTTACCCCTGATTTTTCCTGTAATTCTGGTAAGTGATTTTAATGAGGCTCTAAGAACTTAAAAGGTAATGATCACAGAAGGATCCTTGTGGTAGTTTGAGTGCAAGTAATCATAATGGGGAGTTGGGCACTGTTTTTCCCTCCATGCTCTGTGAATAGGAGCTTACAACTTCTTGTCCCTAGGAAGAATGTTCCCTGTGGGGCTGATGCTGGTCTGCTTGGTAAATACCTGAAAAAGGCACTTTGAGTGAAATGTTTAAGGTCTTTCTGCTTAAGAGAATGCAGTTGTAGTCATTTCACCATAATTTCCCTTCTATTACTCTTGATTTTCTTCAGGACTATGCCATAAAAGTTTTATGGCACCTTTGACAATGATAATAAAAGGTATTGTAACATTTTGAGTGTAGAGTGAAAGCACCATTTTGCAAGTTAGCCCAATCACCATTTTGTGATAACTTGCTCAGATGAAGGAATTTCCACGTCGTAAAGAAAAGGCTGTGAGGAATTGTGCAGTGGAAAGTAAGGGGTATCGTACCCTTGGTAAGAGTGTTTGCTGTGGTGACTGAGAATTCTGTTATCTTGCACATGTTGATTTCTCATGTCTATTACGTTTATCTTCAAGTTTCTGAGTGTCTCCTAGACATTGTCTGTATGGGAACATGTAAAGTCAGGGAAGTGTGATGATAACGTGGTGTTGTGAGCTATAGAAGGGTCAAAGAGAAGTACATTACGTTTTTTTTTCTTCTTCCAGGTTTATGTTCAGATCACTCAGTCCTGTGTGCATGTGGGATGTTTAGACAGTGAAGATAACATAAGCCATGTACAAAGTCCTCAGTATAAAGGCTTCTTTTCCTCCCAGTTGAATATTTTTTTTCTTTGTACTACTTAAGCCTGGGAGCTCCTTATACTAAGAGTTCACTACTTAAGTAAGATGAATTCATCAATAGGTACTTCTTGTGTTTGTAGTGCTGTTATTAGATTAAAGCATACATTTTAGAAAGGTTAAATATACCTTTAAAAAATGAAGCTTATAGGACTATATGGGATAAGATGTCTTCTGTTTTATTATGAGTACAATTCTGTGAAACGCCAGCTCTGTAAAATAGTAGCTGTTAGTCTCCTTTGGGGGGAGACTAAATAATACTGCAATTGTTCTTTCTTTCTTCTTTCCTTGTAACTTAATGTCCATTTCCAGTGTCCTGTTAGCTGGTAAGCTAACATTGCCAAGGTTTTACAAAAGTGTTTCAATCACAGTTATTTATGATGGTAAGGCAAACTTGTCTTCTTTTTTTAATCAAGCAGGAATGTTATAGCTAATGTGTGGAGAGAAAAATAAAATCCTTCAAGGGAACACTTAATTTGCCTTGCCCTGAATTGGTGGTCTCTAGTGATGTTGGGGATTTGAAAAATGGATTAACTAAAAAGCCTTGACATTAATTTATATTGTATCCAGACATGCCAGTGAATTCATTAATACACTTTTGCATATTACTGCAGCAGTTTGTGCTGATTTAACTGTTTAGAAGCATGTTTAAATTTAGGCTTTTAGTTTGCCTGTTTCTTGTTCTGAGTCAGGACATGCAACTAGGATGTATCTAGTATTTTATCAGGGCCAATAAGCATTGCCTGATTGTTTACAGTTTCTTGTTGTGTAGCATTCCTTGGTTATACAGATCTTTAATTTTATCCCCAACAAATTTCTCAAGCTTGGAGAAAAGGAGAGGAAAATAGTAACAATAATTCAAAACAATAACTATGTTAATAAGAGATGGGACTATTGGTTTTCCTGCATAAATGATGTCATAGAACATTTAGGCTGTGGTGTGCAGGGAGGAACCCTGGTGTTAGGGGAGTGGGAGGAAGGACATTGCATTTTTTTTTTTTTTTTTTCTCTTCTGGGTAATCTGCTATCACAGAAATGAATGATGATTTCTCAAAAGCAAATGCATTTCTGAAGCTATATATAGCTGAAATAAACTCACAAAATTCATTCATTGGGTAACTGAGGGCCAAAAAACACGATCAGACCATTTAACAAAATCATTGTATTCAAACTTTTTCAAAACTGCCAGTATCCTCTTCCATCCTGAGAAACCTTTTCCCAGTAGTGTGTTTTCTTTTTCCAGTATATGTTTTTTGGAGGCCCAGTTGACTTTTGGCATGTGTTGTTCATTGTGATGCTCTGAGCTCATGGTTGAACATTAAACTGCCTTTTTTCCATCTTGAGCTTAGGCAGAGTCCTCTTCACCTGAGGTTTTTGACACAGACAGTTCTGTGGGGCTTCTTTGTCATAAGTATACAAGATTCCTTTGTAAATGGGATTGCATGACTGTGAGTTAGCTTGATATATTACATATTCCTACTTTCATAATTTTTCTTTGCAGATAGTTTTGGGAAAGGATTCCTTCTGTGCTGAAGGGCTGCAGGTCTGGGAGCAGTTTGGACTGTAATGTTCCTGGAAGGATGAGCTGTGTTATTTACAAGAAAGCACTTGTTTTGGATTTCTGATGCTCAGAAGACCCAGGTTTCTATATCTGTGTGTTTTCAGTTTCAGACTTTTACATGTAGATAACAGTGGTAATCTACTGCCAGCAGCCCCAAGGGAAAAAAATCCAGACATTTCTGTTCTGTAACATTTTAATTTCCTTAATAAAACAGGAGCATTGCAGGAGTTCAAGGTTGCTCAGTGGTGCAGAATTCTTACCAGTGGCTACAAATGAGAATGGTGCCAGCTCGAGGAATTTTTTATTTTGTTTTTTCTTCTGCTTTTACCATCTTGTGTGGTTTTAAACTTCAGACACTTTAACTTCATTATCTCTTCCTAGAGACTGCACGTTTTTTATATATGTGAAGCTTCTAAGTAGTGTAAAACAGGTTGTGTAATTACAGACAGATCTGATAATAATAGGGGGAATCCCAAGATTACGTGTACCTGTAAGAAACACTTAGGATGGAGAGACTGGAAAACAGATTTCTGGGTAGGTTGAGCTTGTCTATGCGTAAAACAGTACAGTTAAATGTGTAACAGTAATAAATAATAAACTTGTTTTGGATTAGATTTCAATATAAGAAATTAACATACTCCTACTTGAGTTAAACTGAGCCATGGGTAAATTATTAAGATTCTGCTGCTGTGGAAACAATTCCTTTTTCTTGATGCATCACCCTAAGATAAAACTGGAAATGTAACTTCTGTAAAATTTGGTGCTTGCCTGCAGTTCCTCTGCAAAAAATCAATGCTTATAATTTCTTCTTGCTAACTGTGCTGGTCAACAAGTTTGTTATTTATACATTTTGGTTTTGGGTCTCCTTTTCACAAGCCATTCTGTGCTATGCTTGCAGGCTGTTTTAGAAAACACTCTTCTGTGTCTTGCAAATACTTGCTTGGAGAACCAAAATAGAAATTCCTTAACTTTACTTAGAGGTTTTTCAGGATTGTTGAGGTGCAAAATTGAAATGTAATCTAATTTTGTTTTTACCTTTCCATTTGTTAGTGTATTTAGGAGGAGGGGAAGAACAAACAACTGGCCATATGCAGTATACACTTTGAAAACTCCCTCTTGGTAATTAATAGAAATTCTAGGATGTTCATGAGCTTCCTCTTGAATTGTTTGCTTTTAATGGGCCATTATCTGAGCCTACCAACTTTCTGTATTCATTTAAAGGAACACAATGCTCAGATCAACATTGTTAATCATATATGGAAAGAAAGAAGGAAAGAATATGATCAGTTATTGACAGATTGGAATTACACAGTTAGAGTAAGTTCCTGTTGATTAATTTATTTCCTTGAGCTGGCATGGCAGGTTCCTGACAGTACAATAAAGTGTCCAAGTGCTCTGACATGCCCAGAGGTTAGTAGCTGGCCTTTTAGCACCTCTGTGACATTAATATAAACATGGCAAATAGTTTTTTGGAGTGGCAATTTGTTCAGTGTAGGTTAACAATCGAGTCTCCCCCCTAACAGCACTGTTAGTCTGTGGGACTCTGCTGGGACCTTTGGCTTTCAAGGCAGCATGGAGAAAGGGTGGATGCTCAGAGATGTGCTCTGTGCTCAGTGCAGAGGGATTTCCTTCTGCCTTCCTGGTTGGCATCCACTGCAGGTGGGCTCTGCACCTGGGCCTTTGCCATGCTTTTCATTGAATGAAAGCTACAGGATTCAGAGAGACACAAAAAGGTGTCTGGTGTCAGGAAAAGACTAACAAAAAACTAGTATTCAGGTGCCCTTAGTGTCTTAAGGACAGATTAGTTTTGTCATATTAAAATCTAGTTCTGTGCTGAAGGGATTGCCTGAAGGAAGCAGTCTGCCTTTAAAATACAAAAACCCTCAGAAGATCACAGAACTGTAGAAGAGCTGAGCTTGGATGGGACCTCTGGTAGTTCCTTTTTATAGTTTTATTATGCCATTCTCTTTAGGGGAAGGGCTGTGTTAAGCTTAGCTTTTTTTGGGCTGTTCTCTCAGGCCCATGGTGTGATTCTTGGGGCTGTCTGTGCAGGGCCAGGAGTTTCACTTCATGATCTTTGTGGGTCCATTCCAACTGAGATGTTCAGTGATTTGTTTTGGGAGATGTAGAAAGGAAGTTGCAGCTTATAAATATAGAGGTTCACTATATGAGGGGATACCAAACAAAGAAGACTTTGTTTCATAAGCAGACAGCTGAGTGAAGTCAGAAGCACATTCACAGATGGAATGGAGTTCTTGGTTACTGGAACTGAAATTTTCCTAACTTATATTTTTTTTTTGAGCCTTAAATGGCGACTTTTTCAGAATCATCTTATATTGTGCCCAAGCTATTAATTTTTGTCTCAATCAGTACTGAATTTCAATTTTGGTATAAACACAGTTTCAATGTGTTCTTTGAAGAAGCATTATTTTTGACTGATTGTAGTTAAACTCAGAACTTAAGAAAATTAATGTGTCAATTGTTTATTTAAAACATCAGTTTTACTGTAGCCTGTGTGCATTTGCAGCTGTTCAGAAGTGACTGTCAGAGGAGCAAAGAATGATTCAACAGTATATGAAGTGCTGGATGCTTCTTCCCACATTGTTGGTAATGTATGATCTGTATTTGAAAAATGTAACCAAGACTGAATATTTATATGGGGTTTTTTTTGTTTGTTTTTGTTTTTTTTTCTGGGTAATTGACTAGTTTGACTATAGCATCAAATTGAGTTTGCTCTAATTTAAGGTATTTGGATCACTTTCAGTTTACCAGGGCCTGAAACATACGTACAGAAATTCATGATGGAAGTGTTTGTTTTGAAGATTCGGATTTACTTTAACTCCTGTGGGAACTAAAGGCTGTAGCTGACTTCACTAGGACTTGAACAGAGCAGGTAGGCAAGGTTTTGTCCCATGGAGTTGCTTTAATATTTATCTCCTATGTATTTAGTAAGCCTTCAGGTATTCCTTTAGTATGTAACTATAGGATTAGGTAATGTGTTTCTTAGATGCTGAGATATAGTTACAGTATATAATCTGTTGTTTAAATATCCAAATACAAGATTAAGGATTTGCCATAGGTGATCAGTTGTACCTTGCAGAGTTGTTAATTAACCTCCACTTAGACACAGATTGTTTTTGTGATTCAGTCTGGGTTTAAAACTTTTATGTCAGTTCTGCATTGACTCTTGAGTTAACGCTGCCTTCTTAGGCACCTGATTATCTTGTGACCTGAGGTGTCCACCTTTCCTGTCTAGTCGGTGGAAGGAGTTGAAAGCCTTGGGGGCATGAATCACAGCACTGTAGTGTTTCACTAAATAGTAATGACATTACTTCAGTAAGCAATATTAAAAAGCATGAACAGAAATATCTTTTATGTGAGTTGGGAGTAAGGCAGTACAATTTTGTGACTGTGTTAGCTGAAGGTGGTTGTGTCAGATGTGTTACACCTCATTTGCACATCTTGACACACCACTGTCCCTGCCTGCCCCAGTTTGGGAAGGTCTTACTGAACTGTGGATGGTTCTTGTCCCCAGCCCAGGAAATCAGTTGCATGGGGGTATCTCTTGAGAAAGCTTTGGGAAGGTAAGCTAATTGTTATCTGTGACATTTTTCAGGAGGAAGCAAGGACCTAGGACCTCTAACTTACTCTAGTGATTTGATGGAATCTGAAATATGACATTTAGTGTCTTAAAAGGAAATTCTTTGTGTCTAATCTGCTATTTTAACTCAGAGGCCTTATCTGGCCAAAGGCTAACGTGACAGCTTTCAAAGGATTAAGAAACCAGTGTGCCTATACCTCGATTAAGGAATTTAATAGATAGGAGCCACGTATAGGGCACCTTCAGATCCTCAGAAGAATTACATAAAAGATTAGTTTCAGGTTCTATTTGGTTACTAGACGATGTTTCATTTTAGGGGACAAGAAGTATGCAATTAAAAAATATTAGATTTCAGTAATTTTTAATTTTATGGTTTTTTCTGTAAACATTATGCATTTTAACCTCCTAAGAAGAAATCTTCAAATATATTCTCTATCAGCCGAGACAGATTTAGTCATATCATGTGAAACAACACTGCATTAAACTGCCCTTCTTTATCTTTTGGTAAAGATTGTATTGTGAAAGATACAGCAGTGTTTTGGAGTGGGAGTATAAGGGCTTATGATGGCTCCAGATGCCTTGTGGGTCCAATTCTATTCCTAGTTACTTCTGTGTAAACCTCTCATTTATTCTTATAGAAATGACTGCTTATTTGTGAAAGTGGGCAGGTCTGGGCTGAGACAAGGCTTGATCCTCTTGTCCTTGGAGTACAATGACAGTGCCTCTGCATTCCAGTTAAGGGGGTGATAAGACCTTGTTCGCAACTCTGCTTTCTGTTCTCTCCACTAGTTTGTTAGGGAGCTGCTTTGGTTTTCTGGATGTTTGGGTAAAGAAAACTGGGAATTCTCCAGTAGTATCAGACTCTTGCTTATTTCATGTTTGTCCTCTATGGAAACTTGTGAAGCAGAATACAGTCAAGAAGCTGACATAGCTCGTGATTAGTCGTGTGTTTCTAACAATAATAGCTGATGTCTTCAAATCTTAACTTCAGAATACTGACTGGTTTTGTGCGTGAAAGTAGGCTTGTTATTCATTCAAAAGCAGTTTGGTTTTTGTTTTTTGTATTCCATTTGGTTACAGTGGAAAGTGTAGGAATGGATTGTCTTTGTCAGTAGCCCGGCTGCCACTCTGGTTGCTCCTTACAGCTCTCTCTGAGCAGTGATCAAGCTGAAGAATGCATTTGTGCAGCCCTGTATCTTTATTTTTATCTTTTAAGCAATTCAATAAGAAACTTGTAATCAACTCAGTGTGCATTTCAAGTCCTCTTGGTATTAAAATTTGTGAATTTATCCCGTGGAGAATCTTGCCCAGTGTATACAGCAAACATCTTTCCAGTTTACAACAAACCTGTTACTTAGGTTTCTGGAGTAAAACAGTCAGTGATGTATATGGACTGTTTTTCTGTCTCTTGCATTGTGCATCTGTTGTGTCTTCCCCTGTCTGACATAGTTTGTGCATTTACCCTGCACATAGTCTGTGCCTGTCTCTGCACAGAAGGAAATGAATTTTCACAGGTGGAGCAATAAAAGGAACCCTTGTGAAGGTGCAGTGTCTGGGTGTTTCGTAGGGAGCTGGTTTGGTGACCATGAGCATTTTC
Source organism: Erithacus rubecula (assembly GCF_903797595.1). Taxonomy (NCBI): domain Eukaryota; kingdom Metazoa; phylum Chordata; class Aves; order Passeriformes; family Muscicapidae; genus Erithacus; species Erithacus rubecula. The sequence goes on along the minus strand of NC_136688.1, from coordinate 32,620,579 downwards.
TCACTTCCTGCTGGTGACAAAGCAGTAAATCCCAGGTTATTTTTCTCTATGTTCCCCCCACTGTGTGGATTTATTTCATGTTCTTACAGCACAAGCTTATCTGAACTTCAGGATGTTCCCAGCTTTGACATTAATGCTCATACTTATTTTTGCCTTTTCATTTAAACATTTCTCCTTCTTCCCTTTTCAGAAGGGTGGTATGAGGTGGGGTTGACTATTGATGTCTGTTATGACTAAAGGGAACCTTGCTTTTCTGATAAAGGGGTAAGTACATAATTTAGCTTGCAGTAAGAGGAAAATTCTTTTCATTTCACTTAGTGAGATGTGCTGAGGAGGCCATAGAAAGGATCAGAGAAGTGGAATCTAAACTGTGATATAATGTATTGTAGTATGTTATGCTGAATAAAATTTTCTGAAAATAGAAAAGAGATATTATAGGACTCCCAGGAAGTGCATCAGTCCCCCTGGAAACGTGTCTGGGACTGGAGGAAATTAGAGTTCAGTACCACTGAAACCCAGAGAGGTGCAATGAGCTGTCTTCTGAGGTGTGGGAGCTATGGGAGGTATTTATCTGATTAATGAACCAGTAGCACTGGTTCAGCTCTGTTCCTTGAACCAGGATTATTCCAGTAACATGGTCTCAGCTCTGTCTAATCTCACTTTGTTTTCTGCCTTCATAATTTTGTGTTTCTTCCTCATTTTTCGCTATTTCTTATCTTAGCAATCCTTGTATGTGATTTTTAATCATGAGGCTGTTCTCTTTGAAATCTCCTTTAGCAGTCCCCAGGGACTTCCAAAGGGACTTAATAATTGTGCACTTCCCTGTCATGCATCAGTTTAAACATTAACTGTGGAATCTTTGGTCAAAAAATGTTGACTAGAGATTGATTTCCTCTATTGACAGGTGAGTTCTCATCTTTCTTTGTGTTCTTATTTCCTCATTTAAATAATTATACTTTTCTTGCTTATCTTAGAAACAAGGTAACTTTTGGGAAGAGTAAGATGTGACCCAGATGATTGGAAAAGGGGAAGCATTGTGCCCATCTTGAAAAAGGATAGAAAGGAGGATCCTGGAAGCTACCAACTTGTCAGCCTCACCTCTGTGCCTGGGAAGGTCATGGAACAGATCCTCATAGATGCCATGCTAGGGCACATGGAGGACAGGAAGGTGATTTGAGACAGCCAGCACAACTTCACCCAGGGCAGGTCCTGCCTGATCAAGTTGCCTTCTATGTTGGAGTGACTGCATCAGTGGACAAGGGAAGCTGCAGATGTCATTTATCTGGACCTTTGACATGGTCGTCCCCAACATCCTTCTCTTTAAATTGTAGAGAGAAGTATTTGCTGGGTGGACTTTTAGATGGGTTAGAAATTGGTTGGATGGAGACATCCAGAGGGTAGGTCAGTAGCTGAGGGACATCAGTGACAAGTGGTGTCCCTTAGGGATCTGTAAACTGTGTTATTTATTATCTTCATTATTGACATAGAGGGATTGAGTGTACCCTCAGCAAGTTTGCAGGTAACACCAAGCTGAGTGGTGAGGTTGAGACACTTGAAAGATGGGATGCCATCCAGAGGGACCTGGACAAGCTCAAGAATTGTGCCTGTGGGAATCTCATGAGTTTTAACAAGACTGAGTGCTGGTGCTGTACCTGGCTGGGACAACCCCTGGTGTCAGCCCAGGCTGGGGATGGACAGATCAGAGCAGCCCTGCCCAGAAGGACTTGGGGGTGCTGCTGGAGGAGAGGCTGGACATGACCCAGCCCACACACATTGAATAAATAATAGCTGTTATGAATAAAAGCTTTTAAATTAGCAGAGCTGGATAACTTTTTTCTGAACATCTTAAAATGAAAATCTGGAAGAAATGTCGATAAAATAAGGAAGGACCTGGAATTATTTTAGATCTCTAATTAAATGGTTGCTTCTTATTCTGTAGTTGAACAAAAGAAGCCAATGCTTTGCCAGTGCTAAAGGGTCACTGAAAAGAAAAAGACAAATTTGAAGTGGTGGGTGGCCATTTGCCTCAGTATGGTGCTGACAAGTCTAATATACTTTATTTTATGTAGAGTATTCTGTATTTAATTAAGCTTAAAATTTGAGTAATGTACATTCAAAGGCTAGAGCAATGCATCTGTTATCTTTTAATCTTTCATTGAATGGAGCAATGGATTTCAGTGTAGGATTATCTGTATTGTAAGGTGCAGGACACTGAAGGGCTGCTTCCACTTCTGGTTGGCATTTTTCATTGTTCTAAAATGTCTGAGCACCTTAAGTACAGGTCATATCTCTATTGTACTTAGAATTTTCTATTGTATTTCTTTAAAATTATTGGCTAAAAGTTATCTTTAGTATATGTAATTTGTAAGTTAGTTACATATTTATGTATACCTGAGATCTTTGCTTTTTAAAAGGTAAATTTGCATTTCTTCATAACCACAGTGTTTTGGGGTTTTTTGGTTTTTATTTTTTGCTTTGTTTTGTTTTTTTGTTTTGGTCTTTGGCCTGAATGGACATCTGAGGCAGAAAGATTTTTGGAGGGTTTATTAGCAGTAGATCCTTACTTTATTCCAGATGGAATCTTTAAGTTCTCTTGGGGTGGGGTCCTATGAAATAGTTATTTCCTGCAGTAATAAAATAGTCTCTCAAGTATAAATGATGCTAGAACTGCCAAGCTGAGCGAGCAGCTAAAACTAATGAGTTGCAAAGAATTCCAAGTCTGCATCTGGCTATTAGGGCTATACCACAGTTTTGTGATATCTTTATTTGGGAAAACATCTCTTGCTTTCTTTACTTGATGTGCAGATGGCCATACAAAAGATTGCTCCTTGAAGAAAGAAACATCAGAAGGCATAGTTGCTAAAAGCACAGAATGCACTTAACTCTCTCTTTCTTAATTTCAGAATCTTTCTCTCTCATGAGGATTTAGAAGCTCTTTTAATGATGTAGCTTTTGAGAAATTAGTATCCTTGTAAAAGCTAGATGAAAGCCTTCTAAGAAGTTGTAAGAACAGTATTTGAATATTTGTACCATGTGCTGTATGCCTGCACTCCTGGCTCTATTATAGATGCTGATTTTTATAGAGTTGCCTGTCCTTGCAAACCTCTCTGTGTGAAATTTTCTTGGAGAGACAGAAGGTTCTCAAATACTAATAGATCTTGTAGTCCATAACACGTGTCCTTTGCAAATGAAATGCTTCTTTCTTTTTTTCAGCAAATGAAGTAATGCAAATCCTTTTTTGAAGAAAAAACCAAAACTCTAAGCTTCCCCTTCCCTCCTTTTCCCCCTGCCCTAAATATTTTGGGATATTAACTTTAAAAATGTAGTTTACTCCTCTTTTCATCTTTGAAAACATTCTAACATCTAGACAGGAATAGTAAAAATTTTTGATTGCTGCAATCCTGATAATATCCCTCTTTTTAAAAGGTGATTAGTTCTATTGAACCCTCGAAAGCATATGAGTTTGTGGAAGACTAAATTCAGCCATGAATGAGCAGGAGAAAGCACATGTAGATTCCATTAAGGGTGCACTAAGACCCTACTAAGGATATTGTATCTTTTTTTTGAAACTTGCCTGCCTGTCTGTATGCACTGTGTTTCATGGGTGGCCTTGCTGTACTTGGCAGGCCCAATAAAGGCTGTTAGTTTATATTCTAATTCAACATCTCCCCTGAAATGCATACTCTACATCTGCATTGTATTTAAACTCATTACTAAAAAACCCCAAACAACTTTTTAGTATTTCTTATATCTACCAAGGCTGGGATTCAGAACTTTGAGTTTGTGGGTGGGCTATTTTGTTTTGTTTAAAGACTGAAACTTACCGTATTCAACCCTGAGAAACTGTTGTGATGGTAATGTGATTGCTGATACTCACTGGCTGAGGATGAAAATGTTATTTGCAAAATGAATGTGTGCAAAATCAAATGGGTCTGCCTTATCTCTGTGGGGTATGGGAAATTTTTTGTTTGGATTTTTTTTTTACTTTTGTCTTTTGTTTATACTCTGTTTAAGGTATTTTATTAGTGATAACACCTGTGATAAAATGCATGGCTGAATCCTTGCATAATGGGAGAGTTGCTGAAAGAGTTGTTAAATATAAGTCATTACCTGTGGGGCTTTAACTACCTGTCCTGAAGATGTCTCTCAGGGATTTCTCCAGTTGTTGAACATAATGAGCACAGACCATCATTAACTTTGAAGATACTTGTGTACCTCATAGGATTCTGGGTCTCTGTTGAATGTGTGACACTGATTTTCTTCTTCTTGGAGGAAGACATTTCTTCTTTCTTTTAAATCTGTCCTGTCACTGTTGCACATTTGTTTTCATACAAAAATAATAAGTATTCCCTTCCTTTTCTCATTTTCTTCTTTCTTATGTTTTTCTTATTGTTCTGGTGTTGTATACTTGGATTGCCTTTCTTTTTTCTTCTGTTCCACCCCTTCATCAAATTTCACACAGGTATGAGTAGTTAAAAAGTCTGTGCTTGCAGCAGGTTGCCCACTGAGGCTACATAATGACTAGTGTGAAAGCTTAATATTGAAAGGAGAAGATTTCAAAGAAAAGTGCTAAGCTATCAGCAAAAATGTACAAAACCTTTATATTTAACAAGATGTAGAATGCCATGCACATTGCAGCAAAGAGTACAGATCACAAAAGTGTATTAATAACAATAATCTGGATAAGATTCTAACAGTTCTAGAACAAAATTCTAGCTGATGCAAAATTGCTTTAAATTTTTGCTTTCTTTAGCCTTTCCACTTATTGTAACAGGGCTTATACCCCCTGAGTAAAGCCACTTTTTGACTCCTTTCAGGAATGAATAGAGGAGGAGATTGTGTTTCTGCTGAAGACAACTGTGTACAAGGAAATACTAGATCTGAATTGTTCTTATTGTTGCTGTGGAAAGGAATCAGAGCAGTAAATAGTCTGTTGTATAGCAGAAAAGACAAATAAAGGACAGTAAACATTTGTATTTGATCTTGAATCTAATTTGCATAGTTTATTTAACAAGGCTATCTGCTTTGATTGTAGAAGAGCAGGAACTTTTGGTGATAAGGTGAGTAGCAATTTGAGTTTCCATTTTAGCCTTCCCCAGATGGTTGCACCTTGGGCTTACTGGGTGTTAGATTCCTTGAAGCAGTTAACATATCTGCAAAAGCTAGAAGGAATACTGTGCACATCTGAATGCTCAGCAAACATTTGTACATTATTTTAGGAAACCTGACAGGTCTTAAAGTAAACTTAAAAGTCACCAAATGTACTGGTACATTGAAAACACATCTCCTCAGTGTGAATACAGCTGTACTAGCCTGACTGCTGGGAGATAGGATCCTGGGAAGGGAGAGTTCTCCTAACAGAAGGCAGAGAAAACCTGGTGATGTTTGAAGGACCTAGTTCTTTCAGTGTGTGAACCCTAGTCAGCATCATCTTTGCAGCACAAGTGGAGAGAGAATGAGGTAACCTTCTTGGGAGAGCTCCAGAGAGCATTGTATGAAAAAGTCCTGTAGTTTTCTGTCCCACCAATAGTACAGCCTGGGAATAGGGCTGAAGACTACCCTTATATCTTTGGGGTGTTGACAAATTGTAAATCAAAAAAAGATTACCTGGGCTTGAAGGGAAGATGAAATTCATCTTCTTTCATTGTCAGTTACAGCAGAAATAGTCAGAATGTTACTTTCAAGTAAACTGTTCAGAGTGGATTTAAAAGCTCTGAAATACATAGAGCCACATTTGATCATGAAACTTGGGTTACTTGAAACAAGTTGTGCATGTTGTTCTCCCTTTCACCTACATCCTTCTATTCACCTTTTGAAATTCTATTGTGATTGTACCACCAATTTCAATCACTATGTGATTGCAGTGTTGTAAGTTTCTGCCTCTCCTTAAATAAAGGTAAGAAAAATGAGATCATTGTGATCAGTGTTGTTGAGTAATAATGAGGGCATTTTATTAAAGCTGTAAAACTGTTACAGATCTCTCTTTCATCAAAACATTGTTCTTCAAACAAAACTGAAATACTCCAAAATGTAATCTGCCAGTATGTATGAACTAGAGGACACAGGCTCAACAATCAGGCACAAAGTAGTTAAGCACGTACTGAAACAAAGTTTATGTAAAAAGTGGTAGTATATAATTTTACATCTTCCTTGGTAACAGGAAAACACCCACAAAGCCAATCAAAGCAGACCTCTGTGGATTGGAGCTGGTGATATTCCACAGTTATGGCATTCAGATCCAACACTTTGCCCCCAATTCCTTTTCTTCTCTATCACCTGCATAGAACTGTTCACTCCTCTCCCCCCAAAAAGATACATTCTGGAGATCCATAAATTGGGAAATTATTTCATCTCCTGTAACCAGCTAAGTTCATTATTGCTTCTGTGTATTCATGTTGTGGTATGAAGGTTGCAGATTTGAATTGCTCAAGACGTTCCTCAAAAGTGTATCAAAACAGTAAGCACAGGACAGGAGTTACAGCCTGATGGAGTTGAAAGAGAGGTGTTGAAGAGAATGTAGTACTGTAGTGAAAAAATAATTTTGTGCCTGCATTGTCATAATGGTTTTAAAGGATATTTGGGCTGATTTAGCTTAGAGATGAACCTTTTTTTCTTAAACTGTATAATGAGAGGAAGCATTGCAGTAAGAGACAGACAGTTACTGCCAGACACTAGAATTATGACTATATTGATAAAGTTAATTGGGATGATTTTGTTGGTTTTTTTTTTTTTTTGCTTTTTAAGGTGGAGGTGGCAGTTCCTCTTTTAGAATATGATTTCTGAGATCTTGTGTTAATGTGTGCAATTGTGAGACTGCCAGAAAATGGCTCTCTCAAAATGCCATCTCTTAAGTCAACCAAATGCTTCATTGCAAGCAGTTTCTTTTAGTCCACACGTCAATTGGCATCAATCCTGTTTAGTGGTTTGGCCTTTAAATGAAGAACATTAAGGTCACACTGAAACTTGTCTAATGCCAGTGGTGGCTGCCTAATACATATTATTTCTATGAGCTGTTCTAAATTCTAGACTTCTCTGGTAGTGCAGATACTGTACATAATTTTCCAGAAGCAGAAATGGATGCTCTTCTGGATACTCTTTTCTGCATTATTTTCCATTTTCAAGATTCAGAGTGACTGAAGAAGGTTCTTTTGCCTACCATTTTCCACCTGTAGGCACAGCAATGTTGGTAGATATTTCTAATTTAGCAAAGCAAGTTTATGAAGGTAATCAAAGAAGGGTAATTTTGAAGTGGAGCAGGAAGAGAAAGGGAATCTTCCCCTATAAAGTCCCTGTACTCAGGTGAGAATGATTTGGAAATCTAACCTTTGCATATGGCTTTGCTTCTTTCTTTTTTCCTTTTTTTTTTTTCTCGTTGGTACAGTTGAGTGGGTGTACTGGAGATAAACCCATGTTAAACCCTCTATTACAGTATAACAGAAATAAAATGGAAAGAGGGAACCTTATATGGGACAGCAGGATACAATTTATGAATTTATAAATGTGAGTGTTTTATTTCAGTATGCTTTCAGTTTGCATCTGTTTATGTACTTGGCACATTACCATTCATTACTTTAGGATTGCCATTCAATTGTGGTGGTTTTTGTTTCTTTTTTTTTTTTTTTTAATTTTGTATTTTGGAGCATTTTGTATTTTTAGACCACCTAAAATCTAACTGTTCATCAGTGAGGTTGATAATATCTTTTTCTGCTTCAGCTTGAAGGAAGAGCTGTGCTCTCTGCTCATGATAGCCTCTGTTTTGTATGATTGTGCTAGAAGGTGGCAATTGGCACCTTGCTTTTTTGTACTGTTTAAGGATGCCTTGTAATTAATGTAATTTGCTGTTCTTCAAGGTAACTAATTCACACATGCAGTAATTCAAAGGAAACAGAAAGGAAGTTGCATGGAATTTTTCTTTTGGCAGTGCTTAGTAAGAATGTTTCATCATCCCAGAAATTCTGTTCAGTCAAAGCCTAGTTTTGGAAAAGAAAGAAAACTGTCTGTTTCTGTCTGGAACTTGCATTATACAAAGCAAGCAATTAAACTTTCTGTCTAAAGAATTGTAATTTGTGTTTGAAAAAATTAATAACTGTAAGGGAAAATTCAATAGGAGTTGGAATCTTAGGTTTTTCATTTGATTTCAGCTGTCACTGGATGCTTGACTGGTTTCATTTATAGCTTCCCCTTACTCTTTTTATGAATATGCTCTGTTTCTGGTTTCCTTCTCCTTTGGGAATGCTTGATGGCTGTCATTGGCTTTTTAATTGAGTGAGAATGACTTGAGTATAAGTGAGTTTTCAAATCCACTTTTAAATAGATATGAATTTTTCGGATTCATTGTAGATTATATCAATCCCCTTGCAGTGCTTTTAACAGGTCTGTGGGATCTCTTCAGCAGCTGGCAAGGAGTCCATCTTAAAAAATTTGTCAGGATCACTATTTATCCTTTTCCTATTGTACTATCTGTGGTTTGCTGGAAAAGTGCTGAGCTATCCCAGCATGGATGTGTGTGTGACTCATGAGTCTGTTGCATACCTGCATCCTGTGCATAAGCCCTGCAGTTGCCTCATGCTCATGTGTCACCAGCACAGGCATGAACCTGGTGTGTAGGAAGGAATGCTCAAGTGGCAGAGGAATGCTTGGTGGAGCCATGTAATTAAGCGTGGCCCAAACAGGACGTGTCCCTCTGTCACACATGAGCTGCATATTCTGCAACCAAAATGTGCAACTAAGTGCTCATCCTTTGCATGGACAGATATTTGATCTGTCAGATGCTAAATGACAGGATTATCATGTGCTAAATAGAAAGCTCTTTTTTCAGTTTTAAGTTTGATTTTTTAAAGATTTAATCTGAATTTTTAAGATTTAATTTCTTCTAATGCTGTTCAAACTAATTTTATACATCAAGACAGGGACAATGGTTTCTGATTTTGAAATGTCAGATTATTAGTTTCATTACTACTTTTTAAAGCATTTATGCACTTTGGCAGTGTTTCTGAGTTTGGAGTATTATGCAGAGGTAGCTGAGGTATAAATTGCATAAATTACATTAGTAGTAAGTTACACTAAATGATATTAAAACAAGCCAAGCAATTGCTTATTCACTTTATTTGTTTATTTATTTAATTAAATATTTATTTATAGCTTGTATGCTTAAAATGGGTTTCCTTTGGTTTAGACAGATGTAGCAATGACATTTCCTGATTTCATGTCCTGAGGCGAAAAAATGCCTTTAGAAGGAGGTTACCTTGAGTTGGTGTTACCTGCTTAGAGAAATATCAGCAGTAAATAGTGTGTGTTTGAGCTACCCCCAGTAGGGACTGGATCTTTCGAAATGCTTTCAAAATCTATTTTTGGAGTTTCAGTAGAGTCAAACTTCTTTCTGAACAAAAACTTCCTCATTCTCCTGTCACCAGAAATAAGTTGATCCATTGTTTTTGGTGTTCTGCTCTGAGTTAGTCTTAACTGAAATTTTGCCTGTCCTTGGTACCAGTTTATTTAGGGTTTATTGATATTTTCTGCTTTGAATTTCAAAATGTTGCCTCCTTATGCAACAGAGAAAACTGAAAAGAATCTGTTTTATCTAAAAGTTGGTGTAAGAGTGGTTGCTTATAATGGGCAGTTGTGCTTATAATTTTATATATTCACTGACCAAATGGGGAGAAAACCTGTGGAAAATAATGGAGCCTTTCAAATTCAGCAAAGTTTATTTTGAAATACTACCTCAAAATTTTTAATAACTCTTTGGGGAAAAGTTGCAATCTTATTTTTTATATACCCAGCATTTTGAAAGGTAGAATCAAAGTATTGAAGCTTGTAGCCTAATGTCTGGTTAGTTATATGTTCTAGTATCTGTGAAACTCTTTAACTTTTTCTGAAGCACTGCACAAATTGCTCAAAAATCTGTTTTTCAGTTTTAATTCTATTGTTAGGTGTACTCAATAGCAATGTTAACTATTTGAACTTCTTTTCTTTCGGTTTAAACATGCTTAGAGGTTCAAGGATTAATTTTTTGTTTTAATTTCAAGTTTACAGACTAGAGTCTCCCTGAAATTCAGATGACTGCTTACTGGTGTCCCATATGGAACAGGAACCATTCTTAACTGTGAGCAAGACCATTTTGTGCATAATTCTCCTTTTTGGCCTGCTCTATTTATTATCTTACCAGAATGGGGTTATGCTCCCAGGATGTTGATAAATGTTGATGAGTTATAGTCTGACAATTTATTTCTATTATTCATAAACTGTTGTATTTGAACAACCGGGAATTTTTATTGACACATATATGATGTGTTTGGCTCTCTACTTAGACTGTTGTAGAAGTGGTTGTCTTGTTATCTTGACTTAGAGTGGAAGAACTGGCAAGGCTTGGCAGCTCCTTTGCCTCCTATCAAATTTGGCTTTCTTGCCAGTGTCACTGAAGCAATTTTTAATGTGCTCTTATTAGACTAGAATTGCTTGTCTCATTTTTGTGTTCTACTAAGTCTCAGCTCAGAATTTGTCAGCAGGGCTAGGTATGTTCTTGTGGTGCTGGTGTTTCCAAAATGCCATTAGTCACTTTGACTCTGTGCTTGCCTCCAGGAGGGGTGCAGACTCAGGGAGATGCTACAGCCTTTCTAGGTCATTGTCAAATCAGGCTGCTGCTGTCACTCTGCAGAAGTTTTGTAGCCCTCCCTCTGAAGATCTCCACCTGCAGTTTTGAAGTCCTTGCTGCCCTTGCTAGCCACATATAAGCAGAAAGTTTTAGATTCAGTGGTATAGCTTTTCAGATGCATGCTGTCTCCTTTCCCACTGCTGAGCTGGGCAGTCTCTTGCATAATTACCTTTTATTTGAAGAAGAAATGGCTCCAGCTGGCTACTGCTGCTGAATTACTCTGTGCAAGCAATGATTAGGTGTTCTGACTTTCCTTCCTTGTGCTTCTCTACTCTCACCCCTTTGCCTGTCCTTTGCTGGTACCCTCTGCAGTAGTTTCTTTCAAGATCTGCCATCCATTACTTAAAACCTTCTAAAAGCAAGTAAAAATCAGTTTTGCTTGCTTGATTCCTTTGTTTTGCCTTTCCCTGTCCTTATGAAGCTTGGGATAAGTGCAGAAGGCAGTTGAGTAAGCAGAGCCTTTGGATCCTGTTTGCTGCCTGGTGCATTTGCTCAGGCTGTTGCTGGTGTTCCTTGTGCAAACAGCTGCTGCTGGCTTTCTGTTGATCCTTTGTTTCTCACGTCGTTTAACCTGCCCAGGTGCCCTGTGAGCTGGAATCTCCCTGTGGCTGTGGCTCCAGGAGGGTGAGGGCTCAGCCTGGGGCATGGGGCTGCTCCCTGGGGATGAGGTGAAGCCAGGCTGGGGTATCAGCCTGCTGAGCTGAACAGTGCTCACACAGGGCTTAGGGATGGCACCTGGGACTGGCTTGGTGGGACCTGTGGCCATCTGGAGATGGCCCTTTAGAGAAGAGGAATGCAGGAATATGACTGCCATGCTTTGTCTTCTGCATACAAAGTAAAGCCTGATCATTTTTTATTATGAGCAGGACGTAGTGAAAGAATTAATTCATAAACAAAACATCTGTCTCTCCAGAAGTTTTTTTGCTGGGTCGCAATGAGTCATGGGTTTGGGAATTGTGCAGGTCCCAGTACAGTGAGATCACCAGAAGACTTAGGGGTTTTCACTCTGCTTTCCAGAAAAAGAAATAAAAATATTGTGAAGTTAGGAAAATTTACCCTCCTTTTAAACTTGCATATGGCCACCCACTTTTATGCCTTTATGATACTGGGAACTGTCTTCCAGGAGAGCAGTTTCCTTTTATTCTCCAATAAAAGCATTGAAAGGACTTGGACAAAACTTTCTATCCTAGTAAAAGTTAACAATCTTAATGTAATGAAAGAGAATTAAGAATGTCAGGAGTGGTGAGGAGCAGTATGTTCTTGCCAATTCAGTTTTGGCCTAAATTTACATATGGGTAAATAACATCGTTGAGGGAAAAACAGTGAGTTGACTGACTAAAAATGGTCCAGAAATGTTTCAAAGAAAATCAGATTTTAAATTGTAGATTACTTGAAAAGCAGTATCATGGAACTAGGAGATGAGAAATAGTCATTGAAAATGAAGCTGTGTTCTTCTGTGTTTGCCTTTTCCCAGGTTTTATTTATGAAATGTTAGTTTATTTATCTAGCTGACTTATGATTTATTTACAAGAAGAAATTGAAGTGTCTCGGTGCTTTGACTGCTGCTCAGTCAAATTGAATTGACTCAATTAATTCCTTCTGACTTTTGTAGGAGTTGTAGCACATTTTTTAATATTGTCTAGCAAGGCTATTTTATCTGTATTCTCTAGATTTGGTGTTGTAGTTCTTAAGGTGAGAACAGTCAGTAATTTTGTTGGCAGAAATACATGCAGTCATGTTAGCACAGTCACTTTGCACTTGAGCTTTCCTTCCTGGCACTTCATAAAATTCTCTAAATTTGATTTGTGTGGGAACAGGTCCAGTCTCAGTCCCCTAAAACAATCTAATTTGTATCTTAGCTGTTATATCCCATGTTTCTGAAATATTTTGTTACCATGGTGGTCAGTGGTGCTGTCTCTGTGTCTCTTGCATATATTTTCACTCTGAGATTCTCTATCTGGCAATCTCATTAAGGAGTGGGCTCCCGTGTTCCATTTATTAGTAATAGGCCCTTGCATAGTTTATTTCCTCTTTAGGGTGTGATTTTCTATGGGAGTTTTAATTTTCAAAGTTACTTTTTTATACAATAATATATCTTAGATGCATAGAAATTAAGGCAGAAGACTTTTGGAGCATGAACAATTACTTTTGTCCTTAGCAAGGCTATTTAGGGCACAAGAGTGAACTGCTTCCCATGCCTTTCTGTCATTCTCTTATTTAGCTAGCCTGAGGTATAGCTGTAGTCCAGAATGGTAAAGCCCAGTCCTGGATTTCATCACTCACACTCACTCTCCATAGTATAGCCTGTGAGTTGAGAGGCTTGTCTTTCACTATACACAAGTTTCTGCAGTAAAAGAAACAAGCAATTCAGGTTCTGAAGCATCAGCATTATTTTGTTAGATGCTGCATGCGTAAAAAAAAACTTAGTAAAAAAATCTTAGGTGCTGAAAGTCAAGGTTTGGCATTCTGTAAGCTGAGTTCAGTGTTGGAGAGGGAACAGCATTTCTGCAGGTATCCTCTTCAATCTCTGAAACCTAGTCAGGGATTGTGCTGCCTTCTTCCACTACTTGGTTCCATATCCATTGCTAGAGAAGAATTAAGTGTCTCTTTCCTGGGTGGGTTTGGATCTTTTGTGGCTGGTGTGTTTTGCTTACATCCTTAGGAGAAACCTTATTTTCCTGGCTACGAGCATCTGTGGTTGCACTCAGATGGGAGAATTGTACCTCTTCACAGTCTCAGCCTAGAGGTCAGTTTGAAGGAGAACTAAAAGTTACTTTCATATTCTTGTACCTGAATGAAAAGTGTGGAAGTGGGAATATGTATCCTTTTTACCTGCCCAAAAGAGACATTTTGGAGTAGAATCCATTTTAAATCAATAGCCTTGAACAATGGGGCTTTGTCCCTCCCCCTTTTATCATATCTTATACTCAGTTTGTTTCTTCTGGTAGAGTTTGGGTTCTTTCTGCTCTCTGCTAGGAGGTGGTTATGTTATATGGGTTAAAGGAGTTTTATACTTTTGTCTGGAATGCGGAGACATCTTTGTTAATCTCTTGTGGTAAAATAGTTCATTACTGTGTCATTTGCCAAATGCTTCTCAATCAAGGGCCTCTTGTGCTTGGAGTTATACTTGATTTTTACTGTTACTTCAGCAGATCTTCTCTGTGTATCCTATCCCTTCTTCAGTGGAAACTGGGATTGCTTTCAAATTTATTGACTGTGCCCATACTGTTTTGACAAACATATATTTGTTTTACCTACATCTTGCCTTCCTTGTACCTATTCTCAGGTTGCCTATCTGGATATCTAGTCCTTAAAGGCAGATGTAGTGAGCTTTTTGTTTATTATGCACTTAATTTTGGCAAAGTGCTGTTTTCAATGTGGATCAACAAGACACAGAAATAAGCCTTAATGTCAGTTTCTCAAAGTACGTTGTTTGTCCTAATAAGTTCTTGTATACCTTAAACAGGCAAGCGTATTTTAGATATTGGAAGTTGTGTGTATTGTGAATTTAAAGCCACCTGTCTAAGTTCTTAAGCCTTTTTGCCTGTCCTGTTAGCCATTATGAAATCAATACATTTGAAGTAAATTGTTCGAGTGATTAAGTCTAATGAATGGCCAAGTATCAGGTTATAAAGTCATGTTTATTTACCTAATAGCAGTGTGGAGTTAAAAGCAAAGGATTAAGTGAAGTTTGATTGAATCATTCATGTGAACCGTTCTCTTTTAAAGTAGCTGATTTCCATTTGGGTGATTTTGAGGAGTTACAAGTCTGGAGATAATGCTACTGTTATATTTTATGAATTTTGTTCTTTTTGTTGTTACTGTATCTGCAGAATATATGAAAGGAAAAACCTATAGCAAAAAGACCACTTGATTTAACATGAGATGTACTTCTAACATTTTCTGGGTGCTGTATGAAGCAGTTAATTACTGAAATATAAAATTGCTTTCAACTGCTTATGTTGATTTTTGTATTACAAAGGCAAAGTAGTTTAATAGTTTTTAACAAAGGATGGTGTTAGGATTGGTACAGGTTATGTGTCCTGTTGAGTAAAGAAAGAAAAAGATAACTGCAGAGGAGTTCATTGTAATAGGACATATCATTATCTTTGAGATGAGTTTAGGATTCAGAAATAATAAAGTTTAAGAATGCATGTTCTTTTAGAACCAAGCCCTAAAATGACAGAGATGAGGGTAAGGTTTGAAGAATGAATTAGCCTAGTGAATTGTAGATTATTGCCAAGAGTAGTGAATATTCCTCCCTAAGTCTCGCTGTGTTGATTTTAATATGAAGCTGCAAATTTTAGTATAGGTTGAGTGTTTAACGAATCAGGAAAATACTGGGAGAGGAAGGATGTTGACCCCTTCATTTGGTAACATCCCACAGTTTATCTGGCATAAGCTGCTACTGAAAAGCTTATTTTGGTTGAGGACAGGACTAGATTTATTTCTGTGAAGCAAAATTCCTGTCTGTAACTGGAAGTTACTGTCCTTGAGCAATTGTACGAGTTGCTACTGTTGTGTAGTGTCAAGTTTTGCACAGGTGGACTTTCATAAGGCTGTGTATGCTAGAAGAAGAATGATACATTTGAGATAAACACATCTGTATCTATATGAATTTGTTTTCTAGATTGCACACCACAGCCAGGGCTATGTGGCTGTCAGTTGTTTCCCTTACCTTGTATTCAGATGTCTTAGTTAAAGATGAAATATATTTCTTCCTGTTGTTGATGCAGAATGTATTTGTGGAATAAAAATCATAATTCTTTATAGAATATGTGCTTGTTCTTTTGGTTGGATGCCATTTTATCTAGGGGTGTGGCCATGTAAAATATGATGTGGGTTATATGAAGCTGATTTTGGCACAGAATTGTTGCAGAGGATTTGTTGCTGTGGATGTTGTCAGTTACTATATGTACAAATCTGATAGGGGAAAATTGAAAATGCCACTCAATTTTAAAATGTATATTTATCAATCAAGTGTGCATTTGGTGCTAAAATTACCTTTTCATAAGCCTGTGAAGATGTATTGAGAGATGTTATTTCAGGGTCCATAGTTGTGCCTGCTCCTTAGAGACAGTGTAAATTATTCATGTAAAGTTGTGGTTGACATTAAAGTTGGAAGGTTGTCTGATACATTGATTGAGCTGGTGTCTTCTGGGATTTGTCTAAAGACATACATTGTGTATTTTGTCATGTTTTTTGTTTGGTTGGTTTGCTTTTTTTAAACAGCCCTCCTATTTTGACATGTGAAATGGGTAGATGCCTAGTGGTTGTAAATCTAAGTTCTCTCTGCAGTAAGCATGGAATCACACCTGAATATATGAAGTGAATGATACAGGGAGTTTGTGTTGTATACTCTTGCTTTGTCCCTGCTCCCTGGACAGGGTGATCTTACACAAATATAGGTGTTACTCTTTGGTCCACCTTCTCATGCCCTCATGTTATATTGTCTTAGTTTCAGGCATGCAAAACATGATTCTCCTAATGTTTTCCCTTCAAATAAAGGCATTCCAGTGTCTCTCATGGTAAAATGTAAAAACACAAAATAGAAATAGAGAGGGATGTTTTTGTTTGTTTGGACTGTCTAGGTTACCATAATTCTTTCATCCTTCACTGTGCTGTTATACTGTTGTTCTCAGAATTTAATGTAGAACTGCAAATGTCACTGTGTGTTTTACAGTCATCCCATACATATATTGATTAATACTACACTGATCTGTAAGAGGTACTAATCTGAAAATTAATGGTTTTTCTGGAACCATAAGCCTGATGATATTTTACCCATCCTCAAGAAGTCACTACTTGTTCCCTGCAAGGAGTGCTGAGGGAAAAGAGGTATTTTATTTATTCTTTTATTTTTATTTTGAAAGAAGACTGTCACTTAAAAAAATTTCTCCATTACCATCTTCAAGTTCAATGGAAACTTTCTAGCTATTAAAATAGAATAATTCTGCTACTGATCACTGTTTGCAAATTACTATGAAAATAAATGAGGAGGACTTATTTGAGAGAAGAAAAGCCAATAGTTTCCTTTCTAGGTTTTTTCTCTGAGACTCAACAGGTCAGTCATTAAAAGAACCAAATCAATCAGCCAAAAACTCCCCAGAAAACCAAAACACACCCAAAAAACCCCTGCAAAACCCCATAAATGTCAAACATCCAAGGTCTGTTTGCAACTGCAGTTTTCTTAACTGGATTCTGTCAGGAGAGCAGAGTTAAGCTATCATAGTGGGGGCTAGAAGCCATGGATGACATTTTTAATAATTTCTGAGATGATAACATCCCTTGAACAAAACACTGGACCAGACCCTTCTATTTTTGTTTTTAATTTCTTAGGTTTTCAGAACACTGCAATTTTACAAGCTTTGTTGAACTCACCCATTTTGAAGTGACTGAGGCTTGTAACTGCTGGAAGATTCTTGGAAAGAAGAATGCAACATGTCAGAAATGTGTTCAAGTTGTATTTACCAAAGAGAAAACTGTATTTATTTAACTGCTGCAAAGTGTCAGGACCCTGCCAACAGATGGTTTACTACTTCTACATAGTACTTGTTTTCCCTCAAGAAAAACATTCATATAGTATTTCATAGAGGTGTGTCTGCTCTTACAGAGATTTTAATATCACCAGAACTGCATACATTTCATTCTTAAAAGCATTTGCATTTTGCTCATAACTTATTCTTCTTAAGCATTTGGAGGAATTGAAAAAATATGCTATTTATACTTACAGGGGAATGTTGATTCACCTTGGATGAAATTAAATGCTTTAATACCTTGATGTTATGCTTTATTGTCTTCTCCCAATGTATTACTATGCTTTTCTGCTTTTCCCCAGCATTAGAGCAATATAAAGGAACTTTTTTTTTTCTGATGTGGGTGTTGCAGGTTGCAGTTTAGAAAACTGAAAATATTTATCCTGAGAGACCTGACTTTTTTCCCTCCTTCTCTTTAGTGATATTTAATTAAATGGATGACTGTAAGGTGCAGAAATTTGCAACTTTTATCAATATCAGTTATGTGGGAGGACTTGTAGAACCTGATTTCAGAGCATACTGAGTTATGCTAGTTAGAGAAGGCAAGTGGCAAGAGTACTACGTGCCACCTGTTAGCTCAAACAGTTTTGTGGGTTTTTCTTTTTTTAAAACACCTTCAGCTACTAGTGTAGGAATAACTTCTTTCTGGCAACCTGTACACTAAATTATGAATCCATTTAATGTGTTTTTTCAATTATCAATGCTTGATAAGTCAGAATCTGGTTCATGCAAGATGTCTGGACAGAGTAGGAGATGTGAGTTGGTGTGTTGGAGTTATTGGTGCTATACTGCAGCAATATCACTGCATCCTATGTTTCGTATATTCCTGTAGGCAACAGTTCTCACAGCAATGTAACAGAGCCAGGCTTTTAACCTGACTTTTTGCTACATCTATGTTTAACCCAACCAATAATGGAGTCAGTATTCCAAGAAATTTTATGCTATATTGAGCCCCATTAGTTCTTATCAAGAAGCCCCATATGAACTCCTGTTTTAGCAATTTTTTTAGTAGGTTTGGTTCTTTGTAGCAAGTTTTGATTTTGAAAAAAATTCTTCTAGGTAGAGGCTCCATGCTTTCAGTCAGTGATTTCAGCATTTCATGAAAGTACATGACATTCTGATCTCTCTCTTTAAAGAAAGCACAATTTAATGATCCTTGTAAACTAACTCTGCTGTGAAGAGCACTATATCAGGGAGCTTTATCTGAGTAAAACCAAAACAAATCACTATTTTTAAAAGTTAGCTTACAACTGGATTAATTCTCATATAGTTCACTGCACTACCACAGAAGCATTTATGCTGTCATAAAGAAGAGAAGCACAAACAAAATCAGTAGTTTCTGCCAGTGCAACTGCTTGAGATGGTCATAAGTCAAATGAGAAACAGCAGAAACTACTCAAAGAAACTGAACATGTTCTAAACTACTGTCCTTTCAACTAGTTCCTCTTTTCTTGAGGAACATGGCTGGTCCTTCTCACCAGTATACTTGGTGATTTTTCTTTGCCAAAATATGGGCAAACAATTGAACAAGCAACAGTAGCTCAAATGCAGCTTTAAAACCAGTTGATTTCAGTTTGTGATAAAGTGTTAGGCCATGTGAATAAGTTGGAACTACTTTAATGGTGCCTCTGATGCTTTCTCATGTGATATTAGTCACATTGGGTTAAGTAAGGAAATCAGGTTCACATGAAAGTATCATAAAATGTATAAACACAGAAATGATTTAGAAGTGTTTCTAGTATCTTTCTAGTTCTTACTGGAGAAGTGAAAGGTAGCTGTATTAGGTCTCAATTTTAACTGTCAAAATGATGGCACACAGAATGTGCCTCCTGATTTTTGGTGGGTGTCAATCTAGAGAACTGCAAGTGTTAAAAGGGAGAATTGGACTGTAAAACTATTGTACAGTAGGAGAAATAGCCTTAAAGCAGTAAGTGCAAAAATCCCCTGTAAAGTTGGAATAATTAGTTATTCAGATGTTAGATGTCAAAACTGTTGTGTTTTGCTGGCTATGTATGGCAGTAACTGTATAAGGAGTGTTCATTCCTTAAAGGAGTCTACACCTTGACTTGGTAGGGGCCCATAAAGGTCACTAAGTTCAACTCCTTGCTCTTCATAGGACTACCTAAAACCAAACCATATGATCAGAGCATTGTCCAGATGCTGCTTGAACTGTGACAGGCTTGGTGAAGTGACCACTTGTGCAGCCTGTTCCAAAGAACCAGACAAATAGTTGACTCTGGTGCCATCAATGAAGCTGAGTCCAGACTTGAGGATTGCATTTCAGAAAAGATGTAGGCTAGTGGGAAAAAGTCTAGAGAGGTGAGGTATTTGGAGGAAGAAATATGTGAGGAATGGCAGAAGAAACTGTGACAGTCCCTCCTGCAAATGCAAGTCTAAGGTTGGGTGTAATAATTGGTCTTAAGATCTAAACACTTCTGAAAGGTCAGTAAGAATTAAGCTAACCTCTTAAGACTATTATTTGCAATGCTGTTATGCAAAAGTAGTAATTCTTACTGCTGTGAATGTCCCAGTGTCCTGAGGGCAAATTTCTACAAATGCTAATCTGGTGTCTCTGTGGCTTTGTTATGACATCTGGCAGTTCCTTAATTCCTTGGTGAATCTGTGTGGTTCAAATGTTCCTGTTTCAAAACGATAATTCCAGCACCATCTTCCCTAGTTCTTGACTGACTTTGTAGACAGTTTTCTGGATTGGGTAGTGCTGTTTAATGTGGTGTTGTCCATCTTCATTTTCAAATTCTTACATTCTCAAAATAATAAATCACTTTCACATTGTGGGATTCTTACAGGCAGAACCTGAGTGAGTCTCCAACTGTTGCTCTTCACTCAGAAAGATCTGGAGAGGGCTGTACCACCTTGGCAGAGATGCTTTTGCCTCTCTGGGTTAACTCCTAGAAACAAGTCCAGCTTTTTGTACCAGTTCCAGGAGAGGGCACATTTAGGGAAAACTGCTGCTTTTGGTAGTCAAGAAAATGCTGAAATAATCAGTGTTCACTGATTCTTCCATTGCTATTTTGTTAATTTCTTATTAATATAGTCTTGATCCAGAATGCTACAAAAATATAAGCAGAAATTAATTTTAATTTGCTGCAGTTCTTGAATGTATATTTGTTTTCTTGCATACCTGTTTAAAATAATCTACTGATAGTCTGCAGCCATGCACACACAGAATCACAGTACAGAAATGTTGTGTATTATACTTGAGTTGGATTTTCCCAGGTTCCAGTGTTCTACCTTCCCTTCAGTTTTACATCTTTTTTGTGTGCTAGGACATCAGCTTTTTCCATCTGGAATTGCTTTTTTCTTTTCAGAACAAGAAAAAGCTTTATGACTTGGAATACACAGTAACCCATCCCTCAGTGTCTCTGGTGCCCTCTTATGCCACCTCCTACTTAATTTTCTGTACTGTTTGGAGACAGTTTAGGGGCACAGTCTCAAAAGAACCAAGTGACACTGCATCTTCTGCTTTTGCTACATCTGCCTTGGGGAAGTGCAGATATTACTTACCATGGTGCTCTGAGTTTATATTTCACTCAGCAGAGCAGAGTGCAGAAATGAAAGCAGCTGCTCTGTCTTTCTCATGAAAGTGGGACTGGTCCTCATTTTCCCATTTTTGGGATTTCTGTGATGTCCCTGATAATCTGTCTTTGTAAGGAGATGTTCAGGTTTTTTGTGGGGTGATGGAAGGAGGTGTACAAAACTTCTATGTATTTTTTTGTTTTTAAAGGATTGTGTTACAGGTGAAATGAACTCAAAGGTACCTTCCTTTTTTTCACTGCCTCTTTATAAATACATTTTCCATTCAGGGCTCCTTATATCTTTAAATCTATAGGTCCATATAACATGGACAGAATTAAAATCACCTTCCCTTGTGATGAAAGGTTATAGGAATTGCTCAGGGCCTCAGGCTGCCTGCCTCAGGTGAAGAAATATCTTAAGCCATGAGATGTTTACTGCTTTTGTCTGACTGTAAGATCCTATTACTGTGCACTTCTTCTCTCATATTTTCTTTTCCTTGCCCCAAAATATCACATGTTCTCAGGCCACACTGTCTGGTAGCCAGTATAGTCTTTCCTGTTTCTTTTGGTTATTCTAGGATCTTTTGAGAGATTCAGTGATTCAAACAAGGCTTCTTCAAGGTTGCAGTAAACAATGCTGCTAAATTCCCATCATCAAAATACTTACGGCTTGTATTTCAAATTTAAGTAAATTTGCTACGTGTTGGTCTTGGATTAGGCAGGCTACAATATAAAGCTTCACTTAAAAGACAAAAACCATGTAAGACTCAAACTTGGCATTTAGGAGCTGTTGCTCTCTGAAGTCTGCTTGTGTCCTGTTCAGCTTGATTGTGTAGTTTATTTTGTAATTACATGTGTAAGTGAAAACACATTTCTTGTTTCCAGTTTGAACTGCTACAAATACAGTTCTGATATAGTAATTTTCATATTTTGGAAGTAATACTTTATTCAAATGAACTAGTCTTAGCTGAGAGATTATTTGGAAAAATAAATTGGAAATGTGACAGCCTACAAATAACTCTGCAGAATGATTGAGTTGTTTTCCAGCAAATACTTTTAAAAGTCATAAACCCATGTAAGTAGAAAGTAATAGAATTTTTCTGGCTGCTGCAGTGGCTGCTGCTATTGTCCTAATTTAAATAAATATCTTTCAAGCAAAGTTAAATTTGAAAATGAAGATGATCTGATTCATTTTTATGTTCAAGCATTTTAAAGATTTGACCTCGACTGTTTCAGAATAAGGTTGATCAACTGATTTGATCCTTGTTTGCAGAGCTTATTAAACTTGGTGTTATTCCTCTAGGAAAAAGTTATGCTTAAAAAATGTATTGCAAACCAACTTTTAGAACTTGTATGTTCTAATATTTATTTTATAAAGACTTATAAATTAGTTGCCTTGGATTTTAAATGGTTTTTTGCTTTTTCCAGACTTGTACTAGCTATTTGTTTGAGATGATAGTAAATACACGATTTTGATGACCTGTAATATTCAAAGTAGTTTAAATACTTCCAGCAAGTAAATACCAGGCAACTATCACAATAGCAAAAGCTGTTCTTTTGACAACAGTGTCTTGCAATGATTTCCTAAAGTAGACATCATCTTTGAGAATAGTGGCTTTATTAAAAGCAGATTTGAGTGCTTGCTAGAGTTACTATTCCAAGAATATTTGGTTGCTCAGATGATTTCACACTGCAGGCAGCATTTTAGTGGTTAGCCTGTCCTGGGAGCCCATCCCTGTTCGTGATTAAACTAAAGATCCTTGAAAACAGCAAGGTTTAGCATACTGAACATTTTTTCCTTTTTTTGGAAACCATTACATCCTTTTCCATCTCTTGCTATGGATTGTGATTTACTCCTATTTGAGTTCTGCATGCTGAGGGTTAGTTTTCCCAGTTCTTTCTGCATACCTATACCCTCAACAAAGGTACTGTAAATCTCCTTTTTCTACTTATTTGCATAGAGTCTTGTGGAGCATGTGGGTGTCAAGATAAATTAGCCATTTGCTGGCTGTGTGCCTGAAAACATTCTGAGATTCTGGCTGACCAGAACACTGTCCAGTTTGTTTTTTTTTTTTATTGAACATGTGGGATCCATTAAGGATTCAGCTTAATTATCTTGATTTTATTTAATCTTCTTTTTAAGAGATTGCCTTTAATTGCTGTCCCTTCATATACTTCTAGAGGAATAGTCAGCTGTTCAGAGAGGGAGTTTTTAGTGATAGAAATATAATGGAGAAGAACTGTAGTAGAGAAAGATGTGAGAAGATGCAAATGAGCAGCGCATTGCAGGCACTTTTTCAAATCCACACAGGAATCTTCCCTCTCTGTTTTCCTTTTGTGTGCTGGGGGCACAGTGTAAATGCTGACATCCTGTTCCATAGTGCTATAATAGATGAAGTGAAAAATTGCGGAAGAAAAATGGGGTCTTTGTTTAGCCAAAAGCATCATTATAATATTTTGAGTGGAAGTAAACATGTGGATCAAAGCATGTGAGGTGGGAAATGTGGTCTCTCATTCTGAGCTCTTATGTTTACTGAAACCTTTAAATCCTGCTTACCTCAGAGAGGAGTGCTGCACTACCTCAGAGTGCTCAGAAATCCTCCAATAAAGTTTCTTTTAAGACATTTTACTTTGCATTTGAGTACAAATGGGAGGAAAAAGTTTGTGTTCCAGTGCATGAGTTCATATGGGCCTTGAGTGGAAACTGCTGATGGTTTGAAATTGTCCTGAAATGTGCACCAAGAGAAAACATTATTGTGCAAAGAAATATACAACATGGAGTTGTGCACCTATGGGCAGTGGTTTGGACTGTTTTTTTAATGAAAAGAGATTTTATTGGAGCGTGGGAAAAAGTGAGAGTTATTTATGTTCCTTTTCCTTTTTCTTTTTTAGTAAAACTGCCAGGGATTATATTATCACCACTTGTGAAAACAAGGAGCATTGGAAGGGTTTACTTATTTAAACAAAGGTCTTTTGCATACAACTACTAGTACATAGGGAGAAGGTTGCTCATTTGAATTCATCTGATTTTTTGACCTATGAAAAACAACTTCATCTAAACTATATTGACATCCCAGTCTCAGAAGTCTGTTTGTACACAGGCACAGTTAGTTTTTTTTTTTTCTCCTTTAAATAAATAGGCTGCTGTGGTTTGTGTTAGTGTCAGTTTTCACATCAGATTTGGCAGTTGTGTCGAGTACACACTGTTTTAGATTAATTGTTTGGATATGACTTCTGAAGCTGTTGTCAGCCCAAGTTTTGGGAAGAGAAGGATCACAATCCCTGAAGCCAGGAGTCTACACTTTAGTTGGAGGTTCCACTCACAGTGCAGGTATGTGCTGTGTCTGTGTGCAGCTTCTGGCAGATGTGTGCAGAACCAGCTTAATGTCAGAGCCAATAGCAGCATGCAGCAATAAGCCACTAACATTTTATGATACTGTATGTAAGAAAAACTTGCATCCTCTCTTCATCCAAGTAGCCTTTACATACCTGAAATCATACTTTGTTTTGCAATCTGTGACCATTAAGAAAATGTCTGAAAACATCTATCTAACAACTCAGTTGCAGAATTAACAGTATCAGGTCGTTGCAATCTGGAAAGCACTTTTTCAGTTTAATGTCACTTCAGTGTATTTCTGTCACCTGACAGCATTTCTGTGTGTTTTCCCAAAAAGCTCTTAATTGAAAATTCTTTAGGCACATGAAGGTCTGGGTTTTGCAAAGATTATCAGTCTCTATCTCAGTCAGGAAGAGGTCTGTGTGTTTAAATCCATTGTCACTAACAGTGGCTTGAATTTGAAAAAAAAAAAAAAAAAAAAAAATTAACCCAAAATCTAGTTGTGATATTTCAACAGTCTAAATGCTGGAATGATGTACTCTTGCAAATATTTCTGTAAAACAGAAGAATAGAGACGTATGTGATGAATGTGAAAGCAACACATTTTCTTTCACAACTTTTTTTAAAGTAACTATCATGTAAGTTTATTCTTTTGATTCTGTATTCAAGTTGATGTATTCATTGTTAAAGGATAGGTAACTAAGATGTTGGGAGTTATGAGATCACACCTTGTCAGGAGCTATACATTCTTTGTTCCTTTGAAATTGGTCTGGATTTTTCTTTTGATGAGACAATTTTTAAATGCAATTCACTTTTACAAAAGTTCATGTAAAATTACCTGATGCCAAAACATATCAGAATTCAAATACCTTTGCGTTGGTTAGCTGAGGTATACTGTTACAGATTATTTTGGTACAGGATTCTTTTTGCATCCCAAAATTAGCAGGTGGTGAATTTAGTTTCTGCTTAGTTATACTGTCTCACATGCACTTTTTAATAAAATTCCCATTTTTTAAATATAAGGGAATATCATAAATAGTGACAACAAAACATTGAGACTGAAAATGTTTAGATAATTACTTTGCTAGAAATATGCACACAAAAAATAATGGATGCATGACTCTCTTGATTTCATAATCTAATTTGTCTGTAGTTTGTTTACATTTATTTTAAATTATATATGAAATATCAAATGATCAGGTAGTTCAGGCCTGAGTATAACCATCCTCATACTAAGAAAGCTAAGGATGTCAAAAAGTATCTGTCAGCTTGAAAGTCTTAGTAACACAGAAATGTGTAAATTGTGTATGTGCATTGGAGTGTCATTATATTGAAACAATTAAAAGTTTCATTCAGCAGTTTCCATGAATGGGGTCTTGTATGTATTATAAGATGTCAGTGCAGAATTAATTGGAGTTACAGCTTACACAAAGAACCTATTAATGCCTCTAGTTAAGGAGGCTCTTCCGTAAGCTGCAGAGAGGTTTGTTTTTTGGGTGAGGTTTGTTTTTTGGGATGTGCATGACTAAACAGCTTCTCTCCTCCCTCCCTGTTCCCTACAATATTTTTTTCTCTGTGAATGTGTATGTCTCTCCTGAGACAAATCCCTCCTGAGCCAACTGTGCTGCTTCGTTATGAAACATGTCAAGGAACTGACCTGGGTCAAAATTGCACAGCACAAAAGTAGAGATGTGGTTTTGTCTGTGTTGACCCTGATGGTGTCTCTGATCCTGTTTCCTTGCAGCTGCCCAGTCAGTAATTCCATAGTTGAGGGCATGAGGTGCTAAAGCTGTGAGAGGTGCAGGAGCTGTGCAGCTGAGCGCTGCCACCATGGCACTGCTCCTGAAGGAACAGTCTCACCGAGCCTGAAGCTTTCTGTCTTCTGTGAATGTGGCTTCTTGTGTTCCAGCACAGCCACAGTGATCCTTCCCTGTGCCCTTGCACTGCTTTCCCTGGAAATGTGGGACACAGATCTGAGTTTCCCTCAGTTATTGGGGGAATTAATGAAGCTTTTATCCTGCATGAAGTTAAACAGGGTGTTTCTCTGAGAAGATTTTACAACACACTGAGGTGCCAGCGCTTCTGCCCAAAATGAGCTAAGCTAGTATAAGCATAAATAAGAAATGTGGAGGACAACTTCAGTGAAAAAATTTAAATACTTTGAAAATACTACCTTTAAGGATATGAAATTATCTTCTAAACTCTTTGAGGCATTAAAAACTTTCTTTGAAGGTCAGAGTTTTTAATGCCCATGTAAGTTAAGTGGACTTTGATATAACTTTAGAGTTTCTAATATTGTTTTATATTTATGATTTTATTTTTAGAGAGTGGCTATCTGCTATACCTGTGATCTACAATGAATGCCAAATCTGCAATCAGCAAAGAGATTTTTGCCCCACATGATGAAAGGATGCTGGGAGCTGTGCAAGTGAAAAGAAGAACAAAAAAAAAGATTCCTTTTCTAGCTACTGGGGGTCAGGGTGAATATTTAACATACATCTGTCTGTCAGGTAAGTTTAATGACTTTTGACATCCAGTTATTTGTCTAGGTTTATCTTTGATTAACTGACTAGCTACATAAGGAGCTGGGTGATTCCAATCTTGATAATGTAATGAGAGAATTATAGCACTTATACCTTTTGTCTTGAGGAACTATGTGCTGTAGGTTATTTATATACTATAATAAATTGAACAAGAGGCTTCATTGTTGAAAAACCCCTAAGTGTTCTTTCACAGCACAGCTGCTGAGTGTGAACAAATAGAATAGTTGGCCACAGTCTTTCCTTGGCCAGATTAAGATATTTCTCAGAAAGTTTAACTTTTCAGATGTTATATACAATGTAATTTTTTATGCCGTGTTTCAATGCATGCCAACATGAGTGTATGAGAATACCTTTGGTATTTTAGTGTGATTTAGTCACTTATGTTTTAGGAGTATCAGTTGCTTGCTGAGTGTGTGCATCTTGCTGGAAGCACAACCAGTGGCCATAAGAAATATTCTATGACTCTCACAAAAGTACAGGTATTTTTAGACAGAATGAAAGAGTTTCACAGACTCTTTCAAATTGTGGTGGTTTTTTTTTTAAATAATGTTAAAACTTTCAAAACATAGAAGGTAAAACTCAGTGACTCTACTACTGTTCTAGCGAATCACACATCTGCCCAAAACATGTACACTTACTGGATGTTATTGGATGGGATGTTTAGATACATATGTACAAATATTTATGTTAAAATACAAGCTGCAGAGGAAATGCACATGCATACTGAGGTCAGTGAGGCAAAACAGAAGACCTTTCATTTACAGCTGAGTATTTTGCTTGTCATTATAGGATCATAAAATATCCCGAGTTGGAAGTGACCCACAAGGATCATCGAGGCCAGCTCCTGGCCCTGCATTTTGGTAAAGCCAAAAATGACACCATGTGCCTGAAAGCATTCCCAAATGCTTTGTGAACTCTGCCAGGCTTGGTGCTGTGACAAGTTCCCTGGGGAGCCTGTGAAGGGTTTCAACACCCTCTGAATAAAGAAACTTTTTCTGATACCCAGCCTAAGCCTTCCCTTACAGAGTTTCATGGTGTTTCCTCAGTTCCTGTCAGTGGTCATGAGGGTGAAGAGATCACTGTGTGACCCTCTCTTCCTCTCCTGAGGAAGCTGTAGACCACAATGAGGTCTTCCCACAATCTTCTATTTTCTAAGCTGGACAAGCCAAATGACCTCAGACATTCTCCCCAGATACAGAACTTCAAGGGAGGATTTAAAAATTGTTTCCCCCAGGCTGTTCCAAAGACTTGTGGTAGGGGTACTCTGTTTGGATATAAGAATTGCATGCTTCAGTCTTCTCAAGGTGTAGATGAAAATAATCTAGGCCACTCAACTCTGAAAGAAATGTTCAAATCACTAATGTTTTTAAGCAAAACTGAACTCTTCTTTTTTTGGCAGTCATGTTTTTCAAATGTCAGTCCAATTTTTTTCTAAGTCTTCTTGTACGGAGCAATCATATTGTAGGTCCATGCAGTACATTTTGGGATCCATGGATCCACAGGTGTTGGATACTCATGTTCATGATTAAAGGTTAGAGATATGCTCTGTGCTTACAATTGTCTGTAGACTAACTCTTCAATGGATGGATTTTATTTTTTTTTCCAAGTTACTATTCTGTAAAACTTAGGCCTCTTTTAGATTCTTCCCCCCCCCCCCCCCCCCCTTATTCATGTGTATCAGTCAACATGGATTTTAAGACAAGGAATGGTCTTGAATGCATTTACTGTTTTACTGCCATAGCATATTATGAGTAAAGAAGAAATAGTGGTTGTCCTGACTTAAGCAAAGTTTGTCACTTATGATAAGAAGAAGCATTCAGGATCTAAATAAAATTACTTTGTGGCAGACACTGAAAAACTCCATATTTGTATTGCAAGAACCCTCACATGTGGCTCATTATTAATGCAGTTTTGCACAGATCTGGGACCAAGTTTTCTCATATGCATTTATAGTTTTTATTATGAGAGTACAGTATGATTGGTAATATCAGTAAGCAACAAAGTGTCTGGGGAGAGGACTGCCTGGCTGTGTTTGATGTCACATTGCAAACAGTCTGATCAGAAAGATTATGTAACTCTGTAGGGTCAGGTGCAATTAGTCATTTAGTCAGGAATCATCAAAGGCACAAAACCAAGCATTGGGGAGCGAGTGTTTCTGCCACTGTGTTTAAAAGAAATTGTGATGAGGATAAACTGTAATTTTGGCCTATACCTGATGGCTGTGAAACAGTAATGGTTGAGTTGGAGAAAGAAGTTGTTACAGGAAGAGTTTGTTTAGTAAGGCTAAGTTAATGTGGGCATGGCAATTTAGCTGTGCCTCAAACTGTCCAAGATGGATTGTACCTTGGAACAACAGAATATTACCTTTATTTTTTAATGTGATGTGTACAGTGAAGCAGTCACAATGGTGGCTAACTCTGGATCTGTATTTGCTTTTCAAGCAACAGGTGCTTTAGTACTGTATTGCAACCTCTTCCCTGGAAATGCCTTTATCAGCTTTTGACTCTTGTTCCATTTTTGCCAGGTTTGCTTTATATTAGGTAAACAAAGTGACTGGAATATCCCTGTGTTCATAGTTTTCTTGGACTAGTTCAGTTTGGCCTTTGCTGAAAGGGATTTGATAATTTACTCTTTAGAACAGAGTTTGTCAGTTGAAAAAATAGAAACTGACTCCTTATATTCTTAAGAGGCAGAAATATTTCGGAATATAAAACATCTTTGTAGTTTCATCCAAAATATGGTATAGAAAATGAAATATCAGTCACTGACTTCTATTTACTGCTCACTTTGTAACTGAGAAATTACACAAATTGTTGTAACCAGAGTTAAATATGTTCCTTTCAGTGTTGAACTGAAGTTTGGTGTTGAAAATGCATTCTGTCATAGTTGTTTATTTGAATTTCTGAAAGCATGGCTAGAGATACTGAGCAGGAAGAATGCCCTTGAGCCTCAGAGGTGGGACAGTGGACCATTAGAAGAATCAAATATTGAACAGAGCGAGATGGGAAAGTAAGAGATTGTTCCTTGATATTGGTATTTGAAGTACGTACTTTTTTTAAATTTTATTTTAAGATACTGAATACTGAGTGAGTTAGAAAAGAAACCTTAATGCTTGAAAGAGGTATACCTAAAACCTGTAATCTGGAGACAGATTTAGTTAAGAAAGCTGTAGCAATACTCTTGACAGCCAGGTGGAAACCAAGCAGCTGGGTTACCTGCAGCTTTCCAGCCTAGTGCTGGAGCTAGCCAAGTTAAACTGGCAAACAGAGCCAAGACAGATCTTTAAGGGTTTACTTAGTTGAACAACAAGAAAGGAGTAGACAGATGGGAAACACAGAGGTGGGGTAGCTGTAGGCAGAACAGAGAAAATGAACACTGGGATTTTTTGTGATGTGTAAGAGGATTTATCACAGAGAAAGGACAAGAAATTCAAAGCTGAAAGTGGGTATTTATCACCTCCTCCACACTAGCAGATCTAGTGAGAGTTATTGGATCAAGTCTAAGTTTTAATTTTGTTACCATTGTCTTATGTAATTGAAACATGATTTTTTAAAATAGCTCTTAGCCTTATTTAGAATTCTGAATTAAGTAAAAAATACTTAAACAGTCACTTCAGAAATATAGGTCATTGGCCTACTTGCTTGTGCAGAGTTCTGTGTATGTTATTCCTTTGACACTATCATTACCTTTTTTAAATAACTTCTGTTATTTAAAAATATTTTTAATGTCATAATGAATCGAAAATGTTCTAGTTTGTATGGATGGATGTTGTGTTGACCTCTCAGGATTAAATATCTGTTGTAGTTGTGGTGAACTGAATGAAACAGGTGGTTCCTTTCTAGTCTGAATTCTTGTGTGTCATAACACTCAGTTTAGTTGCACCAATGTTTCTAGTCCTTCTGCTGAAAACCTTGGGATTAGTGTAAAGTTAAAGTTCTTTAAAGCCAAGAGTGATGCATTTCCCGCCATGATTGTGGCTTTTTATAGTGTTCTTTCTTTGCCATCTACAAATTTATTTAACGCTGTCAGTTCAGGACTCTTTTTGAATGGCTTTGATGCAGAAGTACAATATCTCAAGAATGGTGCTAGAAAGGCCAAAAGGAAATGTAAAGAAATCATAAGAAATAATGCACAAAAGTAAGGTGCACATGCTGAGGGAGAGCATGTTGAGCTTTCCCCCTTCTTTAAAAGTTAACTTTGTTGACCATAACACAGACTTGTTCAAAAATAGGGAGTCAATTACATAGAAAGCTTCTTGCATTTACCATAATAAGGTCTTGGCTTCTGGGTTTTGTTTTTTTTGTTTTGTTTTGTTTTTTTTTTTACTTCTGTTTCTATGTATACAGAGAGACAGAGACTTGGTTTATGAGATTAAGTAGTTCTGTGGATATCCTCATTTGTACACTTACAGCTGATATCTAACCACATCACTCAGTTACCCTTGGAACAAGCTTTTGTGCTTTGGGGTCTTGGCTGTAAGGCCATGGTGTCATGAAATTGTATTTCCAATTACAAATTTGTTGTTCCTTCCATAGTGGCTGTTCATGGAATAGAATGTTACGCAGGAATGACCTCTATATCTCTTGCTGCTTTTAAGGTCAATTGATGTGGCTGCCAGAAATTGGCTATAATTTTACAGGGAGTTCAAGGACAAATTAAGTGCAATTAAGTTTTCAGCATTGTGGCTGAACTGAAATTGGGAAGTAGTGAAAACGAACTTGTTATCAAAATAATTCCGTTTTCTCCTAATGTGTTCTGATTTTCCATTTAAGTTTTACTGAAGTGACAATCTCAGTTTTCGGGGGTTTTTTTTAGAATTTTCTTATTGAAGTAAACATCCCATTTTCAGGAGCTTATAGTGCAGAGGATTCTTATGTTTCCTTTTCAGGATGTGAGAAACCAAGTAAATGTCATTTTCCAGTGACTTTCCAGGAGAATGCTGGAAATAAAAAATAAGGTTTCCTGATTTGATTTATTAGTGAGTATTTTGTGGGGTGGGGGTAGAAGGTGGTGATGGCATTTTCCCTTCTATTTAAATGTTGTGAGAACGTTACCTCAGTGTTCATCATGATCACTTTCAATCCAATCCACTTAGATGTCAGACTCGATTGAATATTTGATTGTTTATACAAAAAAGGTCATGACTGACATAAGAGATTTGGTCAGCCCAGAGGAGCATACCAGCCAAATGTTGGTTGAGTGCTGAGTCTTCTGCAAGCTCTGGCCCAGACAGCTGTTTGCAGACAGCTGCAGGCCACTTGTGGTGCTTTGCCCAGCCCCATGCACCAAGGCTGGACCCAGCCCCAGCTGAACCTCTGGGCACAGGCTGGGTTGTTCAGCAAGGGCTGAACAAAGTCTAGTACAAGTTTTGTATTGTGTTTGGTTGTAAAAATTCAAATTCCTTTTCTCAGAACAGAGAAAAAAAAACAATCAAGCCACTTTCTGCATTCTCTTACCTTGGTAATGGCTTTTTTAAGGTGGATGTTTAATCATTCAGGTATCTGTAGGGCAAATAATGTCTAGCTGCTCTTGCTGTGTGCTCAATGACCTGCTTTAAACTGGCCATGAGTTGGATAATGGAAAGCACTGATGTTTTTCAAATTGTCACATAGCATGGTTAAATTCCTGTGCTGTTTTATGTGTGCCTAAATAAATATGTATTAAATGTTCACATACAGCATATAGCTTCTAGTGCTAATATTAAGCTGTCAAAACATAATTGCCTTCATCTACTTATAATAAATTGTGATACTGAATGTAGTCCTTAACCAAGACTCTTTACCTTCCTTTGTCAGAAGACACTTTGTTCTTTGTACTTCTGGTATTTTAACTCCAGCATTCCCTTAAGGAGTTTTACAAGGTCAAATATCGGTTACTCATAATGATATTAAATTTCAAATTCCATTTTATAAAAAAAAATTAAGAATCTTGTGTTAAAGGTCTTTGAAAAACAAAACTGGTGCATTTTGAATGGAAGCCAGAATAACCTTTTCTTCTTCATTATTGATCTTTCTGTATTTATTGGAATAGAAGAGGGAAAATGATGAACTGCTTTCGAGGGTAGGATGCATTTATTGATTGTATCTTTAATATGTCTTGTTGCTCTGATCCCTCCTGATTCTGAGTTGTCCAATGTAATGTAAACAGTCCTTTCCCACAAGAATTTTGTGTAGGAGGGCATCTTGTTACAGCAAAGCTACAGAATTATGTATTCCAAGGCATTTAGGCTTAAAATTGATGTGTTTTGGTTTACTTTTTTTTTCCCTCTTCTTAAGGTGGAGGAGGAATGTATGTGGGATCCTGTGCATCTTCCCAATACCCTGCTTGATCTTATTCACATGCAGGAAATATTTTCTAAATTGCAAGCTGAAGGTTTTCAGTTATGTGTCTGCTGTTTAGTGCCTTTCTTTTTTCCCAATTGTATCAGAATGATAAATCTTGACAGTTTACTGTGTATCAGTGGTGTTTCCCAGAGCTCAGTATTGCACCCAGTCCTGATTAATATCTTTATTTATCATGAGAAGCAGCTGATGGAATTGGGGTTGTGTAACCTGGAGAAAAGGATGCTCAGGGAAGATGTTACTGCTCTCTACAACTGCCTGAAAGGCTATAACAAGGTGGGGGTCAGCCTTTTCTCCAGGCAACCAGTAATAAGGCAACAAACTGGCCTCAAGCTATGCCAGGGAGGCTCAGACTGGACATCAAGAGGAACTTATTCACAGAGGGGGTACTTAAACACTGGAATGGACTGCTCAGGGTAGTGGTGGAGTTACTATCCCTGGAGGTGCTCAAGAGAAATGACCAGATGTGTCACTTAGTGCCAGGGCATAGCTGACACAGTGATGTTCAGTCAGAGTTGGTCTTAATGATCTGAGGTGTTCTCCAATCTAAATCATTTTCTGACTCTATGGGCACTTTCAGTTTTTTAAAACAATGTGTCAATACACAGAATTTCTGTTACTAATGTTGCTTTCAATTCTATTCACGTTTGATCTCTTTAAATTGCACTTCCTTCTGCCTCAACCAGACATAAACTCCTTGGAAAGATTTCCAAAATCTCAAATGAGATATCTTGGAAAAATAAGAAAGGAAAAAATGTGAGCAAAATAAAGATGTTGAAAACTTGATGGGAAATGTGAGGCATTAGGGCAGTTTAGTCTGTCATATGTAAATTTGCAGTAATTAAAAGGAGTAACTTCAATATTCATAAATACAAAGGCAGTTTTGATGCAGCACGTTTTTATGCATAAAACAAATTGGTTTTAAAATTATAGACTAGAAGTAGTACACTGGGAGCTGCTTGTTGCTCCATTCATCATAGAGGAAGTTTGATGAGATTAGTAGCTGGACTTTGTGGTCTTTTTCATGGAGGAAAATTATGTGAAAATTGGGAAAATTACTATACAAAGAAGTTATTTTGCAGACCCCCTCACTCCCCTCCATGTTCAGAAGAGAATGTGGGCTCTGTAGAGCTTTTTCTATTTATTGTAATTACTTGTGCTGGGTAGGTTTGCATTCCTCAAGATCTGGCAGCACCTTACATCAGTGGCAATGATGTGTTTCAGTGCCATGTTTTGCCCAGAGCGTGGCAGATGCTTGCATCAAGTTTAATGCCAGGTTAAAATGTTTGAATGTCGTGTTGTCTTTGGAAACTATTTGTTCATTCTTTGTCCAAGTGAGGCTTTTGGCAAGGTTTGTTGCTATCTTGTATATGATAAAAATGCAGAGCTGTAAAGTAAAGCTCTACTTAACAAATTTCCATGGTAGCTCTCCCTTCAAGTACAGCAACCAAATGCATAAGACCTGTGTGAGTATCCCCTAATTGCTACCCTTGGCAGAAGATATTCCTGTGGTACCATAACAGCTAAAGATGCTGTGTTTTGCTTTGCACTAGGATTCATTCTGAACAGTTTTCTTAGTTGTTGTAGGGATGGAGTGTAGTATGTATAATACCCTGACTCACTGCATTATGGATTGCTGAACATGAATCATACTGGGCAGAAAACATCTGGAATGTTCCCCTGACATTGCATGTGAGAGCATTCCTGTTGATTGCTGTATAGTTCTGCTCTTAGAAGTAATATCACCTTGTGAACAAAACCAAAAGTTCTTTCTCTCTGACCAGTGCATACTATATTACAGACTCTTTTAGCATATAAACAGACTCTTTTAGCATATAAACATCATATTAAAATCTTACCCTTTTATAATACTCTAAGCTGCATGAGTCAAATCCTGTAAGCTGTCACTGTACATCTGGCCTTTACATACTGTACTTTTGAATAATTTTCAGTGCAGAGCAGCATGTAAGAAGTACTTAACAAAGGAACTGCTAGGCTGATTAGAATACTACATCAAGCTTTTCTATCATTAGGTAGATTTTATTGTTGCCTTGACAAAGAAAAAGATGAATAATGCAGTTCTGATGTCTAAATATTTTCAGTTTGGGACTTTTATTCTGTAAATAATAATTTTAAAGCTAGTTAAATTGAAAAAGAACAGATCAGAAATTATGCTTGATTTTCTGGTGTGTTTTGCCTTTATCCCTCAGTTTATGTGAACTGCTGCCATGGGAGCTCATATACTAATCAAATAGCAAATATATACCAATTTCCAAAATACCAATCAAATAGCAAAACACACTTGAAAAGCACAATATGGAGGGAATTACTCAATGAACTAAGTCTGTCAGATCTTTCCTCACTGTTGATATCTGAAAGTTTCAGACTGTTACAATAAAAACAAACTTATATTCTCATGTATGCATGTATGTCTGCTACTGTGAACAAGTACTCTGCATTTACAGCAGGCATTGTTTTTCCTCCAGTATACTTATATTTAGATTTTTAGTAACTTGTTTTTGTACTCTGATTATGCATATCCTAACAAGAAGGAAAAAACAACATATGAAGGGTGGGGAGGCTGAGAGAATATAAACTATGCAAAGTTTTGTTGGCCTTGTATCAGGGAGGAGCCTACCCATTAGTCCAAGTTAAAACAATCTCTAGTAACTGTTTAGCTGGAACAACTTCATAGAGAAAGTCTGGCACACCCAGTCAGCTGAATTTCTGATCATTAGAGCTCAGCAGCATACAGTAACTCTCAGTAGCCTCAGGGAATGACAAGTTAAAACCCTACAAACTCTTTAACGTTGCTATTTTAAAGAAAACTTCATTTGGGTGAAATTTTTAGGGGCTGAGTCTGAAAAAACTTTTTAACATTGTGGAACCTGCTTGTCAGACAGTGAAATTCCTTAGGCATTTTTAGTCCCTAATTCTAAACAGTTACTGGAAAATTACTTTAAGCTTTTCATTCTCCTTTCATATTGTCTGCTTAGACCCATCTTCAGAGGACAGGCTCAGCTGGAAGGGAAGCTGCAATGTAAACATCTTGCTGGATGAAATAACTAGTAAATGCTTTTTGTGGATAATATGATATCAGTGCCTGCTGGGATAGTTTTCTTAAATCTGTGCTTCATGTCACTCTGTGGAACACGGTAGTAATGGTAAGAGTAGTTTTCTGTGCCTGAATCAATGACTTGGAAGGAAACAGAACTATTAAAAGAACATTCTCTTACTTCTAGCAAGAGAAGTGTTTGCAACATATATTTAAAGCATTTACACAAAGTATGCTTTTGCTGATGAGGCAAAAAAAACTGGAAGCTGAAATAAACAAGAGCTTTCAATCTCCAGACAGTATATTTATTCACTTGCATTAATGACAGATTGCTAAAGAAAACTTGGCTGCTCAAGTGCCTGGGAATATCTAAAGTTGTGTCTAAAATAACATCTAAAATACTATCTTAGAAGATTGTAAGCGGCTGAAATTTGTTGAATTTGCTTCAAAAGAAAACAACTTCTAGTAGAAAATTCTTAAAAGTTCTGGAATAATTTCTGTTTTGCTTTTTTTTTTGTACTCACATATCATGATTTATTTTAATAGTTTTCTTAGATATAGCACACATAAGTTTTCCATACAAAGACTCAAAGAATCCTTCAGCTGTACCATTTGAGGGAATGTCTTTTTGTACCCAGTGTTCAATCTATAATGAAAGGTAGCTGGGAAGCAAAAATTGTCTTTAACTATGGGGAGAACATAGAATAGATTGAGGAGATGCTTTGAAATTTGTTAGGAACTGGGAAAAGAGAGGGTTTTTACAGTGACATTAGGAGGAGTCTAAACTGATAAACCACTGTATATATTGACTGGTAAAGCTATTAATGTTTTGTTAATTTGCACTCCTAAATATTATTATTTTTTTAATTTAAATTTAAAAATATGTTTTGCTGTCGTCTCCTATTTTCCCCTGACCTCCTAGAGATTAAAAAAAAAAAAATAAGCAAGTTTGCCTTTGGATTTTGTGTTGTACTTTGGAAGTGTTGAATTACATTATCATTTAGGTTGGGAAAGATCTCTAAGATCATTGAGTCCAACCTTGACCAGTCATCACCTTGTCAGCTAATTGTAGCACTAAGTACCATGTCCAGTCATTTTTTCACACCTCCAGGCATGTGTTCTGTGATCTGTGTTCATGTCATTTTTAACCAAAAGTGAGGTTGGTTTGTGTTCTAGCTAGAACCTGATGTAACCTAATAAAATATTTTTGTGCTTAGGTCAAATAGCTTTTTTCTGGCCAGGGAGAAGGGTCAGGAGGGGAACAGCAGAACAGAAAGAATCAACAAGTGCAACTACACAAGCTGGTTGAACCACATACTTCTCTGCCTCTGATGATGTGTTGGGACATGATATTGCCATTTTGCAAGTTAGGGCTTTCAGTCTGTTCTGAGATACTGTAATGGTTGTGAGTGTGATCCATGTCATGAGAAACAACTTCTCATTAATGGCTCTAATTGCCTTTTAAATATGATAAAAATGTTTCCTTGTTTAATCGTTTTTCAGGCCTGATGTTGCACTAATCAAGAGAATGGCAGAACAGCCCAGGATGGAAGGGTCTTAAAATAATCATTTGGTCCAGCCTTTATTTGTTAAATAATACACTAAAAGAAATAGTGTGTAGTGAGGCACTGGTGTTGTTCAGACAGTCTGCTGGAATTATCCAGAGCAGCAGCCTAAACAAGAACTTGTATCAAGAATAGTTTTAACTATTCATTGAGGTAGGCTGCACAGTCTCAAAGACTTAAATGACCAGAGGTGTACTACTGTTTTGGACTCAAAATTTAATGATGTGTAGAAAATCTTGTAAAAATTTACATGTATTACATGTAGCAGTGACTATCCACTGCTCTGCTTTTTCTATTTTGTTTATCCATAACCCATGGTTTCTCCCTGTTTCAGCTCAGTCACTTTAAAGGACTTCATATGGTTCTCATGTATGCTGAATGTGGACCTGTTAAAACAGTATTTCTTTTTTTCCATTTGCTTTTTTCTCTCTTTAAAAAACATCTGCAAAATTTAGAACAATCAACTTGGTTTCATAATGTCTTTCCCCTTTTTGCATATCTGTAATGCCTTTAGAAGATGGGGAAAAATGTTTGAAATTCCCTCTTTCTGTGAGTAGCTCCTATTTTAAAACAAACCAGTTGTGGAAATTTTTTTTTTAATCATCCAATTTGTGGAAGTTTTACTTTGGCAAGTTTTCTGTTTGTTACTTCAAAAATATTCCTTTTCTTTATGATAAATTAATTCTATTATTTAGCCATGGCTGTTGCCTCTTGGAGAAGTCTGTCACTAAACATAGTTGCTTCACTTCAAGTTAATTCTTGTTTTAATTTTGCGCACTTCCTTCCTGAATGTGAATATTCACTGGTGACAAGCCATTGTCCACTTGTCGCTATTTCTGCTTAACTCGATCTCCAGCTGTCCAGCTCTGTGCAAGAATCTATCCTCTTTGAAACAAAACATAACACCAATCCTCCTCTGCTTATGCCAACTTCTGTTCCTAACACATACTAGTGATGTTGCTGATTGTTAACCACATGTGATTATTCCATGCCCTTTTATCTTCCTGCTCTTTTTAAATAATCCACCTTCTGGCTTCACCATCTTGCAGTCAAGCTCTTAATTTTCAAAACCTCGTCTGCTCTTTTGGACCATATTTTTGTTTTTCTTTGTTTTTCCTTTTGTTTCTAGAATCCAGCTGCAGCTGTAAACCCAGGCTTCCTCTATGCCATGTCTGTGAAAATTTGATGTGCTATCACTTGGCTTCATGCCATCACTTGGAGTGCATAATTCCGATTTCTTATTTTCCCTGAATACTTTGTCTGGCCTTCATTTGGATGTTTGCTGTTTGTGGAGGTTTTTGTTTTGTGAATTCTATGTTTTATTAGTGATTGTCTAATAGGAAATCACAAAGTATTAAGTTGATTTGTGTAGTATTTGATTAAAGCAATCCTATCAGTTGCTTGTCAGCTCTGTGGAGGAAGTTTCTGCACATAACTGAAGGGCAGAGAAACTGTTCCTAAAAAATGTTTGGATTGTTTTTGGCCACAGTGGTTTTAAAACTATTTGAAAAAAGTAAGAAGCTCACAGAATAGTGAAGAAATAATGATTACTAGAGCAGCCTTGTGTTGCTGTGTTTTTGTCTGTTAATGAGTGTTCATTAGAGCACATTTATAGGGATGGAGTGCTGGAAACAATTGTGTTGCATTCTTTTAAATGTTTGACATTCAGCTGTAAACTCCTGTGACAGCTAGTTGTGCTCTGGCTTCCTTTCCACCTGTTCAAGGGCATTACTCCCCTCTAGGAAAGCTTTTTGGCTTTACTGTTCATGCTTCATTCTCTTTTGCCTATTAATCTCAATGAAAAGAGAATTTATGGCCTCGTCAGCTTTTTTTGTCCTCCACAAATACTGTCACAGATAACAAATAGTCTATTATATTGTCCATGTGTTGAGGCTTAACTAAACATGGGAGAGGGGAATACAAATTGATTTCAACATATACACTTTCATATGTTTTAAAATTAGCTTTGGACCTAGTTCCTCTGTTTGTTAATGCAAATTTCTCACAGCATTTTTTGCAAAAGAATGCAGATAAAAATTCAGTAATATGGTGACTTTATTTTTTTCTCATAAAATACTTTATCTCCCAGAGTGGAACATGTTAATAACACAGTTTGTCAAACATCTGCATGTATATAGAAAATATAATGGAAGAAATAAAAATTATTGGAGCTTTAAAGTGCTGCCTAAGCAGACAATTTAATTTAAATCATAACAGGAATGCATCAATTTAAGACCTGATATTAAAATTGTTTTCCTAACTATAGAAATGTTTTTTAAAGCATGGGGTTTGGTTTTTTTTGAGGATATTACAAGCATCTCAAGAACTGGATGGAGTAGATATTCAGAAAATTCTGAAAATTTTATATAGGCACATGCAACTTTGTCAATCTATTTCATGACTATGTGCTTTATCTGTCAAAGCAATATGACTCAGAGTACACTTAGAATTTCCTAGAATAGGAGTAACTTGACTGACATGTCTTTTATTTTGAGATGTTATTTTTACTGAATCAGTAGTTTCATAATCTAGTTATCAATATTCCTGAAACAAAGGCAGCTACCACCAAGTTGCTAAGTGACTATAAGCTTGCATAAGGGGTAATTAGTACTGTGAAGAAAAGGAGTAGACTGCCCACTTCTGATGTTTCCAGTATAAATCTAATTCTTGTCTAGCTTTTCAGGTTCATCCTTTGACACTGATGTGGCTGCTATTTGTATAGAATTTAGTTTTATCTGACTGGATAGTGAATACCAAAAGCTACATGTTGCAAGAGCCCTCAAATCATAGTGTAGTTGATTGCCTTTCCACAAGGTGTAGCACTTCCTTATTACCCTAAGTGTTGGCTAGTGCATAGTTTCATTTTTTAAAGCAAGTGGAAGCAGAATCTTTGAGGTGCAGATGCCTGGAAGTGTCAGGGACTACTGATGCCATGTGAGCAAGGTGTGCTCAGTGCAATGTGCAGCCTGCATCATAAGGGTGCAGCTTGTGACTCCTCAGCTCACACCTGCTCTCTGGCCACATCTTTTTAAGCATTGAATCATCAGCCACAGGTGAGTGAGGCTCAGAACTCTGGGGCACGTGTTCATAGATTTGGTATTTTAGCTTTTTCTGGTCATTGTATTGAAATGGAATCTGGATTAAGGGACTAACCAGCGTAAATTAATATGTGCCACAAAGAAAATCATTCACTGGAAGTGATGATGGCTGCAGAACATCCAAAATGTGGTTAAGCAAGGTGTCAAGGTGCCAATTCTGGGCATTTCAAACGTCATGAGAATCTGCAGGAGTTTCTTCACCAGTATAATACAGTGTAAAAAGAATGATCAGTAGAAGTAGTAGCAGTAATAAATGAGCTTGCATTCTTTTCTGTGTTGACAGTGATGGATTGAAGAAGCAAACTGAGGCATGTAAAAGATGGTTGATGTAAAAAACTGATGTTTATCAAAAAATGCAAACCATGTGTTGGTAAGGCTTAGGATCTGGAAGGGGTCATAATATTTGAGTGGGAAAATGTGTTTCTTATGGACATCTGTAAAGGATTGGGTGTACTTTGAAAGGAAATGCACAGTGATGTCATGTGCTAGTCCTTTTCATATGTGCACCTTTGGGATTGTTTTGTTTCTCTGAAGCACAGAGGATGTTCCAAACTGATTTTGTCTTCCCCCTCTTTTGGGTTGTACCAGTAAATGCTTGATGTACAATTGATTACAACAAGAGTGTAATCTGTAAAACCTCAGTCTGTGTTAGCACTTTCATAATGTAGTAATAAAATGTAATGGTTTTCAGCTTATGCATTTCTGGGGTTTTTTTTAACTCTGCAGGGTCATTCATATGATAATCAGTTTTGTTTGTATTACATATTCTGTAGGATCTCTGTGGGTAGCATTGTGTAACCTTTCAAAATGCAGCTGCTGCTATGTTATTGAATCCTTTTCATTATGTATTCATTACAGAAGGATAAATAAAAATAGATTTAATAACAATGGCAAGAGAAATCTATTGCAGTCTGGGATATACATATGCAATTTGTATAGTCTTGTGCTTCTTCATTTTGTGTTCAGTTATAAAAGTTCATAGTCATTAGTATACCAAGAATCTGATGTATAGTTTCTTAAATTAAATCTCAGGCTGGCTTTCAAGGGATGAAAGGATGAGTTGGTAGAGTGTGAGATTCCTATTAAAACTAACTGATTAGTATACTATATTGGCAAAGGAAAGCCCTGAAAGAGATATAAATCTGAGAGGGATTGTAGTACATACAGGATAAGATTCTGATTTGAAAGTAATATGTAAAAAATATTTGCTACTTAGGGTATAAGGATTTTTTGCTTGTTCATGGAAAATCTTAAAAGTGCAAGAGCTACCCCTCATGCAAAACACTGCCCATAGTACATTTTATAATTTCTCAGGATACAACCCCTTCTGAGACTTGTTTGACATAGGAGTTGGTCTGAACTGTGTGTATGGAAGGGTAAGGAATTCCAGGAACTTGAAGTAGATGTTGAGATGGCTGATTTTTCTGAAACAGCTGCAAGCAGGAGTGGAGAATAACTTAGCCTAATATCAGTATATTTCTACTCCAGGTACTTGTACTAGCTAATGTTATTCCAGGCCTTGGGCTTTTGAGTCCATGTTTACTTGCTTTATTGAGGGAAGTACATGCAACTCTGAAAGCTCTTTATCTTTCTCAGTGAAGTAGTACATGAGTGAGATTTTTGTCATTTTGAGGACTGCAGACATTCTTAAGCAGAATTCGTGTGCTTATGCATGGAATTTTTAGACAAATAGGTATGAAAGAGCACACATTGGTGTTTCTCAGGATCCTGTTATGTAGCTCAAGCTCCTAGTCTCACCAGTGCAACTAATTGTGTAGGGAAACTTGTAAATGTTAAAAGTCTTGATCTTGTGTGTAGGAAAGTCATTGAGGTAGAAAAAGGGAAGGATGGATCTGAGGAAACCTGAACACTGGGCAGGTCTGTTGCTAAGATTTATTTTCAGCTTTCTGGCATTTGACTTGGTTTATTAAGAAAATCCTGAAATAAAAGCTTTGTTTGATAATGTTAAAATAATTGATCTGCAATAGATCACAGATATGTAAGTAGAATTGTGTGTTAGGATTTGGGTATCCCGAGGAGTTGTGGATGCCCCATCCCTGAAAGTGCTCAAGACCAGGTTGGATGGGACTTGGGGCAACGTGATCTAGCCTGTCCATAGCAGAGGGAAATGGAACTAGATGATCTTTATGGTCTCTTACAATCTAAACCATTCTAAAATTCTGTTAACTAAATGTGAATGTATTTGTGTTTTAATTTGATTTTCCAGAGTAGGTGCTTTATCTGCTTCCTCTGATTTGTAATTAAATATATCTGGTGGATCCCTTTCAGGCATATGTGAAATACAGAATCTTAAGCAACTTCATAAAGCCATGTGTTGCATTCCTATCTGAAAGCAGTATCTCTAGCAATAATCCTCAGTATTGCTTCAATATTACTATGGGTAAATTGGGTGAATTTAGTAATATCTCCAGTGGTATTGTACTGGTAGTGGTAAGGGTTTCGTTATCTGTTTCACGCTGTCTTTTTTTTGTAACTGTTACAACCAAGTTGTAATTGGCAGTTCTGCCATGGGAAAGTGCACTTAGTGCTCTATTGTCAGTGGTTTTGTTAAGGAGAGAAGTGTCTGGCTAATCTTAGCAGTAAAAGATAAGATAGTTGTAAAACATGAACAAAATTCACATGCTGGTTATTTTAATGGCATCACATTGGGCTACATTGTTTGATGAATTGGAAAGTGGATGGGTACTAAGGCAAGAAGAGTTATTCTGTAGTTGCATTTATAAAAATGAAGGAATTGAGTTGCTCAGTAATAACTTCATATTTGACTGTTTGCTGAAAGATATAGACCCCTTTTTTAAATCTTGTATATTAAACTGTCATAATTTCAGATAGTCATTTGGTAAAATAATTAAATGTCAGAGTACAGAGTTCAAGTTATACATAGCATCTTGCAAAGTATTATAGGAACAGGTCAAGAAACTATTTTAAACTAGTATGGTCTGTTTTCTGTATGAAAGTTACTTACTGTGGTATAACTTCTGACATCTTCATAGCTTCTTGCTCAAGCTGCTAAGTATTGTGGGGTTTTTGCTTTTTTTCCTCTTGAAATAGTTTTAGGCAAGTGTTAAATCAACAGGTAGAACAGTTTGAACCAGAACTTACAAAACATTAGATTAGAAGAAAGTCTGTTCTCCAAATTGATGTTTGTCTAATATTTAGTCAGCTCTTATCTAGCCTAGTGGGGACTAACATAATCCAAGTCATGAAAGACAAGGAATTAGCTCAATAATGTACTGGGGGATGTGTCAGAATGAAAAAAATACACAGAACAAAACAGAAACAAAAACCACACAAAGTGAAAACAAGAAATACAGGTCTGAAAGGAATCTGCAAACAAGTCCTTCAGCATAAGTCATTACTTTTATTTTTTTTACCATTCTGTCCCTCTCCAATGGCACTTCAGTTTGTGCAGTCATATTGCTGAACCAGGTCAGGAACTGATTCAACTGAAAAATATTTTTCTTTTCCTGTGTTCTTTTCCATCCTGCTCACTCTGCAGTCTGGTTCCACCTGTGACTGAAAGCCATGGCATGGGACAGAGTGAAAGCCAAGGCAATGGGAGGAGGCACCTGACAGCAGTACCTGATTTATGCCATAGAGGTACCAAACTTCTGACCATGACCTCTGCTGCCTCTGCTCTGTCACTCTTGTTTGGTGCTGGAACACATCCTGAATAAATTGATTCCATGCATTTCTCCAAAGCTGTATTTGAATTTATTGAGACCAAATGGTGTCTTCATAAAC
Organism: Erithacus rubecula; assembly: GCF_903797595.1. Taxonomy (NCBI): domain Eukaryota; kingdom Metazoa; phylum Chordata; class Aves; order Passeriformes; family Muscicapidae; genus Erithacus; species Erithacus rubecula. The sequence continues at coordinate 32,576,152 of NC_136688.1, read as the reverse complement.
AAGCTATGCATTTATTAAAAGTAAATAAAAATATTGTGTTAATAGTCAAAACAGGAACAAAGTGAAATTCACAAGGCTGGTGTACTATGCAAGGGTTTTCCTGAGCAGCAGCTAGTGGTGTTACCTTACTGCTTGCTTCAAATGTGCTTCCCCACTTATACTAAAACAGTAATTTTCATAGGCTCCTCTTGATGAATCAGTTATATATACTAGGATATACTCTCAGAGGAAGCTGAGTGACATGACAGCCCATTACATGAAGGATATGTTCACAAGCAGCCCAGTGTTCTCAGCAACAGAATTAACAACTGACAACCCAAATAAGGATTCTGGTTCAGTCACCAAAGCCTCAGAGATGGCTAGCCCATTGTAAAGAGGATATCTGACTTAAGGCATTTATTTATACCAGATTTATGTGAAATATGTGATTTATTTCCTCAAATTATGGTACTTTATTTGCCAATGATCAGAGATTTACTAAGTATCAACATTGTTGATAGTCTGAAATCTTCATTTTTATATGCCTTGCAATTAAATAACATAATGTCATGTATTGGAAAAATAGATGTATAAGATATCCTTATCCTTATCTTTCTAAGGGGAAATGTTGATTCTGATTGACAGCATCAGGTGAGTTGGAGAGAACATATGGAATTATTTTTCCTGTCACATTCTAATCCTTGTGAGTATTTTATGGTGGGATATCCAAAGGACTGCTTCTTTCTACAGCAGAAGTATTGCATCAGATAACACCCTTTTTCATGGAAGTACAGTACTCGTGGGTGTGTTCCCATGGCTGGGAAGATGTATGGTGACCTTTCTACAAGGTCTTTTTAAAATAAAATTAATAACTCTTATGTCTGGATAATTTGACCAACACAAAAGTATGAAATGTTTCTTCCCCTTTTTTAACTCCCTTTTTAAATGCCTGGTATGTAAAGGTGTTGTTGCTGTAAAACATCACTTGGCTGATGATGCATTCCAGCTCTCCTTAAGATAAATTGATGTGGTTTAATTATTTGCTTTAAAGTTATCTGATCCTGATTGTATTATTTTACCTTTTGTAGTCATATTCAATAGCTGTTAATCAGGGAATGTTCCAGCCTAATTTGGCACATAAAATACAACTGAAGCAGACATCCCTTTAAAATCCCTTAGATAATTTACTATTCCCATGGTATTGTCCAGTGATCTATGAGCTTTTGTACACTATTGAGATCCTTCTTTTAAAAGTCTGTTCATCATTACTTCTGCATCATGCTGCTGACTTTGACTAGGGAAAGCAAGGCATTAAGATGAAGACCTTCAAATGGGATAAGGCTGCTCTGCTCCCTTTCCCTGTAATTTTAGTCCTTGTATCCTTTTAGTCCAATTGCCTTTGCTTTCTTTCCATGATGTAGTTTCTATAGCTATATTCTGGATCACATTCAACTTCTTGTGTTGGCAGTCTTTGCAATTATACCACATTCAGTAAATCTCTGAAAAGGCTAAATTGACTTCTAAAGAGCCTTTTGAAGGCCTCATTACCATCATTTTTTGTCCTGACATGCTAATAGGGACACACCCCTGCACTTCTAGCAGTGCCAAATTATTAAGTACTTGAATACCTGTCCCTATAGCATCTAAATTTTCTAGGATAGTGCTCATTTCTTTTAGTATCAAATAGCATATTCTGTGTAGCTGTGATAGTCTGTAGCAACCAAGAGCTGGGATGCAGGTGTGTTTGCTTAAGAACTGTTAAACCAGCTGATGCTGCAGTGTACTGCTTGTACATAGCTGTCTCTAGCAGACAAAACCTCTTTGAGACTCATAGGTAATCTTGTGGGTTTTAAGATTTTAGTTCATGTAAGAGAAAATAATTTCAGTTTTCTCAAGCTTGGGAGGACAGAAAGGTTCAGTGAGCATCTCTTGCTGATGCCATGGGAGATTTTGCAAGCAAATATTATGAACAGCTCTTGCAGTAGTTAGGCAAACCAAATGATAGGTACTAATTACTGTGTCCCAGGGGTTCTCAGGTGAGGATTATGAGAATTCATGTCTCATTTACTGTTTCATGAACAGAGACAAGTTTTGAAAGACAAGTTGTTGCTTCTTGAAAAGCCAGTGACAGAAAAAGTGCCGAGTAAGGAAGAACTCAAATAGGAATAGTGTAATGATTTCAATATGTAATTTTAATTAAATTTTTTGAGTTGCCAAAAGATCATGTGAAAAGATGAAATGGGGAATTAAACCCCTAAAGTGAGGGGTCTGATTCTTGTTCTTTTATTTATGTATTTTGGGGTGAAGCACAACTTTGGCTTTAGTAGACAACATCTTACCTAGCAGCAGAATGCTGTTCTGAGTGAGTGTAAGCTGAAATGGCTGTATTTGCAATGAGTCACTAACTGGGAATAACTACCAGATGAAGAAGGTAGTGGAAATTAGTATTTGTGAAAAAATGCAAAGTTTCTCATTAAGGGAATTAGCCTGTAGGGTGGGCTGAAGGGTTTTTTCTCCCTTCCCCTACCCCCATTTTTGAGGTGTTATGTCTAACTGCTACAATTAATGTGTACGTAGGTAAAAAAGTTGTTTAATACTGATAATTGTTTAAAACTTGTGGTTTTAGGAAATTTCTCTTTAATTTCACTCTAGAACAACTTATATGATGTGATAGCTTTATTGCTACAGTCTTGAGATTTGGAAATATCCAACTGATTTTCCAACCTTCACTGGGAGACAGGGTCAGACCTGCACAAATTATAGCTGTTGACAATATGCTTGTATTGTAAATTCTTCAAAGCTGTGAAAGCATGTCTTTAGAGTGTGAAGCAAACCTTGTGTGTTTAACTACACAGATTTTTGCATTTTTGTTTCAATCATTTTTTAAATTTTTATTGTGTCTCCAACTTATAACTAATCTGAAATTTATTTATTCAGTAAGGTTCTAGTATGCAAAAGAAAGCAAAATAAAAGGTTGAATAAGTTTGTCTTTGCAGAGACAAATTTATGATTGTTATTGCTCCTATGGAAAAATAGTAAATGTATGTTTGCCTCTAACAGAAATTCTTCAGCAACCATTCTGTTTAATTTTTTTATTTTCTAAGGAATTCAGTAAATACTATGAGTTTTCTAGAAGGAAAAGGTCTGGAAGTGTACTATATTTTCTTGGTGGGTAGAGGACAGAGAAACCAGGTATAAAGACACTACATTTGAATTACCTCTGTCTCCTTAAGATGTGCTTATCTGAAAGAAACAAAACATGTAATTAATTCATTGTTTAGAGGTTATTTGTATAAAAAAAAAAGATTCCTTGAATTGAGAGACCCAACCACAAAATATAAATCTCAATAATAAAGTAGGTCTTGATGCAATGTCATGAGTTCTTCCAGGCTGAACAAATCAAAGCAGTTATTTATTACTGAGGCAGGACACAGTTTGTCACTGCATGGATGAAATTGTACTCAATTTATACAAACAAAAATACTAGCCTTAGGCCATGTGTATAGGACAGTGGCCTGGGGCTGTTTTCTCCTGAAACATTGGGCAGAGACATGAAGCTCTGATGCAGTTCTCTCTTGATATCTGAGCCTGGCTGGCTGGGAAATGGTATGGAAGAGAACCATTAGGAGAAAATAGATTGTGACAAAGCTCCTTGTCTGTTCTCTTTTTATCTTGACTTCAGAAGATTGTCATACCGTTGTTGCAGTGCTCTGATAGGAAAGGGAGGTGTTACAAGTCTGAGCTGTGCAGACAGCAGTGGTGTGTAATACAAATGTGCAGCTCTAGGCATTGAGGAACAGTGATAGATGGGCTGCACTCCTGCATCTCCCAGTCCCACTCCCTGAAACTGTGTGGAGCTGAGCCCAGTAAATAACCTCTGATATGAAATGAGGCTTTTACTGGCTCATACCAGCATGCTTTAGACCTCTACAGTGTTTTTTTTCACTGCTCAGCATTTTCCTTTAGCCACATTGAGTGCATCTTTGTCAGATAGCCATTATTTAATCTTTTCTTCATTTTATATTTCTTTCCTTTTTAGTATTGGATAATAGATTCTGTTGAAATGGTCAGTGATTCCTTTTGAAATCGATGATAGCACAGTCTTTACAAACATTTTTATTCATTTATTTGGTTTAGTGTTTCTTTTTTTGCTTCTAAGCTTGAACTTTTTAAGTGGAGTTATATGGATTTGTTGCTGTGGTACCAATAATGCCTTGTTCATAAAAGATTCAGCAGTATAGGCTGAGCTTCCAGGCTAGAGTAGTCACTCTTGAGTTTGTAAAATTGTGTCTGCATGAGAAAACGTTATTGTATAAGAATATTAATTAAAGGGTTGTGTTTTTTTTTTTCTTAACTAGGTGGGAGTAGTCTTTAATAGAGTTGCACTGAGAAAAGAAGCCTCTGATTGTGACTGTGCAGTCCTAGTAAGTTCTTTAACCATGGCAAGGGGAGGAGAGGAGCAGGGGGCAAAGGAAGCACAGATAATTCAGTATTAAATTCACTATATTTAGAAAGAACATACAATGGTGTTAGAATATAGAAGATTATATGTTTCAAGATAAGATATGCATTTTTCATAATTTTTGGCATAACTTCAAAAATATGTATCCTCGATAAAAATGCAAAAAAAAAATCAAACACCTCTAAATTGAGATGACTGGGACAAGGTGCAGATGAGAACAGTCTAAAACCTCTTTACTAGAAATAGCCATTCTTTGGCTTTTATGTGAGTCACTATTCTCTAAAGTAAGTCCTGTTTCAACATTTCAAGTGGCATTTAGGCATTAAAAACTAGAAATAGATTGCTTGTAATACTTACATTTATTTACTAAATATCCTGTTACACTGTTCCTCAGGACTTTTTTTTTATAAATTTGAGGATTCTTGACAAATCTTAAACAGCATTCACTGGAACTGCTAATGACACTGAATTTACTTTTTGCTTTGGCTGAATTTTGTTTTTCTTTTGCTTCTTTAGCTATAAAACATCCAATCTTAAGTCCTCAGTGTAGACAGTCATAAAGGATTGGTATTGATTGAATCAGTTGATGAGAGGGTATAAAGGCCATGTGTGTAAATTAGGATTGGACTGGGACTTGTACTTCTTGACAACTTGTTGACCAGCTGGACAGGTCACATAATATATCATAATCTGTGAAGAGGGACTTCATGTCTTCTGTCTTCAGTAAATGGTAAAATTCTCAGTAAAATGGGGTATCTTTAGTTAAGTCAGTTTTGCTTTTAATATATTGATAGATACACCAGCCATCCACGGCATGACTGGAAGCTAAGGGGGCATCTCTGGTGTCTCAAGTTCTGACTGCTCAGTGTCCTAGATAGTGAAACTGCTTTAAATATTTGAGATTATGGATCTTTCTGGTCCAGATTTTCTGTATGTTTCCTGCCTGTTCTTTGGACATTTTTTCCTCCTTTCATAGTCTTTCAAACCATTACATTTTTCTGCTTCAAAATATAGTCGTAACCTTTTAAATGTAGGACAAATCCGGATCTGAGGAACACCTCTTCCTTTTTCTTTCCACCTGCTTTTAATTTGGCTGTAAAAATAAAAGTATTACTAATACACAAATTCTGCAAAAGAAAATAATTGTTTTTTTCCCTCTCAAGGGCTTTTATTGGTGTATTGTATCTAGGAACACTATGGTTATTTCTTTAAAATAAGAATTCTTCCCTCAATGTAAGTTTCCTTTACCTTATCCTTTGTGTACTGTTGACTCATTTATACTTTCACTGGCTTTTTTCTGGAAGGAAATTGTTCCAATATAGTCAGGCAAAACACACACTTTCAAATAATTCATATACTTACCTACTTGGGCAGATAAAATCCTATTGTTCAGGCTCTTCAAAACAAAAAAAAACAAGCACTAGTGCTTTTAACAGACGTGGGTTTATGGGTTCATGGCAGTTTTTTGATTTGGATTGGATTTTTTTTGGTAATTGGCACTTGGTAGAATGAAATTGGAACATCCACCTGTAGCAGTAGCTTCGACTGTTGACATTTACAGATTACAGACAAAATTAATTCAGTCTACACAGACTTGTTAAGTAATGCTTCAATATTGACCTGGAAGTCAAAACAAAACTTTTAAGTGTTTCCAAATTGAAATATATTTTCTCTTTTGGCTTCATATCACATTTCAGCTGTACCTTTAGGTACCTCCCAGCTGATATATTTCTGGTGGTTTTATTGATTTGGGGATATGTGTACGTGTGTGTTTCAGTTTCTTCATAACCTTCAGTGGTCGAAGTCTGGCAGACTTTTTTAGTTGCTTGTAATGAGATTTCGATGTTTTCATACCATTTGAGTATGTGAAGGGCTCTCTAGAATTTTCTCCTACAGTCTGTTACAAGTGTATACACTGCCATTCTGACTCAGGCCATTGTATATCAAAAGCTGGGAATTTTTTCTTGAATGGCTATAATAGTCCCTTCTTGCATCTGCTCATGGAAAATATTTTTTTAGTAGCAGTCTCATCTGCTGTATTTTAGGTCATTGATTCATTGCAAAATCAAGAAAACCACAATTTTTTTAACTTTAAAAGCTCCAGTAAACCCTCTACCCTATTACAACAGGATTCTCTTAGAATGTAGGGTTTTAAAAGTCATTGACCAGTTTGTTTAAGAGCCTGAAGCCTCTCAAGTTGTCTAAGCAAGCTTAGAAATGGAGCACTAGTTGTTAAATACCAGGCTCTTTTTATGAGTTACTGAGTAACAAATTCAGGTTTTAATTTTCCAGAGCCTCTTCCTGCCTCTCAGGACACTTGCTGTGAAGTTCAAACATTGTTTTCAGGCTGCTGAGGTAATTCCTAGCGTACTCTCTCCTGCGGATGCACATCTGTTAACTTGTATGGAATTATGCCAAATCCTCTCAAGCTCACAAGTACTTTTGTGGTACTGATTTTAATTGGTTCCTCACAGTTTCAGGTGCTGAAGTGACCAGAATGTGGTAAAAGGACAAGCCACACATGTATTCATTATGGTCTGTACCTTGAGCCTTGATTTCTGAGCTGAATTGAAGTGAGATTTTTCTGCAGTGTGCATAAATGCTTACAAGGTGGTTTTGAAATATCCTGTTCAACAAAGTCTGTAGGATTCTGCCTTCCTTTTAAGGAAAAGAGTGCAAAGAAATTGAAGGTATAAATGATCCAGACAAATAGAGTGAAGTGAGATTCTCAATCACCAAATACTCTCTGATTAAGAGACAAGGTTCTATCATACTAATAGAGAATGCTCTAGATCAGGATCAGCTGAGAGGTCCCTGATGAAGATTTTGGTCTATGAGTTGTGGGCAATTTGTCATTCTTCCCTGGGACCTGGCTGGAATATCTATTATCTTTGCCTACAGTAACCCTGTTTTGATAGATCTGAGAACCATGCTGTCCTCTCATCTAGGTTTTAACTAAAAACATACACACGATAAATCTGCTGGTTTTGACTAGAAATATCATTTTGAGTCCTCAAATGCAGCTGACTGTCTGCAGGAAAAAGGAGGTGGGAAAAGTTTGAAAGTTGGCTGCTTTGCAATATAAAGTAGTAAAAGGCAATTCAAACAAAACCTGGAAGTTCAGTCATCATTCTGGAAGTGAAAATGTGTTTAATAAGATTCCTTTCCAGATATTTACAGTTAAGCAGTAGCTTTCTCTCTGGTGACAAAATGAAGTCTGCCATTCTTGCCACTATTACCTACATTTGTCTATATAACTGCCACTATGAAAAGCAGTTGCTTTGATATCAGTAATTTAAACTATATTGCTATAGTATTTGAAGAATAATTTAAGCAATTTATTAATTTAAACCTGAAAAGTTTATATACTTGTAGCTTTAAAATTTTGATAGAAAAGAAAGATGAGTTTTCTGTAATGGATATGCATGATGGGGACTTCAGGTGTTTGAATAGTCATAAAATCTGTTTTAAGGACAAGTATTTACGTGGATCTGTGAAAAATAAATAGGGGAAAAACCAACAGGCAAGGCACTCTGCCTCTAAGCAGCAGTTTTTATTAATACAGTCATGTTGGAAAGCATACAGGCTCTCACTTCAGGCTTATAACACTTCCTGGTGTCATTGGCATGAACAAAAAAAATAAGTATTTTTTTCATTGCAGCTCAAAGCAGCAGTTTTGTTTTGGTTTTGTTTTTTTTTTTTTAATTTAAAGTCACCAGAACATTCTTTTGTCTAGTTCTTTATCTTGGGAAGATATAGCACAGATCTTAACCTGAGTTTCCAGGTTGACTGATTTTGCAATACTTGATTTTTATTTTTTTTTTCTTTTACTATTCAACAGATAAACATGACTCGCATGTAGAAAGAAAATTATTTCTTATATAAAACTACATTTTGAACAATATATGAATATATGTCAATTAACAGAGAGGATTTTCATACATTTTTATCCTGAAGCATGATGCTGGCAAGTTGTTACAGGCAGTAGAGCTGATTTAAGCAGACAGATGATGCATATTGTTATCTGAACTATTGGGAAGGGCTGTGGGAAAACTGGTTGGCATGTGTTTAGACTTTAGAGGAGTAGGTTGCCTCTTTTGTATCTGAAAGCTTCTCTTTTTTCCAGTTTGATGTCAAAACATTGTGCTGTGCCCAAAGAAGCAGAAGGAATCAATGTTTGGTTACACTGCTATGTATTTAGGGCCACTTACATCCTTGTGTCCTATTTGGCAAGTGGAGAAGGTGGGACTGTGCTGTTTGTCCCTGCTTTCAGCTCCTTAGATCCCAGATGGTGAGAAAGCAGCACTGTCAAATCAAGGAAAAAGGAAATATGGGCCAAAGTAGGAGATGCCATTCTGAGAAGTCAAGCCTCAACTTATGAACATTTTGACACCTGGCAAGACATGACCAGCAAGCGGGAATTCAAACCTGCCCCAGTTTTAGCTGGTTTTGTTTATTTTCAGTGAGGCTAGCTGTCTTTTGCTGCAAACTCATCCTTTCTTTTCTCTGTACTTAAAAAAACAAAAGAAGAATATTCCTGGTTGTGGCAACATAAATCTGAGATCTTTTTACCGCAGTCTTAGAGCATCCCTTTAGGATCTTAATTGAGGTCTAAGAAGTGTGGCAGGGGGTAATAGTTGGACAACAGCAGTGGGAAGGCTCAAAGTTATAGAATTAATTCAGACTGCAAATTAGATCAGTATTACTTGAAACTATTCTGATAAAACATGGAAAACTACAGATTTTGGTGCTCAAACTCAAAGCTGGAATTGATAGGTGGCAAAGCTCACAACTAAAGCAGACTGGAAATAGTTTTCCTAAAATTCACATGGTATTCTAAGCCACTTTCATGTATCTGGATCTTATTCCTCACTACCTAAATGAGTGAGAATACACTTGTTTGTTCCATCTTAATTCTCAGCTTATTTTTTCTGATTGTTAGAAAATTACTGTAGGAAAATTTGGAAGTTACTTGCCAGGACCATACTTTGGGAACTATGTGACCTGAACTGTAGTAGCTTGAACTACCTTATAGCCTTGCAGAACAGAATAATACAAACTTCTACTATCATAAGGGTTAAGGAGGTGTGTTGTTTTGTGTCCTTTTCCCTGCTTTTTCCTTTCCTTGCTTTGGGAAGAAAACAGGGAGAATAAGATTTTGAAATGGGGGGAAACAATTGTAAGGTTGTCTTAGTGACAGAAGGAAGAACTTCTTGTGTTAGAGGAATTGACCTAGATATCTTTTCTTGCCTTTTGCTTTGGAATTACCTAGGTGAGAATAGCAAATGGGGCTAGTCCTCATGGATACCTGAATGTCTTTTCTTTGAGCCTTTGTACTTCAACATTTGAAAGAAAACTCAAGAAATATTTTTTTCTCAAACTTTTGGGACATTTCTACAAGGTACTTGTGCTTTGTCCTCTGAATTAAAAAGCAGCTGGACAAAGACACAAAAAAGTTACCAAACCTCACAGTGTCTTCCATCATAAATTGCTGTAGCTGATTTCTCACACATTTTCTTACTTCACCAATAACTGTACATTGCTTAAAAATGAAATCTTATTTCCATCTATGACACACAGAAATGCAGTATGAACCTACCATTTATTGATAGGTTTCAAATAAACTTATTTTGTCCACACTGTTACAGCTTCTTATTTTGAAGGCAGTTTTAAAATATGGCAAAACAAACAAAAAACCCACTTAAAATTGAAGCATAGCTTAAAATTTGTCTTTTATTAAGATACATAATGATTATGTAAGATATTAGCAAAAATACTTAAATGATTTGTCAGAGAGAGGGAATGTGTCTAGGTGTATGTAATTGCTTCCACATTTCTTCGTTTTTTTAGAAAATACTTTTTACATGTTTGCAAGATAACTCCCACTCATTGGCTGGTGAAGTGCTTTAGCTTTTTAAGCAGCTAGTGAGAATGGTTTTCCCAGCTGCCAAAGGGTTTCTCAGAGTTACAGTGACTGCCATATTACTGTCAAGCTGTCATGGACTAAGTGATGGCTTTAAAGCGTGTTTGGTGGGTTCATGAATAGCTGGTTTTTTTGAATGCTAAAGAAATGCTAGCTGTTTCCTAAAATACTAAGACACAAAAGGTGAAATGCAGCTCGATCTGTTTGGCTGTGCACAGTAATCATGTGTGGGAGATGTAAAAGCAGAACTGCTGTTTTCCCAACAGGATTGCATCATTTAGCTTAAGACTGAATTTCTGCCTGAGGCGATGACATACCCAAGATCCTTGTAGGTTCCTCCATAGAAGAGTAGCCCTCTTGGCCTCTCCTAGAGTTATGTGGTGTATGATACAGAAACAATCATCTAATCAAGATGCTTTTATAGTCATCTAATAGACATTTTTGGGAGGTGATGAAGTTTGGAAATATAATGTGAATCTTGCACTGCAGTATAGAGCATTAATGGCTCCAAATGAAGACAAAGCTGCTGTACATTGATTATTAAAAGTGCTCCATAGAGAAGTCTGGAGAAGTAGATTTTGGATATGTCAAATCAACCAGTTTCTGGAGATGCTGAGATGCTTAGTGTTTAAATATCATCTGTAAAATTTGATATTCTTACCTTGGAAGATGTAATACCCCCTGTTTTCAAGAGCGCTTGAACGTATGTCATGTAGAGGCCTTCAGAACAATAAGAAGTTTGCTGTATTAAAGTTTAATTTATACATGTCATGATTGGTTATCCATGGGACACTGATGGGGAAAAACAAATGTTTGATCACACAATCTGCCAAATGCTTCCTAGTTCCAAACACTTTGTTTTGCAGAGCTGCTAGCATTGATTATATGTGTGACTTACCTATAGTATGCATGATTTTTGCTTTTTAATATATAGATCATTTAGCAGTAAGTAGATCATTGCCCATTTTGCATGGAAAGAGAATAATCCACAGGCCATAAAAGTTGAACCACTGTTAAATAGCCTTCAATTAGTATACTGCTTTGTAGAAGATAAGTGAAACTTGGTCTAGTATGATGCTGTAAAGTGTTTCGAACTGGTCACTGGAGTGAAAAAACACATGAATACCTACAAAGAATAAATTTAGACAAGACAGGCTCATAAACTTTACAGCTTTTGGGGTTGTTTCCCACTCAGTACTGTGCATATTTGAAGTAGAAACAGAACCTGTGTATACCCTGTGTGTGTAGGTAGGTTTCCTGACACCTCTGCTTTATCGGGACTGTTAACATTTGGATGCATGAGCCATGGAGCAAGCAATGAATCTTTAATACTAATCTCACTTCTTAGTAACAGCAGTCTTTGCATTTCTGCAGTTGTTCTGGTCTCATTTTGTTGCTGCCTTTCTATACTACATTGATCTTCTGTGTTGTTACTATTGGATGTGATTCTCAGTCATGTACTTCACTGTGCACCGGTTTGGCTCTCAGTGCTTCCACTGACAATGAGATTTCTGGCAATTTGTTTACTACATTCTTGTCAATAGGCTGATCAGTATACAGAGTCCAGCTGTGCTTTCTATTCCAAGGTAGGTTCTTAAAAACTAATATCTGCCTTGTGGAATTCTAGTATCCCTTCTTTCTTTTTTTTTTCTTTTTTTTTTTTTTTTTTTTTTTTTTATTGCCCTTACTGAAATTTCCTTGAAATGATTTTCTGTTTATCCAGTTCAGTTCTCATAAGGGTGTCTGAATTTTCACAGACACACACAGAAGTGAAAACATCTAAATCTGAGATACTGAGAAGAGCTTTTCATATTAATCTGTTTTTTGCTAATCTATTCCAAAGTGCATTTAACGTCAAGACACTGGTTTGGGTGTTTTAAAATTTTCATCTTATGGACCAATATTAACTTTTTAGCTTCATGGAATGATAAAATATCACAGTATTTACTTGCTGTTTAACTGTGTCCCTGGGTGCAGAGGTGCATGCGTCATGCATTTTCAGAGTGGGAAGTCTCTTACTTTTCCTGGTTATTTGGGCAAATGGGGTGCACAAAAATAAGCAATCTTGCTGTTTAAGTCTTGATTATTTTAGAAGCTTTCTTTAACTGCCAGTATCTAAAAGCAGAGAAAAGCAACTTTTCCAATAATACTCTTATTTGGCAGACCATATGGGTAAAATTATTTTTGGAAAGAGTTTAAGTAGAAAAAAAAATAGATGACACACCAGCTTTAGTAGATTATGCTATACAATGATTATACAAATTATTTCTTCACAGAAAGTGGAAGTGTGTTTGGGAATGACTTAACATGCAGCAACAGATAAGTAGCATGTAAATTTGACTACAGAAAGTGTCTAAAGCTGCTTATAGAACTCCATGGAGTTATACTAATTAGGAGAATATTTGTTTAGAGAAAACATCTAATTCAGGAAGTCAATTTTCCTGCTGTTGAGAAGTTAGCCTTATTAAGTACTCTTTGAAAACCCAATTCTGACTTAATGATTCACTAATTGGAGCATTATATTTCCTTTTTTGTTCTTTCACAAAATCAGAGCAGTCATCTTTGTGGTTGTTAACACACATTTGGTTTATAATAAGTAATATTTTTATTCATGGTTGGTATTTGTGGGGAGGTATCAAGCAAACTTTAGTTCCTTAATTCTTATACCTGTGTTTTTCACAGGCTGTTGTCTGACTTGATGGATTTACAGTGTAGTAAGTGTGTGTACCTGTGTCTCCTGACTGCCAGTCAAATGTCACAAATGGTGGTGGTGTTATACAAGCATGACCTACATGTGCCATGCTGGGAAAAGGCTGGAAAAATTGTTCTGTTGGTTTGTTGTTTTTTTTTTTTCAATCAGCAATATGAAATTCAGTCTAAAGTAACAGGTTTCTTTAATAAGGTGCGTGTACTTACATGGTCATATGGTTGGGTTTTTTTCTCCTTCTCTGTTTTCTAAATTGAGAAGATGACAAAGAGATTATTAATGCTCAGTGCTGAATTTGAGAAACTTAAGCAAATTAGCATGGGAAAAATAGAACTGTAAGGTAATTGATGGTAATTCTCCTGTTTGAAAAATCTGAAAGAATTGGGTTTGTTCAGCTGAAGAAGAGAATGCTTTGGAATGGCCTAATTGCAGCTTTCCAGCACCTGAGAACCTATAAGAAATCTGGAGAGTGACTTTTTACAAGAGCATGTAGGACAAAGGGAAATGGCTTCACACTGAAAGAGAGTAGATTTAAGTTACATTAGGAAAAACAAGTCTTTTCTGGGAGGGTGTTGAGGCACTGGAACAGGTTTCCCAGATGGGTGTTCAATGCCCTCTCACTGGGGGTTTTAGGACAGACTGGATGGAGCCCTGAGCAGCCTGGTCTAGTGACAGGTGTCCCTGACCATGGCAGGGAGATACAAACTGGATGATCTTCAGGGTGCCTGTAAGAATGAAATGGAAAGACCTTTGTTGTAGTTCCATAGTTTTTTTATAGAATGTTGGTAGCTTAAGTTGATAATGACTAAAATATATCCAATTTTGAGTAGCAGACAGCTTGTTTGGCATCATACCACTGACAATAAGAAATATGATTTCAGTATGTTATCCTGGAACGAGAATGCATTCTACTGTCAGAATCAGTGAGGAGTATTTGCTTCGTGGGACACTGTAGAAAATGCACCAGCAAAACAGCTACTGATGAGCAAAATAAAGAGCATGTTCCTGAATCACCAAGCCCATTTCAGTTCTGTGTTTTTCTCTGTGTTCAGTGACAAACAAGAAGCCAGCTCAAGCATCGATCACGAAGGTGAAGCAGTTTGAAGGCTCCACGTCGTTTGTCAGGAGAACGCAGTGGATGCTCGAGCAGCTCCGCCAGGTCAACGGCATAGACCCTAACAGGGTGAGTTTGAACAGCTTTCCAGAGAATTAAAATTGGGCTGTTATGTAACTGATGTGTGCACCAGCATTCTTTCTGTTCAAAAGGCATCTGGAAATGTAAGGTACAGGTTTAATGGCAAATTCTCAAAAAAGAGCTGAGTGGAATATGTGAAGTAAATTTTAATGGGAAACATGGAAGAAGGCTAAAACTCAGTCATATGGATCATTTTTTCTTGTCTGTCCATACTTTTCTTGCTCCTTTCTCTTGCTCCTTTAATTTGGGGTATACAGCCCACCTTGAACTATCTCAAGAAAAAGTTGTGCTAATATGTGTTAGGCTTATGAATACAATTCTTCAGTACTAAAACAACCTAATTGGAAGTTAAATATGCAGTTCATATTATGTGCTCACGAAGTGATTTAGTGTTCTTTTTATAGCAAAAAAAAAGAGCACTAGCTCCTTTGGTTTCTTCAAAGTTGTGCTCTGATCAGCCAGCTAAGCATCTTAACTATGGTGCACCAAATTCTGTCACTACCCAAGTGTTGGTTAGTACCTAAGTGCCTCGTACCAAGTCTATTTGCTACCTAAAGACTTGCTGTGAAAAAGAAGCCCTTTACCACTGCCCTATTACAGGCAAGGAGTGGAATTATATTTTCTGTGGGCAAAGGAACTGTAAAAACAAGGAAAATGACAGACAGATAAGGGATAAGTTTTAGGCCCTTTTGCAGCATCTGCTATGCAGCTATGTATGTAACAGATTGAAAGTCCTACCAAGCTCTTAAGCATAGAAATGTTTCTTTCAAACTCATCTCTCTGTGACTTCCTAGTGTCATCAGTTGGAAAAGAACATGTACTAGTTTAGATTGCTAAACAATGTTTCACAAATGTTAAATATATAGCACAACTTCTTGCGTAAAATCCTTTTATTTTGGCAGCCAAATGTAGTGTAGAGCTGCACTGTGATTTGTTCTGGGAGTGGCCTTTTGTTCATGGTGGGACCATAGATTTTATGTGGAGAGGCATAAATGCTTGCATAATATAGAAGACAAATAACTATATATCTGAACATAGTAAGAGTTTCTTATGAGAATTTTACTTCTAATGTTTTGATCGCAATTATTTTTGTTTTCAGTTATTTTTGTCATAGCTGACTATTCCTCATTAAAAACAACAGTAAGAAAAAATAAAATTCCTGTCTGTTTGGTCTTTTTCATTCAAAAATATGCAGTAATACCGGGATGGTTATTAGTTACATGACCTTTCTGCCTTCTGCAACACAGTACATCTTAAAAAATATCTTTCTCCAAATCATTTTTAAAACTGGAATAATGACAGTCTGTTGTTTTGGTTTTTTTGTCTTCTAGGATTCCCCAGAATTTGATTTACTATTTGAAAATGCATTTGACCAATGGGTAGCAAACACAGCTTCAGAAAAATGCACATTCTTTCAGGTTCTACATCACACTTGTCAGCGATACCTTACAGACAAGAAGCCAGAATTTATCAACTGCCAATCTAAAATTATGGGAGGTAAGTGAATCAAAGCTTAATACTTCGCAGTTGGATATGAAATTATTTGCATGTGGTTTATTCTGTGTTCAGATAAGCTTGTGTTCTAATGACATCTTGAAATCATGGGTCTGAACATGCAAACTTAGCAGTAAATTAAGTTTCAGCATTTCTTCCTCAAGCACCCCTTCACACTCTTCTGTTACCTTTCATCCCTTTCATTTTAGCTACTGAAATTGATAACAGATACAGATTACTTTGTCAATCAACATTTTGCTTTTAGTGTCTTCTCAAACTAAGAAAAATGCAAAATTTCTTATGTCTTCTCTCATTCTTTTCTTTTCCACATTAATAGGATTTCCTTTGTTTTCTTTTTGGTGTGGTGGTGAGGAGGGTGCTGCATTAATGGCTGAAGATACACCCTACAATTTTTCCAATTCTTACATGAAGTCTCATGTTGGTTATCTGTTTGCTAATGTTTCTCACTTCCATCCTTCCTGCAAATAAGTTGCTTTATTAATTTTTCCTTTGAACCTGTATTATTCTCTTAAGCTTGACCTGTCCAAAATTGAGCTCCCAATTCAGCTGATTCAGTTATTAACTTTATCCTAAACAAGTGTCATCACAGTAAAAAAATTTGCCACTGAGGTTCATAAATATATGCTTAACTTCGACTTTTTCAACACATGCTAGACCCTACCATGTCCCATGAAGCACACCCACATTCTCCCTTTGACAACTTCCTAGATAAAGTGGGAGGATTCAGTCATCCTCTGATAGCAGATGGTGACCATTTCCATATTCCTTGCATGTCATTCTGACTGGGCACAAGTCCAGTCTGTGTGTGCACACACAGTGCTGCATATAGACATTGTATAGGAACTTACAAATCTCCTCATGGGTACAGTGTTTCTGCTGTTCTTCACACTGTCAACTTTTTCATTATTCCCTCTGGGTAGGTTTAAATTTGACAGAATCTGTAAGAATTGTAAAACAAGTAATAGTTGACCCTAAATTACAGTGACTTGCTGTGTGTCAGCCTCACTGAGCCAGCTGTTTGTATCAAAACCTGTTTAGTCCAAACCTTTAAATACCAACAGGCATTTTCTGGAAAATATGTTGAAATGTGTTGTAAAGCTCAGATTTATCCTGACTAGAGAAAGTAAGGCCCAAATGTAGCTAAGCAAACCAAAGAAGATACACCTGAGAACACAGTTTGAAGTTTATTATATCCAGTTGAGAATTTACAACTTGGATTTTTTTGTTATTGTGTTGTTGGTGCATTTTGCTAACTAGTCAAAGTAATATATTCAAATCATATTTAAATCTTAGTGCAGTCAGATTTCAAGATGAGGCTTTTCACTTCATCCCCTCAACCAAAGTAGCATAACATTTTAAGTGGTATTATTGTGAACTTTCTGGGGATGGAAAAAGTAACACTTTTTTTGAGTGGCTAGCCAATGTAACTTCTAATACTGTAAAAATTTTTTGCAAAATAAATTACTAGTATATATATGCATGTGCCCACGTGGTTTTTTAAGACATCATATGGATATGCCCATAAATGTGTAATGTATATCTTGTAGCTAATGCATATTTAAAAAAAAAACAAACAAAATTGCCACCAAAGAACACTTTGTCCTAAGTGGAACTGAAGATGAAAGAACTTGAAGGGCTTGTTTACAAGGCTACTTATCTTATTGAACCTTATTCCTTCCTGAAGGATGGGAGTGAAGAAAGTGAAATTCATGCTGCTCCTGTTTCTGCAGGAAGTGAGAGCTTAGCTTTAAGTAAATAAGGGTGTTCCTGTGAAACTCCAGACCCTCTTCATGGCCTTCCCCTTTTACCTGCTTTACCTCCTTTCTCTCTCACACAGACACACACACACAACTTCCCCCTATAGACCAGAGCCCTGCATTGACTCTCCTTCTGCAGAATCATTTCTTGCTTTATTTTCATTTGCATGTCATGTAAGTACAATCTGCAGAGTTAAATAGGCTAGACTGCTTTCAGTAACTTGATTAATGGCATCAGTACTTTCAGCAATAATGAGAGCTGACTGAAGGTGTGGGTGCTAGTTCTGAGAATAAAGAAAAAATTCAAGTTTAGGCAGACTGTAATAAGATTCCTCCTACTGGTGTCTTGTACTAAATATTTCAAGTTTGTCTTTTGTTAAGAATTTAGGTGATCCCTCTCCATAGTTTATGTTATGGTGGAGAGGAAAGACAGGCTTTGGGGCTAGAGGGCTTTATATGAAATATAGGAAATATTTTCTCCTTATGTACCTGTATAACATACAGGTTCTGATACTGGAATGTGTCTAATTTGGAGCATCTTTGTGTTATGCCGTGTTAGATTGTATTGTTTTCACAGCAGTTAATATAAAAAACAAAGTTGGAGATGGCTGGTGTGCAGAAATTTCATCACTTAGAGGTTGTGTTCATTGGAACAGCTTGATTCTTGACATAACATTAAACTGACCTTGAGGTTGCATTTGACTCTCATTTCTGGATAGAACCTTGAGGTACAGCCTTTGAAGCTCTTCAGAGATTAGGTCTGTAATAAAGAACAAACATTTGCTGCCACCTTTAGATGCATATTAGAAATGCATTTGGTTTTAAGCCTTGTCCTACCTGTATGCATTGGCATTTAACAATTGTTCTGTTGAATTAATCAAAATATTCTTGGAAACCCAAAATGATGACGTCTTTACCTCTGCAACCTTTTCTGTAGGACACCCTGCAGGAGTTACTAATGAATCACTATTTTTTCCTCCAAGAATAAAATGCCAGTGTGAGAATAGTAATGAGTACTTTTTCCATACAATATTACTCATCTTGGCTTACCACATTTGGCACCTGCTAAGCATATAATGGTGTTTACCATACTGAGCAAGATTAATGACTAAATAAAGGAGACAAACGAAAATGCCCTGAGCATCCTGATCTAGTAGGTGGCATCCTTCTCCATGTTCAAAAAACTAGAACAAAAAACAACAACAATGAAGATGAATTATCTGCAATATCTGTTATTTTGGTTTTGCTGGTTTGAAATGACAATGAAATTCAGCTATGTTGTCATACAGAAACAATTTTCATTTTGCAGTTTATTTAGGTATTTTTTGCCAACATATACCAAATACTCATTTATTGTCATTCTAGAGATTAAAATATTAGAAAGTAATTTTCTGCTGCCAAAGACCATTTCAGATGCTTGCTTTTATGCCCTGCATATTCATGTCAAGATTAATTCTGCTTTACAGTTTTACTTAACTAATGTATTTTAGTGATCTTTAAACATAAAAGCCATGTATTGAGATTAGAATGAATAAGAGTAGTTGAGATCTTTTTCTGTAGAAATTTGGCATACAATCAGAGCTCTAAATTAACTTCTAAAAGGGGAATCTTGTTTAAAAAAAATAAAAGGACATTATGTTCTTGAAGAATCCGTAGGGATACATAAATTGGAAGGGACATTTATCATTATAAAGGTTGGGATTTTTTTTCCTGATCCATGTAACTTTGAGACAAGGTAATGTAGAAAGCTTGTATTTGGTTGACTTTCTGAAGATTGGACTTTTAAGTGCAGTGTTATCTTCAAGATGCAGAATATTGCTGTTTGCCATAGAAATGAGATTCTATTTTTTTGTATCTAGTTGTTAGGTTTTGATGTGTACAAAGCCAGACTGCAATTCTGTGCTTTATTATAGTTACTGATTCTGAAAGTGTTTGGTTAGTCTATTGTGCAGTATAAATCTTAATTATTATTGAAAATATTTCTTATTTAAGTTAGCATGAATTTTATAAATTTATCAGATTAGATTTTAAAGTTTTACAAGTTTAAATACATTTTCCAGTTTGGAAAGCAGATAAAGGTTTTGTTAATATGAAATTGATTCTAGTTAGGTATTTCCTTAATGTATAACTAATACACATTATAAAGTAACAACCTGTCCTGGCATCAGTGCCAGTAATTCAGAACATTAAATGAGAGAAGATAAGATGTTTTGTAAGGCATTTATGACCTATCCATTCAGCTCTTAATCCTTGTTCTGTATATTCTCCAGAACTGCTAGAAATGCAAAACAGAATTGCTTTCCTGTTTCGTTTAAAGAAGGAAAAAAAGCAGTCCTGGGTGACAGACAAATGAAATCTGTAAAAGGGAAAATTAATTCCTAATTTCAGTAATCTGACTTAACTTTAAACTTGAATACTGTATTGATGTAGCAAAGTGGAGACATCAGATTCTATGGTGATGTTGAACCCTAGAAGAATCCCAAATTGTGTTAATGTAGTTGGCTTGGAAAACTATAAATATCAGCCTTTCTAAAGTTTTTTTCTTTCATTTTAAACATTTATTAACATTAAGACCAGATCATGACCAAAAAAATAAAGTATAAAGAAAATGGAAAAGCCCTTATCTATGAAAGTCCTACCTATGACAAGTAAAACTAGCTTAGCTTCTCTGTTGTGTTACAGGGAATGAACACTAGAGATAACTTCCTCCAGCTATACAGTTAAGATGAAATACAGCTGCCTGGACTCATAAACTAATGATGATACTGATAAAAACTTTTCAGCACGTTACAAATGCTCTCTGCAGGTAGCTGGTATTTGCTGTGCTGTCCTGTAGAAAGTTGATTATAAGTAAGCTGATGGTTGATGTTTTTCTTCCTTACTCTTTGACTAGTCTTAGCACATCTGAGTTATGACACGCTCAGTTTGTCAGTTCTGTCAGCCCATCTCAAGGATTTCTTACCCAGAGGTGGAAATTAACTTGAATGTAATTTATGATCATAGTGGCAGAGCTATTCACTGACAGTTTTACACTGATTTCTTTTACTAAGATATGTTCCACTGTTTCACCTCACCTAGCTTCATTAGTTTAGTGTTTTTGATATACTTTGAAGGTATAAGTCTGATTTCCACATGCTCAGTATATTTATACTTACATAGATAAATTTTTATATGGATATAACATAGGCTTAGGTTTGAATATTTATTTTACAGTATTTGGAATTCATCAGTTTTTTCTTAAAATGAGATGGATGCCAGTTCTCCTTCGGGCTGCTGAGCATTGCTTGATTGGTGAAAACTATCTTTTGGTCACCTTTGTGTGTAACCAAGCAAGACCAGACAGGGTTTCTTCATCCTATATAAAACTTCATTCAATCTAGCTGACCTCTGATGTGGAAAGGTGATTGTCCATATTCATAATGACTTCAGAACTATTAGAAATGTGAAATAGAATTGCTTTTCAATTTCTTTTAAGGAAGGGAAAAAAAAAACCTGCCTGGTCAATAGACACATTGGTAAAAGGGTAAAATCCAACACCTGAATGCACAGCTGTTTCAAAAGCAAATCAAAGTATTTTTTCAAAAAAATCTTTCTTTTCTGTTCCTGCAAGCTGGTATTTCTTAAATTTCCATGTTTGTTCACTGTTACATCATTTAATGCAGCATTTTTCCCAGTCTGGAAACTGACTGCAAGTGATGCACCAATAGTAATAACTATTGAAAATACCTCTATGCAACATACCTTGTTGAATGAACCCACATCCATTTTTTGATATGTCTGAGCTTCATAGACCCTTGAGAATAAATTTTGCACAAATTCTCAGGTTACTTGAGACCAGAAAGCTCAAATGAAGCATTAAATAACAGCTTTTTCTCAATGACGCTGCTCTGAATATTTGATTTTGTCTTGTTTGTAAATCACACAGCCACTAGCTCATTTGAAATAAATAGAGCTATATGGTGCTTAATGAATTGCTGTATAGTTGCTGCAGAAGTTATCCTTTTGTTACCTTTCTGAATTTTAATTCTTTCCAGTGTCCATCAGAAAGGATCTGTCTAAAGACTAACTTCTGTATGAAAATCCTGTTTTTCATTAATTTCATTAATTCATATCATGTTTTTTATTATCAGTCCCTATGAAAGTCATAAGGCATTACTATATATTGGAACAAAGTCAATAGGAGGTGTGAATTATCTTGTATAATGTAGAAGTCTCTTTACATCAACATAATATGCAATATTTGCCCTCCTTTTTATATTTTCATATGTTCCTGGCCATTTTTGGTATTGATGGGTATTACCAGATCCAGATGTGTCAGAAGAAATTGCCTACCCTACACAACAACAGGGGAAAGTACTGTAACTGGTTTAAATTTGAGATCACTTTTTACTCTGAAACCTCTATTATTTTTCAGGGCATAATAAGATTTTTACAAAGGTGGGACCATTGATTGTGTCCCTTGGGAGTACAGTGACTCTTAATGTTGCCTGACTGGTAAAGGCTAAATTAAGTGCAGAATATGTACAACCTACATCAAAATAGTTACCTGGCTTGGTAACTAATGCTTTTTGAAGGCCATAAACTTTCCAGATTCTGATGCAAAGACTTAGAGAAATGTTCTGTTTACTTTCAAAGACGGTAAAGTGTATGGAAATCCTCCTGTCCAGGCTTTGAGACTTCTAGATTTTATGGATCAAATATAAGTTGGGAAGTAAGTTATCCATGAAGGATAAAGAGAGAAGTTGATCTTCAGATTCAAGTTTTCAAAGCTGGAAATCCAGTGAAGATTCTTTTTATGAATGTTCTGTCTTTCAGATCACTTAGTCATCCTTTCTGGATGATAATTTAAATATTGAAATTATCTAGAGAACATTCATGTGATACAGGAATTCATTAAGTTGCAAGAGTGTATTGTCTTACAGGATTACAATCACAGAAGTCTCGTTTCTATAATCTTTTACATATTATCTCAAGCTGTTTAATAAGGTTTTCACATGGCTGTTTAAGAGGTCAGATTTTTTTTTTTTTCTGTTTGGGTCTTTTTAGTAGCTCTTCCCTCTCTTATTCAAGAGAGCTCTTAACCAAGGCTGCCAGCACAGCACCAATATACATGAAAAGATGTGTAACAGTTGGCAGGGAGGTGACAGGGATGAAGAAGGAGGGGAAGAACTGCTTGTCCTGTGGACCTTTGTAATCAGCTATTGTATTACAGATGTGATGGATAGCCTTGGGCTAATGTTAGTCTAGGAAATGTAACTCTCTGGTAATGATGATTTCAACAAAACAAATGTGCTCACAAAGGAGAAGCAGCTGATGGATGTGTGAACTGCCACCATCAGTCGAAACTTCATCAGTCTAAATACTTTAATTTTGAAATACTGTAGTTTCCTGAGTTAGATGGCTAGGGTTCACTTAACCCATTATGATTATTGTGGTGTTTCTTGAGTTTTGTTCCAGACTAGGTTGTTATTTATTGTGAGCAGTTTCATGACAGTCTTAGCAGTGGAGGAGATTTGCCTTCATGTCTTCAGTGCTGTGTTGCAGTAATGAGCAGCTCAACTTGCTTTTTTGTGGCATAATTCTTTCTTCCAACAAAATGTTTGATTTTGATTGGTAAATATAGCTAAGGTGTGGGAGTCACCTGAACCTTGACAGACTAGGAGAAACTTTCAAATTAGCAAAATTTGTCATTTCCTCTTGAGCTTGGTGTAGTCACTTGCTTTATTCTAAAGTATTGTTTTCAGCAATTCAGTACAGTTTGGAGGGTGGAAGAAGAAATGGGGTTTTTGTAAAATGCTGTCTATAAGAGCAACATTCAAGCTGGTTTTATTAATATTGGTCGATTGAAAAAGATGAGAGTAATGTGAATTACTCTTACATAAAAAAGTATTCAGGTCTAAACATACGTCTGTCATACCAATCTTAGGTGATTGAGATGGTGCTAAAACACTACCCTTAAATGTATAGCTCCTGGATTACCCTGAGGACAGGGCTGGCACAGCCAGTCACTGTCAGGGCAGCACTCTCAGTGCTGCATTTTTCATTTAATGTTTCCTAGCCACTGCTCTTGACTGATTTCATCCTGACCTTGACCAGTTCTTACTCAGTCTTCATTCTTACTCGTGAGCCATAACTTTATTTTCAGTTTATGTGGTAACGGACATTGGTGATTTTGAATATGCTGCTTAAATAGCAAACACAGAATTTTCAAAGTCACTTACCTGATGAAGAAATAAGCATCTGTTGACAAATGCATTGTGTTTCTTGCTTCCATTGTAGCAGGTTAATGCTTTATATTTCTCAATAATAATTAACACTACTTAAGCAGAAGCTCAATCAATAGTATTGACACAGTGTCTGCAAGAAATACCTTTGTTTAGAAAAATCCTGTGGTTCATGTTCAGGGCATGTTGCTGTCTAAATCTTCCACTCAAAGAACTGTCAATAGTTTGGTAAATTCAATTTGAAACAAAATAACAAAATTGCATCAGGAGACGTGTTAACACTTTGGACTACCTTGACGGGAATCAGATTTGTGACCACATTTGTGACCAAAATTGTGCTGGTAACACACCAGAGTTTTAGGTGAAGTGTGCTTACAGACCTTTGTGGTCTCCTCCTTCTGCCTGGTAGGGACACAAACAGGGAGGCTGGCCAAAACTGACCAAAAATTGTTCCCTGCCATGTAACAGCATGCTCAGCAATAAAACTGGAGGGGAAACTGCCTTCTCCCAAGGTACACATTGCTCAGGGACCAGATGAGCATTAGGCCAGCTGTGAGGGTTGAGTGGTGACTGATTCTTTTTGCATCAATTTTACCATTAAAATAGATATTTTTTTTTGTAATTTTAATTATTAAATATACTTCTTCATAGGAGTCTCTGGTTGGGGACTTTTGTTATCCTATGTGAAATGTTCATCATTCTGAATATTCCCTATGGAGAAATATTCTTATTTTGTATCAAATTTGTTTGAATGTTTTAGCTTGTAGTCATGAAGAAATGTAGTCAGTACAGCATTTCATTAATGGCAGAAATGGCTGGAAGGATTTAACCAAAAAACCCTCATACTTTTTCCTTATAAAATATATCAATGTCAATAAAAATTGACATGAGAGTTATTACATTTCCTTATTTTACTTGTTAGCAAAAAATCAGCAAAGCTTGCAAGTTTTTCCAGCTCTCACAGCTCTCATTTGTGACCCCAGAGGAGCAGCATTTAAGATTAATATTTAAATTTGTCAGCTCGTTCTCAGACAGAAGCCTGCCATGGTGCATAGCTGCTGTTCTTTGTTTTAATTACACATTCTGCTTCTTGTCAGGTTGGCTGTAATAGTGGTATTGTTTGAGATCCTGCTGAATTCCAGAACTTTTCCAGAGTAACACTCTAACGCAAAATTGTCATAATGTGAAAATGTGTAAATATCACTGCACAATAAGATTTTTTTATATTATTTGGTTTATACTCTCCAAGAAAGTTACCTTTTCTAGAGAACAAATCAGAGTTTCTTCCTGCAGGGTTTTCAAAGTTATTGCATTAAAAGTTTTTTCTCATTTGGATCTTCAGAGATGAACTTTTTCCCAAAGGTGAAAATTTATGCGAACTTAATAATCTTGACTGTAATTATTTGTCATTAATATAAGCACTAATCACAGAATTGTTAGGGTTGGAAGGGACCTCTGGAGATCATCCAGCCCAATCCCCCCATTTAGTATTAATCATCATGATTGAATGTAATTTAATACTGCTTTTAATTTATTGGGATTTAGCTATAAGAAGATTTTTTCCTCAAAAGAATAAATTTGCTGAAGGTGCAGTTAAAGTAACAGTATAATCCACAGCACTCACCCCCACCCCAAGATAAACAACATTTTGACCAGAGTAATGATCAGAGACAAATTTCTATAATAGAATGACACAAAGATATGCTAAAATAATTTTTCTGTTTGTGCTGCTTGAAATTTGACTCTGTAATTAATTAAGCTGCTAAAAAGTATGAATAATTTACGTGGTATCATTGCTGTGGAGTACTGAATAAAATAAAATCTCAGTAGAGCAGGAAGCATTTTTGTTATCAAGATACCTCATCAATTAAAAATAAATTTGTTTTATTCTAATGGCCCCTATGTTGTTTAATATCACTATTTAAAGTAAAAGGGCACTAGCATCAGAGATAAAACTTCCTTTTTCTTACTACTGTAGTGAGAAAGCTTGCCCTACTTTACTGTTCATAGAAGAAATTTTTATAGTACCTTGCAGAACCATAACAGGGTTGTTTTTCTGTAATACAGCTGTTTCTAGATCTAAGACTTTACAAGCCACACTGAGAAATGTGAATACACTGTGTTTGCTAAGCAATAAAATACTGAAATGTTGAACCCTTAAGGTTATTAATGTAATTTACTTTGTTGTGGTTTTGGAGTTGGTTTAGATTTTTTTTTTTTTTTAAGATCTCCATGACTTAATTTAATTTTATTTCCTATAGTCTGCAGAAATCATTCTGTTCATGTGCTGCTTTCAGCTTTTTGCAGCTAATTGTCTACTGTGTTTCAGGCTATGTTGGTTTTTTTTCATTTCTGTGTTTCTGGTTTGCATATATTGAAATATGGGAGTTTAAAAAGCAGAAATCTTCCAGGTGTATTTGATATGTTGGAGATGACACTCTTTGAGCTAAAAGTAGGGGTGGTTCCTTTTTTTAGAGAAGTTGGAAATAATTTGGTCAAGATCCATGCAAAGATACTCTTTGATTCAAGAAAACTGCAAAGCCACAAATAGTTATAACTTGGAAAATATGCTAGATAAGTATCACTATATATTTATTTTGCTCTAAATCTTTATTGAAAATGCCTGCATTTTCTTAATTTTCATATCTGTCCATTGTTTTTTGTTAACATCTTCAGAAGTTTTCTTGAAACATAAAGAACATTCAAACCAGATCACTGCAAAATGTATTTAATCATGTTTTTTGTCTTTTATTGCAACATTATAGTTTAGGAATGGTATTCCCCTCTCTAGTGCTCCAACTAAAACTGTGACAGTTTCCCCTCCCCTTCCAGCAGAAAGAACAAAAGGTGAACATTATGGGTTGAGATAAGAAAAATTTATTGAAAACAACAAAATAAGAAAATGAACAGTAACAGCAAGAATGCTAATAATAAATAATCAAAGCTAAATACATTTATTTCCTTCTTAGAAGTAGGCAGTTGCTAATTGTTTAATTAATGCATGTACAATTAAAATTGAATGCTTGTGTTTGCAAATCAGTCAGTCTTACCACTAATGCAGAGATAAATTTTTTCATTGAGCTGAAATATATTTGACATGGCTAATAGGGAATGTGATGAACCTTTTATGAATGTGTGATAAAACAAATGATGCAATCTAAATAATGATATCTCAAGAGATCAATTAGTTTCTTCACATACTTAATTATGACAGTATTCCTGTATCTATCAGGTACTGAATGTGGTTGTAAAGGATGTACTTTTATTGTGCATGATAAAAATCCTAAAGCTGACTTCATGGGGTGTAAGAGCCTCTGATACAGCTTGAATATCCTGAATTGGAAGGGACCTGCAAGGATCATCAAAGTTCAGCTCCTGGCTCTGCAGAGGACACCCCGGGAGTCCCCTGTGACTGGGAGCAGTGTCTAAATGCTGCTTGAGCTCTGGCAGGCTGGTGCTGTGACCACTACCCTGGGGAGCCTGTTCCAGTGCCCAACCACCCTCTGGGTAAAAAATCTTTTTCTAATATCCAAAATAAACTGAAGACATCAGTGCCTGCCCCTCCTCTTCCCCTCATGAGGAAGTTCTTGACTCCTGTGAGGTCTGTCCTCAGTCTCCTTCAGGCTGAACAAGCTGGGTGACCTCAGCCACTCCTAGTATGGTTTCTCCTCTAGATCCTTCACCATCTTTGTATTCCTCTTTGAACACTCTCCAATAATTTATATCCTTTGAGTGTTATGGTGCCCAAAACTGCACACAGGACTTGAGGTGAGCAGAGCAGAACAGGACAATGCCCTCCCTTGCCCAGCTGGCAATGCTGTTCCTGTTCCCCTGCCAGGACACTCTTGGCCCTCCTGGCTGCCAATGCACTACTGACTCATGTTAAACTTGCCATTGACCTGGATCTTTCCATGGCACTGCTCTCCAGAATCTTGTTCCTCAGTTTATACATAAATCCACCCCTCCCAGGTGCAGAATCTAGCACTTTCCTTTGTTGGACTTCATGTAGCCGGTGATTGCTTGGCCCTCTAATTTGTCAAGGTCTTTCTGCAGGGCCTCTCTGCCTTTAAGTGAATCAACAGCTCCTCCCAATTTAGTATTGTCTGAAAACTTACTCAGTATGCTTTTGAGTCCTGCATCCAAGTCCTTTTTAAAGATTGAAAATTGGGCCCTGCAGAGCCCCATTAGTGACAAGTCACCAGTCTGATGTCACCCCATTCATTGTAACCCTTTGCACCTGAGCCATGAGCCAGTTGCTCACCCATCCCATGATGTGTTTGTCCAGCTGTTTGTTGGAATTTTGTTCAGTAGGATCCTGTGAAAGACAGTATCAACAGCTTTACTGAAATCTTAAAGGATTCCATCAATAGGGAAAACATTTCTCAGGATATTTTGAATCAGAGTAGTTACCTTCTGAAGAACAGCTAAAAATTTTTGGAGCTGGTAAATGATTTATTCATAGGAATGATTTTCCAGTATGTCCAGTGCAAGTGTTGCTATTCCTGCAGTGGTAGTAATACAGGGATGAGGCACAGTCAGTCATACCAGCAACCACCTACACATGCTCTAGAAATACACTGATGAAATTCCATAGGCTACTGACATGTGGGTTTCTGAGTTGCTCATAAACGAGAGCAGATTTTTATTTTATTGTTTTACTGACATTCCATTGGTAAAGATAGTCCAAAAGTAGTTCTTCAGAACAGTCTCAGAATAGCAGCTTCTCTGCCCATGAGAAAATACAGCAGATCCTACCTGGACAGAGCACAATATTGTGTTAGCTAGAGGGAAAAACAGTTACTATAATTGTGCCAAACTTTCGAGTTTTTTCTTCTTTGCTAAAATAATGTATACCAATCTTTTGCTACAAATAGTTTTAGGAGTATAGAAAATAAGAAATATTTTTAGGAGTATAGAAAATGAAAAATATTTTTGTTCTGCAGTTTCCTATTGACATGGCAGAAGGTCAGCAATTAGTTAAATTCTGCTCCCCAACACATTTTAAGACTTTGGAAGATGCTTAATTTTATAATGTTATCCATGTAGCCTGCTTTCCTTGGTTCAGCAGAGGCTTTGTGATCTTGTAAAAAACAGATTTAATTCAGTGCTGGGAGCTTCTAAATTCTTATCCTAGCAAACTTACACTGTACAAGAGGCCAAAGCCATTAGATCACAACCACCAAAAAAGGAAAACTATTTCCAGTTGCTCAGTACATGTGTTTATTGGAAAAACTGCTTGAACAGAAGCCAAAATAATAATTCCCTTTAAAAAAATACAAACAAAATAGTAATTGGCTTAAAAATTTTATAGAAAGTGCACAGTATGTAAAGTTGTTTGGTTTTACATTCAAATTCCTCAGTTCTGAAGGCAGCCACTTGAAAAGATTAATTTCTGTCTCTGCAAAGTTCCAGCTCACAGTATTGTTTGATATTAATCTCTTCAACAAGAATGCCAGCTGTTCTATTCCTTTTCTAAATGCAACAATAGAAAAAAACCCTCCAAACTGAAGCAGTTCCACATCTACTTTTTTTTTTTTTTTTTAACTCCTGATGTGCAAAATGTAACAATATTGGTATATAGGAGGCCAGGGTGTTCTTTTATTGCAATTTCTCATATTGACTCATCATCTGTGAGTCACTGTGTGTAGGTTCTTAAGTCTCTCCCTCACCTCCATAGTTGAATTTTGGTTTAATAAAATTGTAAGCCAGTTTTCTTTATTTCAGAAATTCCTGCAGCTTGTACTGTGTAACACAGGCTACTCAGGGCAGCCTTTAGTTTCACTATTCATTGTTTGTTTGGCCTTTCTAAGGAAAGGATTATTATTTGAAAACCAGATCTGAAAGGGTTGGTTGTTCTTTTTTCTAATGAAACAGCTAGTTTCATCTGTGTTAATTTTTTTTCACAGTAGCTGGTACGGGGACTGTGATAGATTTGTGCTGAACATGGGGTTGATAGTATAGAGATGTTTTTGTTATTGCTGAGCTGGGCTTGCACAGAACCAAGGCCTTTTCTGCTTTTTGTACTGGCCATGCTGGCAAGGAAGTTGGGGCTGCATGGGAGGCTGGTAGGAGGAGACTGCTTGGACAACTGACCAAAGGAATATTCCAAACCATATGACACCATCCTGAGTACAGAAAGTGAGAGAAAAGGGGAGGAAGTTTGAGGTGATGTCTTGTTTCCATGAGGAACTGTTACTTTGGTGCCAGCTCACCTGGAGATGGCTGAACCCCTAGCTGCCCATGGGAAGCAGTGAATTAACTCCTTGTTTTACTTTACATTAGAGCATAGCTTTTGCTCTTCCTATTAAACTGTCTGTATCTCACCCCATCAGTTTTCTAATTTTCACCTTTCTAGTTCTCTCCCCAGTCCTGCTGGTGGGAGAGTGAGCAAGGGGCTCTGTGGTGCTTGGTTGGTGACTGGGGCTGAACTAAAACAAACTAGTACCAGAAGAACCCTTTAAATTAATGCTTGGGTTTGATTTTTTTGACCTAAGAATATTTTTGAAGTAGGTACATTTCTCAGATTCATGATAAAAGCAATGTGTTTGTGTCTGTTTTTACTTGGTTTTGTATGCCAGTAAGAACAACAGATTTTAAGAGCAGATTTGCTGTAATGCTTGCTTCAAATGTGTTGAATGTTTCATACCTTTACCAGAATAATTCATTTAAGGGCATTATATATTTGGTTTTAATGCTGTGGGAAAAAAATTGAGACTGCCAGGATAATTGGGGGATCAAACCCAACCAAAATGGATTTATGAGGAAGGTGCTGCTTGACTCCCCTGCTGTCCTTCTATGACAATGATTTGCTCAGTAGATGAGGGGAGGACAGTGGATGTTTTTATCTAGACTTCAGTGAAGTGCTTGACACCATCTCCCACAGCATCCTCCTAGATCAGCTGGCTGCTTGCAGCTTGGATGGGCAGACTCTTCAATGGATCAAAGTTGGCTGGATGTCCAGGCCCAGAGAGTTGTGGTGAATGGAACTAAATCCAGCTGGTGACCCATCACTGGCAGTGTTCTCCAGGGCTCAGTTTTGGGGCCAGTCCTGTTTAACATCTTTATTGAAGATCTGGATACACCCAGGCATTGAGGGCACCCTCAATTTACAGATTTACAGATGATACTGAGATGGGTGGGAGTGTTGATCTCTTGAGGCAGAAGGCTCTGCAGAGGGATCTGGGCAGTCTCAGCCAGTGGACTCAGGAAACAACCTGAGGTTCATTAAGGCAAAGTGCCAGGTCCTATCCTTGGTCACAGCATCCCAGGCAGCTGCAGGATGGGGCAAGAGGGGCTGTGCAGCAGAAAGGGGCTTGGGGTAATGAGCCAGCAGTGGTCCCAGGGGCACCTTGGTCTGTATCAGCAATAGCATGGCTAACAGGAGCAGGCAAGTGACCCCTCTGTGCTCAGCACTGGTGATGCCACACCTCCAGTAGCACGTTCAGTTTTGGGTCCCTCACTTTGAGAAGGCCATTGAGGTACTGCAGTGTGACTGGTGAAGGGCAGCAAGGCTCAAGAGGGGTGCAGAGAACTTGTCTTTTGAGGAACAGCTGGGTTTGCTTAGTATCAAGGGGTCTCACTGGGGATCTCATCACTCTCTACAACCATCTCAAGAAAGATTATAGTGAAGTGAGGCCAGTGCAGGTAGCACACCAACCCTAGAAGATTATAAATTAAATTAATTGTATTTAATACAAAGCACATATATACTTGAGTGCTCTGATGGCTTCTTTTGCAGGAAACAGCATACTCCATTCAGCAGCAGACAGTGTGACAAGTGCAGTACAGAAGGCAAGTCAGGCCTTGAATGAGCGTGGTGAAAGGCTAGGTCGTGCAGAAGAAAAGACAGAGGAGCTGAAAAACAGTGCTCAGCAGTTTGCAGAAACTGCACATAAGGTAAGACTTGGGCAGGATAAAACTTGGTAGGTTAAAGTCAGATATTTGACTGTCATAGTTTGTTGAATGAAAGCATGTATCTATACTTAGTTGGATAAAGGCTTGAACTTAGCTCAAGGTGTGTATCAAATCCTCCTTATGGCACCTTCTTCACCTTCTTTGCCTTTAAAAAATCCCTTCCATTTGTTGGTCACTGCACAGGATCTCAAAGTTATAAATTCTGTATAATAAAAACTTCTCAGAGTTGCCTGCCAAAGACACATTAAAAAAAAATCTGAGAAAAAAAAAAAAAGTGTTGGTTTAAGTTCTTTCATGCTGAAATGCATTTCTAGTGTATCACTACAAATATTAATTTCCTTTAAAAAGCATTTGTGAC
Source organism: Erithacus rubecula (assembly GCF_903797595.1). Taxonomy (NCBI): domain Eukaryota; kingdom Metazoa; phylum Chordata; class Aves; order Passeriformes; family Muscicapidae; genus Erithacus; species Erithacus rubecula. The sequence continues at coordinate 32,544,118 of NC_136688.1, read as the reverse complement.
CATATCCTTGAGTGTCAAAGGTTTATGTCAGTTTAGTTTTAGTCATTTATTGGTCATCATTTCACCGGTAGCAAATGAGTAAATTTTAACTGTCCCTATCAGTTCTGTTTTCTAGGTAATTACCCTGAGGCTTTACTCATCTCAGCTTTGTTAGCATTTTGTATTATCTACTGATTATCTAGCAATAGCAATTTATTTTTAATGTGGAGCCTAACCCTAAGCTCTCTGCTTGGTTTGCAAAGTTAGTGTGTCTACTTATTTAATACAGGTTTTAACATCTCTTTTTTCTCCCTCTCATTCCCAGTTAAGTCCATTTTTGAATTATTTGAAATGGAAATAATTGGTAATCAGAGAGGTGAAAAGGCAATCAGACCTGTATTTTTCATCATTATGTAGTGGCAGAGCTCCTGAATAGTTGTTTTAAATGACTTGTCTAGAATTTCTGATTGTAGTTAGCAATCAAAATCATTGGGTCAAAATTGCTAATCTTCCAAGCATGTCTTTGTTTCTGGTGTCTTGCTCTAGCCTTCCTCACAGACAGCAAAATAATGAAACATTGGGAAACAGAGCTGGGAAAGCAGATAAATCCTGCCTCCTCTGCATGGCAAAGAGAAGCTTTGCCTGTGAGTCCCTGGAAAAGGAATGACTGTATGCAAAGAAGTTAATGGATTTCAGGCATCTTTTGGAGAATTTGTCTTACAAACTCTTTTTATACACACTAGAAACATTAGGTTGCAGCTGTCGTTCTTGGTGATACCTCTAAATAATTTTGGTTTTTTTTTTTTTTTTCTTTTCAGCTTGCCATGAAGCACAAATGCTGAGATACTGCCCAAAGCTGAAATATTCTCAAGAGAAACTGAAGAGGTTACAATCAGCAACTTTTACAGGAGATTCAGTCTTCTGTGTGCTTTTTCCTTCCCGTTCAGTGGAGATGCATTCTTTCAGTTTCTGTGCAGGAAAAAGTGTTGCATTTCTACTTTTCTGACTAACTTTTGTTCCTCTTTTTTAATATTGCTACACAGTCCTGCGGTACTTTCTACCTGTATTTCAGTTGTTACAGGAGTGAAAGCAAACATTGAAAAAGGACCAAATGACAAGCTGATCAGGATTAAAGTTGTAATATTCTTCCATGGTTGTAAAAAATAAAAAGATTGAACTGATTGTGGACATGTGTGTGGAAATAAAATCCAAAGAAGGGGTATAATTTTCTTCATTTTATGTAGCATCAGCAGAATGTGAATGGATGTTAGAATTAAACATCTGGGGTTGTAGCTATAGTGGAGGACAAACTGCTTTGTCCTGGGAAACAGAAAAAATTGTTTCTTCTAATGTAGGAAGCATTGCATGTGCACCAGCATTCAGAAGTGCATATCTGAATTTCATTCATATTAGCATTTGACACATTCCTGTTTTCACATTCAGACTGATTATTTGAATAGTATGCTGAAACCTAGAGAATGTATGCTTGAGGTTTCAAAATTGAGTGGAAAAGTAATTTTTACATCCGTACGCACATAGCTGTGCCTCAAACACAATCTGCAATTTAGCAATCTTGATATGAAATAGCATTTCTTTTTACCTGTGATTGTGTGGCTAAAGGCCCATGAAAATGAGAATACAAAGGCCTGGGAGGATGAGAGAGTATTATTTTCAAGAGATCTGTTTTTCATAAATTCTATAGTAAGAGTTTTTTGGAACATTTCAGAAATTTGTCTGATTGTAATAACTTTTGTGTTAGCAAGTTGTCTGATTTTTAGTATAGAGGCTTTCACAAAAGCATGTCTTGGTACACTAGAATCAACTTCTAGTTTGAGTCTGAGCTTTCAATATGTTGTCACTGGAAGGGTGGCTCTACTTCATCTGTATTCACTATATGCAATATATGCACTCTATTTGTCTTACAAAAATAAGTAGGTTACCTTTTTCCTTCACAGCTGTTTTCCTAACATTTTTAAGATGGTCTAATATGCTTCAAGAATGAAAAGGAAAAAAAAAAAAGACAAAAATATGTTGCTTTTTTCCATTTTTATACCAGTAAATTAGAAAATAAATCCTTGCAGAAGGTACAGCCTTCATCTTCTGAAAATGCCTGCTCTTCATTTTTGCCCTCATCTTCCCAGAGAAAAGCTGGCATTATGTGAATGTACTGTATTCATTGTAGAATATGATTTTTTCATTATTAATGACACAACAGTCTAAAATCCTCAGAGCAGTGCTTGTAAGAGAGATAAAAGCTACTGTAGTAATTGAGAATATTTTGCTTACTGCAAGCTGAAATAACTGAAAATCTCATGGAAATGCCCATTTAGTGGGCATGATGTTTGCCTTTTGGCAGGTATTCTCATTTGAACTACTGTCTAGTTAGCTGATTGCATTCAAACTTTACATTTGTTTTGTTTTTGGTTGTTTTTTTTCCCCTGTAATTTAAACCATTTTGTATGAACCTTTTTATTTAATTTCACACTGGGGGTTGAGAGAATGGGTCATTTATGTAGTACCATATGATCATTTAGCTCTATTTAGCACTAGCTCAAATAGTCACCAAATCTAGCACCTACTGAAATGGAATTTGGCCACTTCTGTTGTAAATCAGAACAGTTTCATTAACAAAACAAGTTCTGAACACTCTGTTGAGCTATATGTAAGTAATGCTTGCCCTGGAAATGTCTGAATGCTATTGTAATGACTGAGTATTTCTGCTATGAACCAGGAAAAGAGTGTCTGGGGTTTTCTTAAAGAAATTAAACTTCTGCTAGATACAAAATGTTAGGCCATTTTTTTTTTGTTTTTAAGATGGATTATAAATCAGTCAGGGAGTACATTTCTGACCACATAGCTATCTTCTTGTCATTTTTCCACTCTTTTAAAACTATATTCTGCTGCTAACTTCACAAGTCTTTCTCCTGAGAGAAAGAAGTAAATAATTAAAAGAAATATCAAAAACCAAGGCCAGATAAACCTGAAAAGAATTAGTTGTCTAAATTTAGATAAAAAGGCATATATTTTCAAGTGTTTACATAAATATCAGCAGGACAGAACACGATCACAATTGCACTGCTAAGTTCCAGACCTCTTGTGAGTTTTACTGTACTAAAACATTGCTTTAGTCCCACCTGAGGGTTTTCAGCATTTTGGGTTGTTTTATATCTTCCAGTTAAGTCTATTTTTTTATCATAACTTAGAACTTTAATCCAACCATCAAAAGCCATTTACTATGGGAACTTTAAATTAACCTAAGTCTTCTGAATGAAGGAAAAGTGGTGTGTCTGTTTACTTTGTTCTTGCTGTTCATTAAACTATGAGGTTTGGTAGTTTTTAGAAAAAAACAAATCAAGGTGTATAAATGTTTATCCAAAGGTAAATCTTAGAGCTTTGCAGTTTCCTTCTGGAACTTAGCTTGTAGTGTATACAATCTAGCATTATTAGATAGTCATGTATATAACATATACTATGATTCAGGTTAATGTTTCATATGAAAGAATGTATTTGTAAATTGTAACAATATTAATAGTTTCTTTATCTTTTTAAAGTTCTGAACAGAATAAAAATAATGTATTGTTAGACTTGACTGCTGTACTGCAAACTCTGTCTTAAAAGGCTACTTTTGTGTCTAGCAAAAGTTGTGTATTATGTGAAATATTAACAAATATGTGCTCTTAATACTGATCTTAAAGATAGGTAGGTTTTGCTATGATTTGCCAGAATTGTAATACTTGCTGATATCTATTGTAACCAATTCCTTGGAAGTTCTCAAAGATGTAGAAATTATTTTGTGCCATTCTGGGGAGAAAAAAGTGGGACCTGCTCTCTTGACTCACTACTGGAAACCCTGATTTTTGTCATTAAATACTATACTGTGATGAAAACTGTCTTTGGATTCAGTTCTCTATTCAAAATATCATTTATTTTTGATATAGCTTTCTATATTTCACTCTAGGAAAATTATATTGAATTCTAGCAAAACTGAAAAAAATTATTTTCTGCTACAATGATAAAAATTTTCTCTAGAATGCTGTAATTGAAAGAGAAGTAGTGGAAACTGGGTTAAAATGTTTCCTGTCTAAGCAGATTCCAGAAAATAATTGCCATAGGTTGAAGTTAGCGCCCTACCTAAAGGCTGTGTAGGTTAAAAAGAATTCTGATAATTTACTTTCCATTCCTATGAAATGCTTATTCTCATGTTGTTAATATCTTCTTTTGACTATCTAATTTTATTGATCACTTTTTATCAAAGCGCAAGCAATTTTAATTACCCTGTAAGAATGAAACCATAAAGGTAGAATTCTCCTACTCACAGAGAAGCAGTCCCTTGGATTCAAATGAGGTCTGCTTGCACATGGACCATACAAACTGACTTTGCTGCCATCTCTCTTTTCAGGCTTAAATTGATCCTTGCAGTCATAATCTCAAAAATGTTTTGTTGCCAAATACTGTCAACTGTTCAATTTCTGTAGTAAATAGGTAAGTTTTGCTAGAATTCATATTATCCATAGTTGTTGAATGCCATACATCCCCAATGCCCAACCTGCATGAACCTCATAGTAAAAGAAATAGATCTCTGGTGGATCAGAAACTAATTTGATCTATACAGTGTTTTGTTGTAGGTTGAACATAACTCTTTGTCAGTTCTTTCCTGTTGGTGTTGTATGTTTATCCTATGGGATTGACAAAATGTTTTGTTCATTTTTGAACATTCTTTTAGATCAATGTCAGTTTTTACTGCTGATATTATGACTTTCATAAATAATCAACCCTATTTGTTGCTGTGTAGAAATTAAGGAAAAGATGATTTTGTCATCTTTGAGTCATGGAAAAAGCTCAAGCATGGATGTTTGCTGATTCAGCATGTTAGGTTTGCTAAGTAAAAGATATGTTAGTTTGTTCCTGAAGGGATAATATTTGACTGAGCATGGCATCTCTGAAGATACAGATACACACTGCTTCAGGTAGTGAGCAGGAGGCTCTCCAGTACTCACAAAGGATTGCAATGTCTCAGATTAAAAATGGCTTGCTCTTATTTTGAACTTAGTCCCCCATGGAAGTGGTGAGTTACCACTGGGGTAATGACATGAATTTATATAATCAATTCCCTAATAATTTCAAAGCACCAACTTTGTAGCACATCATTATAGCCTGTTTAGTGCATCATCTGGAAATGCTGGATGGTGTTTAATGTCTGCTTCATTTATACTTTTTCTATTTCAGCTGTTACTGTCTTTTTGTCTGCTGTCACCTCATGCACTCTGAATTGTGGCAGCATTTTTAGTGATGGTGGCTAACTGACATGGGATTACAAGCCCAAAAGTATTTCACTATTTATTTTTATAATGACTGAACAAAAGTAAACTGAGTGAAAAGGTCTGTTACATGGGAGGCATAGTATCATGTTAGATCTTCAGTGTCCAGGCCAAGTATCCAGGGTAGAAAAGTAACCTCGTTAACTGAAGTTAGGTGGCTTTAGAAGTGTAGAAAATAGATATATAACAAAATACTAATAGATATTGTAAACAGTTTCAGAGGTTTCTGGTAGCTAAAAGGTCAATAACTTATACTGAGAACTTGAAGTCTGTATTGTGTTGAAATTCTGTTCCTGCTAAAGAGGGGGGGAACAGTTTTCATTGGTGTTAAGTATTTTTTTCCTGGAGAGAAGAGAAAAAAAATGTGGTAAAAAATAAATGAAAAAACATTGATAGTGTTTCATACTATATTGAAAAAGAATTCTTCAACATGTGCAACTAATAATAATCATCATACTGGTTTGCAGCCAAACCAGTTTGCTTTTTTCCTTTTTCGGAAAGGATAGATATAGGAAAATTTTCTTTGCTTTGGCATGATCCTGGAACTAGGACTTCTGCAGAAAATGCCTTTACCTGTCAGAAGTATTAAGATTTTAATGAGAATCCTTTCCAAAACTTTCACTGGTTTTATGTAAAATAACATTTGGAAACATTTATTTATTATCTTTTCTGTGAGAAAACAGAATAAGGAAACATAAAAGAGCAGGCTGTTAGATTTAACAGTAGATTGCTGCATTCATTTGGGGGTTGTAAGAGACTAGTGAAAAGTATCACACTATTACATTTTAGGAATAAGAAAGTGTAAGCACTGTTCATGCTGCCAATCAACAGTGCCTGAACCTGAGGAGAGGGTGTGCAAGATGAGAGACAGATTGGAGACTTCTGCTTTACCAAGTAAGCAAGTTAGAGGAGCTGATGAGGTAACTTCTGAGAGAGTCCCAGGGAAGAGGAAAAGTGTTCCAGTTACTTGTGAAGACACTGCCATCACTCCCAGTGTGTGTCTGCCCCCACTTCTTTCCTCCCCAGCTTTATATGCTGGGCACAGAGCTGTATGGTGTAGGATTGTCTCTCTGGTCAGCTGGGATCTGGTGTCCTGCTTGTGTCCCTTCCCCATTCATTGTTTAGCCTCAACCCCTTTGAGGGTGGTACAAGAAGCAGAAAAGGCCTTGACAGTGTGCAAGGCCTGCTCAGCAATAACTAAAATATCCCTCAATTATCAGCAGTTTCCAGCACAGTTTTAAAACACAGCCCCTTACTTGCTACTATGGAGAAAATCATACCAGCCAAAAGCAGAAGATTGCTTAGTGTTTTCTACAAATGGGTAGAGAACCATTTGCAATTTTAGCAGCATGTTCTAGCAAAATTTCTTGAGGACAGTTCTGAGTTATTTTAAACCTACATGGAGAGAAATGTGAGTGCCCTTGGTATTTATCTTACCTGTTCTTTTCTGGCACTTCCCCATGTGCAGTTGAGCAGCACTTGAGACAAGCTGAAAACAGGCCTGTTAAAAGTCAGAGCGATGAAACTACATGACAGCTATTATTCTTCACTGAGGCCATGAACAATTGCAGAGCTGCCAGTGGCTGACTGAAATAATAGCTGTATATATAGGATCATTTGTAAGACAGATGGCTGAGAAAGGTACCATTTATCTACCAGGCAAGGTTTCATAACTTTTGGCATCCATTCTTGTCAAAAGTGTCATTAATGGTTAGCTATTTGCTAAGCACCTCAACTTAGAAGATGTTAGATGAAAATCCTTTTTTTTTTTCCCCATGTCTATTCTAGATGGCAATCTCTGCAATGGTTCTGAAAGAGGAAAGGGAGGTGGGAAGAAAGAGGCTGTATATAGGTGTAAATAATCATTGACTGGGTAGGCTTCATAGAATCTGTTCCTCTGTCTAGCACAGTACACGTGCAAGGGTATTTATGGCTTCCTTCAATACCCCAACTGTCCTTCCTAGTTCCCTTTTTGTATATTCTTCAATATTCAGTGTTGTGTTTTGGTCATATTGCTCATTGAAAGTGTCTCATTGTAAGGGGTGGCTCCACAGCCGAGCTCTCAGGATTTTTAAGTGAACATGAAGTACAATCTTTATTGTTTGCTCTTTGAGGTTTGAATAGCTCCTCTTGCATTATTTATTAACTGCAGATTGTTGCTGTTTGTAGATGAAGATGTAGGCATGTACTGCACATGGAATGAAGATACCTCACATCACAAGGGCAAATTTGTAGTGAAGGGGCTTCAGCGTGTCTGTAAAGGTAGAGGATAAGATTCTGCAGTCAGAAGTTCAGAGTGCTGATCACAGAGGTATTTCTTCCTTGTTCTTGCTAAAGACTTTTTCTCCAAAGCCTATGATGAAGCTATAATAATAATACACTACATTTATCTTAAATGTAGGGGGTTTCACCTTACAAGAATTCAAAGAGAAATATCACATTTCTTTCATATAAATATAAAATAAGCCCTGGAAGTAAGTAGTTTACAGTAAATTAATGGACCAGAGTAGAACTGAAATCTGAGAACATAAACCCAAATTTCTCCAGTCCTAATAGAAAATTCTGGGACTCTAATGGAAATGCTGCTAGTTTCTTGATTTGTTAAAATAATCAGATACAAATGTATGTTTCTCTCTATCTTGCTTTAATCCCTCTTAGCAACTAAGCACTGTGCAGCCACTCAATCCTCCTCCAGTGAGACTGGGAGAGAATCTGAAGAATAAAAGAAAACGGTGGGTTGAGATAGAGACAGTTTAATAGATGAAGCAAAAACCACGCACACAAGCAAAACAAGACAAGGAATTATTACACCATCACTCTGAGTGTGCCCACCTCCTCCTTCTCCCCCTGGCTTCATATGCCGAGTGTGACACCATATGGTCTGGAATGTCCCTGTGGTCAGTTGGGGTCCCCTGTCCTGGCTGTGTCTCGTCCCAACCTCCCAGACACCCCCAGTCCCTCACCAGCCCGACAGGATGAGGAGCAGAAAAAACCTTGGCTCTCTGTAAGCCCTGCTCAGAAATAAAACAAAAAAATCCCTATATTATCCACCCTGTGTTTAGCACAAATCCAAAACACAGCCCTATACTAACCATTGTCAAGGAAATCAGCTCTAACCCAACCAAAACCAACACACTCACAGACATTTATTTTTTCTTCCTGCTGTAGCAATACAGTATTTTCATGGCATGCAGTATATGCTGTTTGCAAAGATAATCTGTTGTTGCAAAACATATCTGGAGAAAGAGAGGCACCAAAGGAAAGCTGACAAAAAGCAGCAATAAAATCTCACTGCTGCTCTACTTGGATTTTGCACTGCAAGAGCGAAGAGCTTTCAGTCTGAATGCCTTTGTATCAGTGAAAGAACCCAGTTTAAGGTATTTTGGGGAATGCTGTGTATGTATGCCTCTTGTCACAGGCTTCAGCAGCTGTGAGGAAAAAATGTCTGTTGCTTTGTGCTCAAACAGTTCTCTGACATTCTCTGATTCAGTTTAAGGACAAAAGTATCTCTGTGTAAGAGACAGTGCTTAGTCAGTGTCAGTTTCCATCAAACTGCCCTTTTGAAACACATAAACCCTCCCTCCTAAAAGCATGGAAAAAGCAATTCAAGGAAAAGAAGATACATTCTAATAAAGCACCAGAAACACTTATATACTGCAATGGTATTTGCTGTAGGAATTCATACTGAAAAAAGAATTTCAGGTAGCCAAACTTGTGCAGTTTTTCTCATCTCAGCAGAATGAAATTAAAACATGCTTCACAGTATTTTCTGTCCCTTCATTTGGAATTCAGAAATCAAACATTGTGATTCTCAGTTGAAGGGCATATTGCAAAAGAACAAAGTGGTAGAAACAGGATGAGAGTACTCATAAAAACAAGATTGCCACTATTGATGGGTGTGACCCATAGGGGGGTCATGTGATGAGCACAGGGGGCAGTAAAACACCAGTCATGCTAAAGAAAACATTGAACCTAGATAGGGAACAGAGCTCAGCATTTCAGGATGTGAAAAGTGTGTCATTTGTGGATGTCATGGAGAGAATGATCAAGCATTCATGTAGAATGCATGGTCTTAGAGAATTTAAGAGAAGTTATGAACAGAAAAGCAGGGAAGCTTTGTTTTTAAACACCAGTTTAGCTGTCTGTAATGTCCAGCATAGGTAACTTCCTTTTCAGATATGCTCATGATGGCTTTAACTCAAAACCATTTTCAAGTGTAATGCCCAAAGTGGTAAGCAATTTCTCCATCTCTAATCAAATGCTGTTGTAATACAGCTTAGTTTAACCCAAATGAAAAACAAATTGTCCCAATTTTCCTTCTAAATGGTTGGAAAGTACAAGAAACTATTACTTGGTCATCTATTCCACATGAAAGATCTTTGCAGTGTTGACAGTTTAATATTTCGCCAGCTCTGCTAAGATTCCTTGTCCTGTACTGGGGTTAAATTAAAGCTTCTAGTATCTGCTGTCTTCACATCTGGAATTCTTTCAGTTCTGAATTTTTTTTTAATATTACTACTAAAATAACACAGTCTGTGTTTCAATTTTATTGTTGTACAGCATAGTTTCTATCTGAATTGCATCATTGTGGGCCTAGTGACTGACAGCTTATGCTATGAACTGCAATGACCTGTCAAGCCAATTTAATGTTATCAAGTTCTAATCAAACTCTTTATATGGGTAAATATTAATTCCTCTCTTACCAGAATTTGTATTAAAATCTGTCATACCTTTGACATTCCAAGGATTGTAAATCAACAGAGTAGCATTTTCCCAGACAGTCAGTTTCCCCAAGTCAGACTGCAAATGCAGCTACTTGTGTCAGGGGAACCTAGAAATCTCTCCAAGTAAGATAGCTTCAGGATTTTTCTTACTAAATCAATGTAAAACAATGATGGAAATGCTTTGGGAATGGTAGTAATAAGATCTTTTATTTTTTAAAATTGAAGAGAAGGGTTGGCTGGAATCCCTAGAGAGCACAGGGCAGGGGCCTTCTAGGGGGAGATGATAGGTAAGGATTGTTTGTATAGTCATAAACTCCCTTGGCAATTTCTGTGCCCCAACTTCAACTCTGAGATTTTTACAAGTTGCAGCACAATATAAGGCATTTCTGAATAGGATGTACAGTAAACAGCCTGCTGAAAATGAAAACTTCCAATGATTTCACATGATATGTCTAAAACAAAGAGGACATGCAAATACATAGTGTATTTGCATGCAGTCACACTAATTAAGAGAGAAATTCTCCAAATTTTTTTTTTTAATTTATTGCACTGTGTGCTTAATTGATTGATTTTGTTGCTGTTCATCTTGGTGTATTAAGCATATTTTGTTAATCTTCTCTGTATGTCAGTAATTAAGAAAAATGTGGTACATTTAACACTACATGTGCCTTAAAGGACTATGGAAGTCCTTCAAGTACGTGGAAGTACATGGAATTTTGTGAACTTTGTGGAATTTTGTCATTTACATAGTGTTGCAAGTTCATTCAATGATATAGAAAATAAATTATCTTCATCTTTACATACGATAAAGGAAGTATTAGTATACAGCAAATGCATTACCAATAAAAAATAAAGTAGAAAAAGAACAAAGCTATTTTCCCATCAGAATTTAATTTTGTATTTCAGATGTGTTTCTTTAAACTGAGATAGTTGGTCAGGCTGTGTTGAAGATAATTCACTCTTTTTCCTTAAACATCCTTCACAAATAATGTTCCTTCTCACCTTGTTACAGTACATACTGCTACTGATAACCAGCTCTCTGTTAAACTCAGCTTCTGTTCAGCACTGAAGGGCACATGCAGGACTTCTGACAGATTGATCAGGACATGCAAAATGAAGTTTAAGGTGATGGCAGCTCTGACTTTCAACCAGGAAGCCAATCCAAGCTACTGTGTGAATTGTGTTCTTTAATTACGAAAGTATTTGCATTGATATTTTCTCCGACTTTAGAAATATATATTTATGGTATTTATAAATGTTTCTATAGAAACACAGTAAACAAAGGCACACAGAAGGGTGTTAATTATGCCTGGACAAAAAAAAACCAAAAAAAAACCCCAAACAACAACGACAACAACAAGAAATCCAACAAAAAAAAAAAAAAAAAAAAAAAAAAAAAAAAAAGCCCCCTCGCAAAGGACCAACCTTAATTTTGAAACTTTGAATTTTAGATAATTTTTATAATTCAGTTCCTAGAAATAATGTAGAAATAAAATTCTATTATGGTTTAACCCCAGCTGGCAGATAATATCAAGCAGCCACTGGCTCAGTTCCCCTTCCCTGACACACTTGGTGGGATGGGGAGGAGAATGCAAGGCTGAGCAGCAAGAAGCCTCTGTGGTTTGCTCTGTTACTAGATGCCAATTACTGGCTGGTGCTGTATGGCTGGGAAAGATTGTTCCAGCAAATTGGAAGCACAGCAGCTTGGTAAATGTACAAGAAGAGGTGGGAATATTGCTGCAATAACTTGTCTTTTTCCAAAGAAACCTTCATGTGCGGTCAGGTTGTTTGGTTAGCCCAAAAAACAAAAGGCTGGTGAAGTTGTTTAGCTTTTGCTGTTTTATTGTAGTCATGTGGAAGGACATGAAGGGAGTTTTGCTGAAGATCTGATAAGCACATCAATTCTTCAAAATAACATCTTTCTAACACTCATCCAAACAGCCATGTAGTCTGCATCAAATATTTTTTAAGGAGCTTTCAGTGCAAATTTGTTTTTTAACAAAGTAGATGTGAGATTTCTTTTAAAAAGCTGCCTCAAGTATTTGACCAGCAGAAGAATATATGGCTAGAAAAACACCATAGCTCACCACACCAAGAAATATGAAATTAAAACCATCTGGGGTTTTACTAATATGTAAACAATATTTTTTTTCCTGCAGAAAGTAACAAGCTTTTTCAAATATATGCAACTTTCAAAGTAGTTCTGTTGGCAATTTTTAAACCTGTTTAGTTTCTTATTTTTTCTGATATCTTACCTGAGCTATAATTTAGTTTTTCTAGGACAAGTGTTATGCAACATTCAACCTATCAGTGCTGGAGTATGCTGCTATTATCCTTATTGCATCTTTTTATTATCCTTATTACCATGTCTTTTGCTTAATACAATTTTGGTAGCCTTCAATCTCCAGCACACTCTATCATTTTTCTTTCCCTACAAAACAGACTGTAAAGTTCCTATGGTTTGGTGTTTTTCTTTTCAATTCTTTAGTTTTCCAGGTAAAAAAACTACAAAAACTTGCTGTTCACAAAGTCACAAAACCTTTTTGCTACTTTTGTTATGTAAAAGTAAAAAATTTCAGTATTGCTTGTGCACTCATTCTCTCTTCCACAAAAGGAGGTCTGACATGAGCAAAGAGTAGCCTGGAACTGCAGTGCAAGAAAAAATGATCTGTAAAATATAAGCAGTGGGAAAAGTCTGAATGTATTCTAGACAGTTCTTGTAGTAAGGAGAATCAGAAGCTACATGATGACTTTCATATATATGAAAAGACAACATGAAGAACAAAAGCAATAAAGTATTTCATAAGAGATAGCTTTAGAAGCAGTGGTATTGCAATTCAGGGGAGCAGATTTAAGTTAGACAGCAGAAAATATTTCTTAATGGTGCAAATACAGTTGAATGGGCATTCATTTCTGAAAACCAGAAATGGTGGAGCTATGATTTATTTTCTCTTGGGGCAGATAACCTCAATATCCTTTTCATCCATATCATTAATGGTTCCATGACTTCTGATCTCTCTACTATTAGCTGTTCACTTAAATAGACTCAGTCAAACTGGATTTCACATCATCATTATCCTTGTACTGGCTCCCCAAATGAACTCATTACATCATGAATTAAATTAGATGGTAAGTGACCTTTCCTTGAGGACTGCTATAAAGTGTCAGTTCAGTACATGGCACAGTAGAAAAATCTATTGAAGTTACTCTGAAATACATCTCTCTCTCTAAGGCTCCTTGGAAATTAAGAAGAATGAAAAGTATGAAGATCAAGGATGAGGGGAAAACAGTAAAATTGATTGGCTTGTCACTCTTCTGAATAGTCTTGGACGATGTCACTGAACATTGTAAGCAGGGTCTGAAGTGCACAGTTGCCTTTAATCAAAACTGATTTGTCAAGATCTTTGTGACTGTGACTGAACAGCAAAGTTGTAACAGTACAAAATATGGATGAGACTCCACGCCTAGCAGCATTAGTATGTTATTTTTCAATATTTCCTTTACCTTGTTCATGCATGATAGCCTGCATGAATGTAAAAACTTCTGTAAAGTTTTTTCAGAATGTAAAAAAGTGTAAAAATTCTCAGAAAGGAATTGCTAGACTGTTTTTTTGTTTGTGGCATATAGAGCATTTAGTATTTTGGATTGTATCTCCAAACATCAAGAGCAGAAGAAAGATATAAGAGTAAAGCTTATACATTTGTATTAAATACTTCTGCCTTACCCTATATGCATTTGAATACATTGGATGGTTGTAGAACTCATGTTTGGATTAGATGTTTCACATGCAATCTGTGCCTGTCAATGTCTGATGTTGCCTAGTGGTTCCAAAGTAGTGAGCTACAGATTTTGATCTACAAGATTTTCTGATGCTAATTTTTTTCAGAAACCAGTGATGGTAAGGAATATCTGAGGATGCCCCACTCCTGGCCATGTTTTATCCTATAAATAAATCTCAGCTAACAGAAAATGTGAAGATCCTGGTAACATTGACAGGCCTTCAGGAGCCAAGGTACGTGGCACATAGGAAAAACTTCTGTTGCTCTTGCTTCTTATGTGTCTGCTCCTTAGCCAAAGAAACTAACTTCCTTCTGAACCTCTGATATGGTATAATGAGCCTTAGTCACTTTTTAAAGTAAATAGACAAAAATTTAAATTTTTAAATTAAAAATTTGAAAAAAATAGACAAAATTCCAAACTAGCATTATTTCTTCATTTTTAATATGCTTCAGATGACTTGAATCACAAATATAATTTTTAACGAGTAATTGTTGATTATTTTCACTAAGCCTTACAGCCATCAATTTGCATCTTGTGCATTTGTTTCCTACATGGTTTAATACCAAGTTTTAAAACTAGTTGATGGTCAAATATATACCTCTAGTTATGTATCTGTTTAAAACAGATTAATCCTGCAATGAAACATGTGGTTCTTACCTGATACACAATGCACCATATTTTTAACTCCTGTGAATGAAAGTAAGAGAAGTTAGTGAATGCCAAAATTGATATTAGCTTTATTTTACAAAAACAAAAGTGTTGAAAAGTGAATGAATTTGTGTCTGTGATTGGTTTCTTTTCACTTTCTGAATGAAACAAGATTAATTGCCTGGTAAAATAGTGCATTAAAGAGTTATTCTTAAGTTTAAATATTTGAACTCCATGCTCTTTTATTCTGAATTTTTTTTAGTTATATTTTAACATAAAAATTACTTCCTTATATTTTTCAGTTTTAAATAGAAGGTCATGCTTAAAGGTCTACTTTAAATCACTTCCATTAAAATGACTCCTACTGTTTTGCAAGTAATTGGAACAGTGGGTACTTTTCTGAAATCTATTTTTCCTCTTTCTCTTAGAATGTATCAAAGAATCAAGAGGGAAAAAATTGTCCTTTCTACCAATGGTGTTCGAATTTAACAGGATAACACTTTGAAGCTATTTTCAGAAATATGCTTAAGGGGTTACATTTCTGCCTGGTACAGCTCTGTGGCTGATGATGGGTGATTTTGTCACATAATACTTACTGAGCTCAGGGACTCTGGATTTTTACTTGTCATTGGCAACCTGCTGTTTTCATAAAGCAGATCCTCCTTTTTGGAAAAGGTGGTAATTTAAATCCTAGGGCATAAATCACCTTTGGATTTATAGGACTAAGCCCACCCATTTTAATTAACTTTGTTCATGATTAAAACCACTTCCATGTTATCTTTGGTGAGTGATGTGTTTGCACTAAAGTACATGAGGGGAGAGTTTGGCTTAAGATATCCTGATTAACAACTTTGTCCTCCTAGCTGACTAGGCAGGAGCAGAAGAGAGCTCTACACTTTGTTATATGAAATTGCAACTGAAATAGTATAGACCAAGAAGCAAATTCTGACAGATATATGAGAATGCATCCCTTCAAGATACAGGCCAAAGGTTAGGCATAAAAAATATGACAAATTTTCTTGCTTTCTCTTTATTTCATTTAGGCTTTTCCCATTCAATTACTGAAATAATTTCAGTAGTCTTGGATATTAATGGTGAGATATGTAGGTAGCATTTAGGCAGGAGATTCAAGCTAGATTCTGACCATATTTTGATTTTTGGGATCTCATTGTACATTTTGTAAAAGCAAGACTCTCATCTTCAACAGGCTTGTTCATAATATATAGTCACATTCTCTCTGATCAAATTCTCATTGTAGTTTTAACTGGATGGGATATTCTTTGTGACAGATTTTGCAAGAGATGAAAGATGCTTACATCAGTAAAAAAATGGTAATTTTGTTAATACCTGTTAAGTCTGTATTTTTGTGATGCTTTTGAGTATGAAAGTTTGTTATAACTATGCAGATAATATGGTCATGTGCATATCTATATATGTACATAGGCACTAAATTTGCAAGATCAATCTTTTTATAGTTAGAAAGAGCCAGTCTGTTTATGTGTTTTCAACTTGTAACTAACTTTCTTAGGTTTATGATTCAGTATTTGCAGTCACATCACCAACTTTTTTCCACAGATCTCTGGCTGAGTTCCAGGCACGACAGTACTGCAGATGTAATTCTGTGGAATTTTTATCCATCTTTTTGCCCTTTTACATACAGTGGCTGAAGAATGAGAAAAGATGACTGCAGGGCTCAGGCAGGTAATGATTTCCTTTGGGGAATGGGTTTCTGTCCCTATTATTTTATCTGATGTGAGTGTAATTCTGTCCCTATTTCATCCAATGCATTTCTTTCTAATGTTTCAAGGTGCACTTTTCCAAGTATACAGTGATATAGCTGTGCTCAACCACAATGGGCATTAGAAAATGTTATGCTGCTCAAAAACTGAGGTGTCATAAATTTTCCAATTCATGAACCTAAATGTAATAATGTAGAGTATTTTTTAGTCTACCAATAAGGTGGGAAATAATGTTTCACACCCTAGTAAGTACTCTGAAAATCAATACTATTTGAGAAGAGCTTGGACTATATTCAGGGATAAACACCACAGAGAAATGGTAGCCAATCTCATCATTCACTGTTCAGAATAGTGTTTGGATGATGGATCACATACAAAGTAGGGACTGACAGCCTAAACATTACATTAAAAACAAAACCAAAAATTACTGCTTTGTTGCTTCCTTACATGCAACTAAATGCCAAATAGTAAATTTGCATTATTAAAAGCACAAAATACCCACAGATCTGCAAGGAAATGCTTCTTGCAGTAATATGTGGTTTCTGGAAAGTTTAGGAGCAAAAAAGTAATTTAGTTGATTCTTTTTTCTTTGGGGCTGGTTTTGGATGAAAATCTCAAGAAGATTTGGCAATGTGTGCTCCCAGCCCAGAGAGCCAAGAGTGTCCTGGGCTGCATCCAGAGCAGCGTGGGCAGCAGGGCACCTCTCTGCTCTGAGACCCACCTGCAGGGCTGCATCAGCTCTGGGGCCTCCAACAAAACAAAATGCCTCCAGGAAAGACACTGACTTGCTGGAACAAGTCCAGAAAGGGCCACCAAGTTGATCACGAGGCTAGAGTACCTCTTCCTGATTACTGACCCCCCATATGTGGAAGTGTTCAAGACCAGGCTGGATGGCACAGGGCCCTTCCAACCCAAACCATTACATGATTTTATTTTTTTTTTTCAAACTAGTGTTGAGCTGCCAGTATACAATGAAGCCATGTGTACAAGCTTTTCTTCAACCATGGACATTGTGAAAGGCATGCTTCTCAAGGAAGGACAAAAGTATTTTGTAATCACGAGTCTCTTGCAACTGGAATTTCTAGAGGTATATCAAATATTTTGAAACCAGTATTATTATTTCAATAATTAATGACAATTCTTTTTCAAAAACAATAGATTTCTATTAGATGTTGTAAGGAAAATTGGTGTTGTCAGACCTGGACAGCGGAGCTGAATTCTGAAAAACATTTTTATACATGTGCAGCTCTCATGACATTCTTGTGGATCAGCTTGCAGGAACTGAGAAAGCATTCTAATTTACAGACTGAGATATGCATTATGGTACCAACTAAGACTGGGTCTGTGACAATAGGGTCTGTGACAATAAGTATTAAAAATGTTATTTATCATTTTAATTTTGCTTTTAGAAGTTCTCAACGTGCCCAGTTAAATAAAAAATAATCAGATATTTTCTAATTATTTTAAAATTTACTTTCATGTGTTTTGGTTTTGCTATTCTGAAAACACTGGATTTCTTAGCTTGCAGTCTGGTTAACCTGTTTTTAAAAGAAAGAATTTTTTTTTTTTTTTTTTTTTTAAATAGGGCTCAGGAGAAAAAAAATGGTGACCTTAAAATTCCACTGTTATAAAAAATAGGCAGATATTGCCTCTCACCGAAGCTGGTAGAGACACATTTGAGATTTCTCTATTCTATTTTGGAACTATAGTTCAAAAACTCCGTATTTTAATACTTCATCCAAATATAATGAGTAAGGCAAAAGGCTAGCTGAATAAGCTATTAAATTTTTTCTGTATTGAGAAAGAGTCAACTTCTAACTGTACTTTGTATTATAAAATGCAGTCACAAGCCCTGAATATTCTGAAATAAAGTCTGTTTTGACATCCTGCTAATAGCTGTTGAGATTTTAAATTTTCTTGTGTCACCACACTGCAGCCCAGCTGGTGCAAACGATAGACGCTTTCTATTTTCTTAAATTGGTTTTCAGCCTCTGGATGATTTGCTATGCAAAGGCTGCTGTCCTAGAAAGGTTCATGGCATCCTTTTAGAGATTTGATACCCTTACATTAATTTCTTCCGTGCTTTTTTTTTTTTTTTTTTTTTTGTGAATTAAGCCTGGCACTATTTTGATTGTGTGCTTTTGATTAAACATAGGGGACAAGAACTGCAGTTCATTTACCACCTCTCAAGTAACCATGTCGAAGTGCATTATAGAGCATGATGTCTGAGGAGGTGTTCCTGCTATCTGCACTAAGCAGGCACATTTGCAAATTCATGAGCTATTTTTGAAATTCATGAGCCATCCTCTGCCCAGTTTTTCCTTTTGTTTTCTACAATACAACATTCAGAAGATTTAATTTTTTTTAATTTAGAGCACAGTACTGCATCTTTTAAAACATAAAAAGAATGCAATAAAATAGAAATATGTATCTAATAAAAAGGTAAACCAAACATACACAAATTATGGTCTTCTTCCTTAGCCACATTTTTTTATTCATTCAGTGCATTTCCAGATGAAACAATAGGACACGTGAAATTTCCATCCATTTAATCATCTTTCATTCACTTAATTTTTTTTGTTTGATTTTGGTTTTTTCTTTGTTTTTTTTTTTTTTTAAGAACAAATTATTGTGCTCTGTAATATATTCCAATGACAAATTGTTTGTCTGTGCTCATACAGTGAATATATGATGAATAAAGATGTGTGTTTTTGTTCAGATCCATTCCGGTGTTGGGGCATCTGACCCAATAAGTCTAGGTTTTCACACTGGAGAATTTTCCTGGTCTTGGGAGAAGGGTGTGTGAACAGCATTTATCACCAGGTTATTTATTGGACCTTTCTAACTGTAGGACTCAGGTTTACTTGGACATTCCATGGACATCACCAAAATGCTTTTTAACTTAAGCATTTCCTATGCTACTCACATAGTTAGGAGACTAAGTCAGAAAGGCAATTATTTCTCTCCCCTGTGCATGCAATGTGGATAACAGAATATACACTAGGAGCTGGACAGAATTCTTTGCAAACTGACACATTGCAAAACCTTACTTGGCAACTCAAAGACAAGGGTGTTTGTAAAACACAAAAATGGATATTTGTGGAAATTAGTACTAATACTTATAAACTGCACGAATCTTTTATATAGTAGTTATAACATAATGACCTTCAACAAAACATCTGATTTTTGTTTTTCATTGTCACAGTTGACTGTCTTTTGTCTCACACTAACCTTGTTTTTCAGTTTCACTTAGAGAGCTGTGAACTGAACAAATACAAAAACTATAGGAGCTGCTCAACTCTCTGTAACCATGCATTAAATCAGTATAGGCACAAAATATCAAATAGAAAGAAACTGAGCAAAGGGGCAGGATTTCAAAATATCATTGACAGGGAAACATGTTCACAAAGCACCTTAAAAACAGAAATAATTTTTAAAAACCTCAAAAAACAATATCAAAAGAACATCCCTACCAACTACACCAATTGCAAAGGGAAAGGTTGCTTTTTTAAGAGTGCAAATTTTACATCAATGAGATTGTGTGAGAAGTTGCAAAAAGACTCTCCACAAAGTCTTTTACAGGAGAATGGTGTCCAGAGCAGAGATTTCCATTGCTGCAACATTACTGAGAAATCCATTTTCATGGACTGCTGGTTATCAAGGGAATGATTGTTGAGGTAGTTCCACAGACTGAGGAAGCTTTTTTGTTAAAGCCTGTGTTTGTGAACTGCATGTGGTTGAGGCATTTTCTGTTTGTCAATTCTGCATATACAGACCCTGACAGCATTACAATGCAAACAGCCAACAGCATATATTTCTTTGCAAATAGATGTAGGCTGAGTGTAAGTGAAATCTCCAGAACTTTCCTATCAGTACTGCCCCATCCTTAACTTTAGTCATGCTCACCAGGAACTTCTCCTTTTGAGGAAAGAAATAGGGAATGTGTAAAAAGATTTTTAGTCCTACAATGAAAAAATTGCTTTTAAAACATGTCTAATAATACCCAATAAAAATCATAGTTGTTTCAATGCATTTTTTAAAAGATTAAAAGTGAGATGGTTTAGTTATCTAATAATAGGTATTTCTATTGTATGTGTGCAAAAAGAAGAAAATTCCACTGTCAAGAATAAGAATCAATACTTTAGAAATATGTGTTCAGCTTTTATTTTCATGCCACCTAGCTGACTGACATTGACAGTTATATTTACAGCTATTTCAAGGTTGTACTACTAATACGTGAAAAACAACGTTTTGTATTGAATATTTTTGAACAATAGACACAGCATAGGATATCATAGTTTTGTCTCTATTACAAATTAGAGTAGGTGGAGCTGAGATAAATACTGCTAAATTTGCATCCACGTTTAAGGCACATTACTGAAATAGAAGAAAGGCTTAGATTTGGGTCTTGATTGGATTTTCTCTCTGCTCGAGGGTAGATGCTGAAAACTTAGCAGTGATCATGTTTTCAGATTTGTCAGAAATATTTACAGTCTCACACATCAGAAATAAATCTACGACTGAATTCAAAGTGGTTTCTTTGAAGACTAAGAAATGAAGCACAGAAAAAATTCTAATTATTCAGCCTGTCCCAAGTGGAGACTACCAAGAGGGTTTTATACTGGAAGTGTCATTTGAAGAGAGTTTTGTACTGTACTGTAGATAATGTGATTAGAGTAAGGGTTCTAACTACCTGTTAGACAATGGAATATCCACAAAAAAGTAATTCACAGTATCAAGTTTAACATGTTTTCAAATGAACAGTCTGATTCATATTTCTGAGCATTCAGGGACTGATTCCTTTCATATAGCTTAAATGGTTTTTCAGCCCAGTTTAGAAATTTCCCAGCCTCAGGGAGTAAAGTAAAAAATTTAAGGGAATAGTTTTTCAGCTTCATGGTACCTAAGAATGAAAGATAGTTCTCATTTTAGGCACATCTATTTGCTGGATGGTTTATTCTTTCTATTTTGCAAGCTATTTGATATCAAATCAACAATATTCACTTGAGTGACTGCATCTACCAAATTATTTTATCAGTGTGGAGAATTTATCCTCTGGAAAAGATTGTGTAGAATGGAAGATTGCTATTTCAATGATTGTTCTTGCTGAGGAACATATCTTCAAATAAGCTTCCAAACATATTTTCAAATTAATGTTCCACTAGTGTACCACGGTTGCTGAGGATGTCTTGTGGCTGCACTGCCTACAGTCTGTTTTTGAAAAAGAGATTAGAGACCCAAACACCTAAGACACAGGAGAAGAAATTTAAACTTCGCTTTTCATTCCGCCTCCTCATTGCCCTTCTCTCTGCTGAGAGTCTGGGCACAATATTCTTCTGCTAAGGGAACATTTGAGCTGTAGAGTACAAAATAATGAATAGCTTGCACAACATGAAGAGGATTATTATATTTGTCAGGATTCTACATACAGTGAATCCTGAAAGATAATTTAAACACAATTTTGTTGTGTTTCATAAGCTAATTTTTTGTCTTTTTCCCCCCAGCATGTCAATGTTTTATACTTCCATAATATCGGTTCCTTTAAAAGTTTTCTAATTTAGGGCACTGGCAATTTATTGGTTTTGCATTTATTCCTTTTGAATAACAATATTGATCTGAGCCAGATGTTTTGAGAAGATACTTCATAGGCTTTCTTTCACTGTGATTTTAGTGCACCTCTAGGTTGACTTGTAATATCCCAGTCACTGGCCTCAGTAGAAGAGACCTTCTGGTATGATGAGGAGTGTTGATGTACTTGGATGATTTACTCTATGGCTAAAAAATTTACAATGGTCTTTAAAATAATGAATTATGACAGCGTTCAAATATTGCTCTCCAGACCTGCAGTATAAACATGTTTATGAACAGTCCCATTTTTTATATACCATAGAAACAGACATATTAATAATGTCTCTAATACACCACAGAGGCGTTCTCAAAATGTAAAACAGAACACTGAATAGACAAGATGGTGATAATTATATAGGTTGGTGTGTCAGGAGGCTTAAAAGTGCAGTAAGACCTAAATTAATTTGTCATATTGAATCCCAGGCACAATGAAAATTTATTTCACGTTCAGGTAAGTTAAAATACTCTGAATATTCATCACAAATCAACTTTAAATCTCCTGAAATTACACAGGAGGAAAAATTCAATTCCAGATTCCTTAGGGTGATGAAACACCAGTTTTGGAAGTTCATCTGCTGTAACTGAGGTGACCTTGAATCATCAGAGCCGAGGCAATTGTTGCCATTATCACACTTTGGCTGCAGCTTGCAGCAGCACTGGAATATTGACACTCCTGGCAGAATTCCCTATATGCATTACTGTGGAATGGTATTTTAAAAGCCTATATAGGCAATAAAGATGTAAAGTCTGGAAAAATTGTAGGAAAACACAGTTAATTTGTTTAGTTCCTTGGGCTCATTATATTGGCTCAATGACTGGATTTAAAATAATTGAGTTGATATATCAGCCCCAAATAATTTTTATGCCAGAAGCAGCAGCAGTGTGCTCTGTAACTGCAATGCTAGATTTCACTGTGACATACTGCCCTCTTGTGCATCAGCAGCTTTCTTATAAAGGCAATCTAAGAGCAAGACACCCAAACAAAAGTTCTCAGAGTCTTGATCTCCTCTGAAATTTTTTATTTTTATCCAAAATGAACACAACTCCTTAGGTCATAATGGAGAGGCAACATGGACTGAGCTTGTCCAGCCTGGTGAAGTGAAGACCAAGAGGAGATCCTACTGCCATGAGAGGAAGTGGGGAGCAGATTGGACCCAGTGGAAGGAAGAAGAACTCCCTCAGGACCAGAGAGAACTGCACCAAGTCACAGAAGTCCTGGAAAGCCAGTGAGTTGTCTGGAATCAGGCCTGGATATTTTTTTATTGCTTTCCCGTCTTCAGTTTATTTCTGTTTAAAATGTTTAAAGCTCTAATTTATATTCTCTGATGGCCTGAAATATTTCATATCTAAAATCTCTTTTTCTTATCTATGGACAAAGCACTGCAAGGAGTCTTTTATAACCTTAGACCTCCAGCACAGTGGTGACACTTCTATACCTGAGATTCTGTTTCTGTGTCAGTGATATTTCTTTTGTACAAAATAGAAAGTCTTCAACCAAGAGAGATCCTTTTAGATTTTTCCTGGCATGAAAGTCACTTTTCCACTTGAAGGTTGATGTTAAACCAGACAAGAGGGAAAAACAACCCCAAAAAACGGCTGTAACTTCCCAATACAATGATTGTCCATTAAGCTCTGGGTGAAGGAAAGTCCTCTTTCACACTTATTGACCAGGGCATTCTCAGGAATGCCAAGTGCTGCAGATGAAATGAACTATACTTTCACCTCATAAGAGGTTAGATGCAGTTAGTAATGTTTGGCAAGGATTTGTTGCAGGGAGCCAAGCTCTGTGGCAGAAATAAGAGGGCATGAAAATTGCTGCATCTTAATTTAGTCTGTCAAGTTTGGCACTAAGCACCTATGCAGCCACATTAGATATCAACATATTTTAGTTGATATAGCCACTCTGCAGCACTAATATCTGGAAAAGATATTGAGGCTGTAGTGTTTTGAAAAACATTTTACTGATTTTGGATTAAAATTAAGAAACTATCCGGTAATTTTTAAATAAACCATGTTTCCCTTACTTGTGGCAATGTTTGGCCCCTTTACCTATATGAGGAAGGAGGAAATGGTAGTGCAGTTATTTTACCATCAGTCATGTACCACACCCCTATTAAAGTGCTAGGAGCTTTCAGAAACACAGCAGTTTGGATTTCTTAAATAATAATAGTATTAGTAGTAATAATCATAGTA
Organism: Erithacus rubecula; assembly: GCF_903797595.1. Lineage (NCBI taxonomy): Eukaryota > Metazoa > Chordata > Aves > Passeriformes > Muscicapidae > Erithacus > Erithacus rubecula. The sequence goes on along the minus strand of NC_136688.1, from coordinate 32,520,109 downwards.
GTAATAGTAGTAGTAATAGTAGTAGTAGTAGGAAGAAGAAGATGATTTGGAGAAGAAAGAAAATATTTTCATGTAAAGAATAATTGTGCAAAATATGCAGGGAAAAACTATCCCACATATTAGATACTGCATACTATATGGTTTGCAAACTTTTTTAGCTGAAAAGGCCTGCTTGCATTTCATATGTCTGCCAAGTGCCAAAACATATATAATGAAGGTATAAAACTGTGGATTAAGTCAGGTTGATGTGAGGTTACTGACCCTGGAGAGGAATCAGAAATTTTGTGAAACCATTGGGTGGGTTGTCCAGCTCAGGCTGAGGTGTGGGACAGTGTCTGGAACCTAAAGGCTGTAAGGCTTGAGCTCCATCTCCCTGGTTTTAACTGCCTGTGCAGAGTTGCAAAAAGGCTCCGAGTCCTCTGGAAGATAATTCAGAAAAGAAATATTGCTTACCACTCTCTCAAAGAATCCTAGAGACAATTGCCTTCTAATTTACAGTTCTTTGTTAGGTGTCTAAAATTTCACAAGGCAAACTTTAGCAGCATCTTAACAAAATGAGCTCTGACAGTTCACACAACATCCCCAGCTCCCAGCTCAATCCAATGTAACATCATTAATATCATCAATAGCATTCATCAGGAGGGTTTGCTGGTAAGTTTTGTCCAATAATATAATTCTGAACAATAGTTTTAAATCAGTTAGTGTTACTTTCAGAAGCCACTTTAGACATAATTTTTGGTATCAGAAATAAACTCCATCATCTCTGGTGTATTGTTCTTCTGTGTGTTTAGCAGTTTGTCACTAGAGCTTCTATTCAATTTTACTCAGTTTCAAGCTGTGATTAGAGAAGAGCCAGAGAAATAAATTAAAGATTGTAAGCCCAGGAGTAAGAAAATAAATCTCTGAAGTTCATGTTACATTCTGATGTGTAAGTTGATATATGTGCAATACAACTAGAAACCAATGGAGATGAAATATTGAACAAAACCAGATAATAAAAGAGCCTCTAGTATCTTAATTTAAAACAAAAATAGAACCAGCCTAAAACTTGTCTGTTTACTTCAATCAAAACAGCAAAGCTGCCCATATTGTAACTAATTTGCTTTATGCAAATAATGGCCTTTATGCATCATATTTTTCCCAGCTCTGAAATAAACTGCATCAGTGTTTAACCTTATCTTGTGTGTGTAGTTGTACTGGCTATTCTTAAGAATCAGAGCCAGTGCACACAGCAAAATGTGGCTCAGTCCTGAACCTTGTCTCAGTACAATTCAGCATCATCTTCTACTGTCATTTATCTACTGCTGCACTTGTTCTGCAAAGATAGTATCTGAACTGTGCAGTGAAATCTGCCCAGTAACTCTGAAGTAATTGGCGAAATCACATTTTCTTCCAGCAGAACACACAGCATTTCCAACCACAGTGCTTATTTACTGGCTATTCAGTGATCTTGTGGTAGGTACACATTTCAGTTATACTTGGTTTCCAAAATGTGATGTTTGTTAAAATGTACTTCAGCTGCCAAATTACAGTGGATATTTGCATATCATGAAGCTAACTTAATGACCTGTTGCCTGGGTCCAGATGTACAAAAAGAAGCAGCAGTCAAGCTCAGAGTGCTAATAAGAATGAGGAAACCCTGGGGATAAGAGGCCTACAATCTGCTTATACCACATTTGTGTTTGCTATTATGGGGTAAAATGTCTCAATACTATGAAATGTGGTGACACATAAGCAAGACCTTTGCATTTATTTTCATGCAGTGTGAGTAAATGCTGAATAAACACATTTTAAAGAAACTAAATATTTTTAATCTGTAAATTAAAGTGATGCGTATAGACAGAGTTCTACAATATGAGTAGAATCTAAATGTCCCCTGAAAGTTTATAAGCACAATTTGCACAATTTGCCTTCTTATGACAAAAAATAAAAAAAATTATGATGACAATAAGTTTTTGAAGGACTGGCCATCCTGGGGAGATGTGTTCCTTCACAGTTCATCTCAGCTGCTGCAGGTGTGCCCCATAGTACCTGAATGTCTGAGCCAGACAGGGCCAGGGAAACACAGGAGATTACTCTGGGACATCTAATAAATATTTTTACTTCAAGAATCAGGAAAACTAAGCCTATGAAAGGCTCTAAATGAACCCTTTGCTTTGAAATAGTGAATATCTCAGTTCCATCACTGCTTTTAGTGGAACAGAGGAATTAGCATGGGCTCTTTCCAAAACCAGATGTGTGTTCTTTCTGTTAAAAGCCAAGCCAGTCATACCTTTGCATGTCATGTAGCATATGCTTCTCATTCCAGCTGTGTAGATTAATAGGTTGAGATTTTATTTTCAGATATGGCCTATGTAAGAGCACAGATGTAGTACAATAAGGAAGGTGACTCTTCCAAGAAGAGACTCATGGTTGGAGGGCTCTATGGTTTGATGAAAAGCATTGCACAGTATTGTGGTCAACCTAAAGAATATGTCTGTTAAATATTCCAAGCATACTGGTCAGAAACAGTATGTTCTTTGATGTTTTTCCCTCTCAAGCACTGCTTAGTGTCAGTTGATGTCAAAATCTTCTTCCTTTTATTGGAATTGTTACATTACTGTGATGGCAGTAGGTAACATCAGTGGTGCTTGTACTTCCAGAATGGGCTGAGGTTCTTCTAGCTCTGTCATGTGTTCTGAGACTGGTTGCTGTTGGCAGGATCTCTCTGGCAAAATTTTTTACTGAGTCCAAAAGAGGCTAATATGGAACAAAACCCAGTTTTGGGTTTTCTGATTTTGCTAATGTTGGCTATTATAAATTTTATAAACACGGAGAGCAGAGCTTTTATTGAAGTGCAGTTCTATTTTCCTCTTTCACTCAACCATATTGCTGAGAGAGCATCACATTTCAGTGCTTGTCAGTTGGAACATTTACAATAGATACAGGGGTTTCATGCATGAAGGGCTGTCCTTGCAGCTTTGTCAGAGAGGGACTAGAGACATTCATGGTGGAAAGCAAGAAAGAATTACCAGGTAGTACATGCTGCTGCACAAACAGTGTCTTAGAGCAAGTATCTCTGGAGCAAATTAAAAGAGAAAATATTATTATTAAAAGATTGCTTGCCCTGAAGGAGACTTATTTGCCATATGGAAAGGGATGATTGAGCCATACCCACATGCAGTGGTAAAGATTGCTGTCACAACTGCTGGCAGTTTCATTTCTGCAATGACCAGATGCCCAAGCCAAACATCACACAGAGACATAATTCTTGTAGCAATGATGTCGTTTAATATTCTATAGTGACCAGTGTTTTCATAAAGACAGGCAAAAGGTGCTGACTTGCAGAAAAGCTGTTGATTTTTCCAACAGCCATTTCTTCATGGCACTGCACAAAATGCTAATTGCCATGACATTTGTTGAAAACTTCAATCCTCAGAATTAAACAGGAACAACCACTGAACTAATTCATAGCAGCATGTTCCACTGCAGTCTTCTTATCAGTAGTTTTAAGATAATGAAATTATACCAAGAATGTGCTGTTTTCCAGTCAGAATTAACCACATGCAGTTTTATCTGTTTTTTGAAGCACTTGAGTTGTACCCTTCACATATTATCTGGACCCAGACCCAATATTTATCTGTATTTCTTTCAGATCTTTTTTTCTTTAGCATATAGATGAAATATTTTAGAATTACTTCACTGAGGAGAGAGTTAAGATCAGGACTATCTCTAACTATTGAGAAAACCCCAAAAACCCTGTGTAGACACCAGCCACAAGGCCAGTAGTTGATTATTTGCATTATACACCTATTTCTGGCTGCACCTTTTTCTCTAACCAATAAAATGAAAGAAAAGATAACCTGGGCATTGATATTTCATGCTTGCTTTCCCAGGGCTTTGTAGTTTTCCTTGAATTTTCCCAGATTCCAGCTTGCACTGTTATTCACATCCATATATATGAAAGAGGAGCAACTGAGAGTAGTCTGTGATTTTGACAAGTAGTGGCTCCCTCTCAGCAGAACCTGAGCTCTGGGAAGGCAGCACACCTCTCATGATTCCCTGTCAGGATGGCAATGGGAGCCTTAGTGCTCCTTAACAGAAAAAACATCAACTATGAGCACTTCTCTTTTTGCAGTATCCTCCGTCACTGGTATATTGTCTATAAACAAACAAATTTTTTAGTTTAATAGTCACTCAAAATAATACAGTTTTCATACTTGTAACTCAAAACCATAATTAACGATGACACAGCTCCCCAGTGAAATTTCTAAGCCTGGCACATTAATTTTATGGAGCATATCTGCCAAGGCAGGGGGCAGCTGCAGGCCCAGAACACGTAGGCAGTTGCCTAAGGCAGCAAGAGACACGAAAGTCACAGTGATAGCAGAGCAGCTCCCCCAGGCACCACCTGGTCTGTTGAGATTATACAATCTTCTCAGCCTCAATTATGGGAAAATTTATCCCACTCCCTGGCTTTGTTTTCCTTCATCCTCCTGCTGGTAGACAAAGGAGGTCTGGAAAGATCCCAGCATGGAGAGAGAGAAGAACTGCTCTTCCTTTTATCTCCCTTTTCTCAAGCAGTCATGCTACACTGGGTCAGAAAGTCCAAGCAGGTGTTTGCAATTTTAACCTCATTAATTTTGAAACACTGCTGTGAAACCTTGAGTCTGCCTGTGACAAAATCATTATATTATTATATAATTTATCTATGACTGTACTGGTTTGGGCTAAGATAGAACTATTTTTCTTCATATTATGGAACTCTGTTTCTGGTCTGTGACAAAAAAATGTTGGTAACTCAGGAGTGCTTTAGCCATTTTGAGCAGTGCTTGCACAGCACTAAGGTTTTTTTCTGTTTTTCACACCTCCTGGCCAGCAAGTGGGCTGGGGGAGTGCACAAATCTGAGAGGGAACACATTCAGAACAGCTGACCCCAAATGACCAAAGGGTTATTCCATATTGTACAGCATCATGCTCACCAATAAAACCTGGGTGAAAGAAGAGGAGAGGGGAAACATTCCAAGATAATGGTGTTTTCCCAAGTAACCATCATGTGTGATGCATCTCTGCTTTACTGGAGATGGCTGAACACCTGCCTGCCCAGGGAAATGATGAATCAATTCTTGTTTTGCTTTTCCTGCATACCGAGTTTCTGCTTTACCTATTAAACTGTCTTTATCTCAATCCAAATTTTTTCTCACTTTTACAATCCCAATTCTCTTTCCCATTCTTGGAAAGAGTAAGTGGCTGAGTAGGCTGAGCTGCTGCCTGGGGTTATCCCACAATGACCACACAGAATTTAGGATTCAAATCAGACTGGCAGATTTTATTCCAGAGTGTTTCAGGTTTCAGCACTGCATTCAAGTGCAAGGGGAATTTACACTGGCTACTTCTTGCCTTTCTCTCTCCCAATCTCTATAAGATCATTGTGAGTTGCACCAGGCAGCAGGACAGACAAAAAAAAGCCAAGCACTGCAGCAGGATGGCTTCCCAAACTATTATGAGCCTTGTGCATCCAGCCTCACAATCGAACAACTGAGAAAATCATGTGTTCCTGTAAATTTATTGGCTGTTAACTTTACATGAGGTTTTCACAGCTGATTTCTAAAAGCTTGAGCAAAATTGATGTAGGGAACCAAAATTAATTGTTACTAGGATTTGAAAGTACAATCTCAGGTAACTTAGCAAACAATTTGTAGTATTGGATTACTTGAAATTTTCTCAAGAGGAGTAAGGAAAATTTTAATTAAGACTGAATATATGCAAGAATTATACCAGTATTGCATTTGGAAAGTTTAGAGTTAAACTGTCATTACTCTGGGGTCTGATTTTCGTATCTGCTGTTTCACATGGGGATATTCTATATTCATACCCTTCTGAAATTAAGTATTTATAAAGACTTCTGTACTGTATACATTTTACTACCTCTGGATTTGTTTCAATCATCTTTTCAATTGCCTCTGTAGCAAACTCATGAATATTTGTTGCTGGCAGAAAGGAATCTCATTTTTCAACCCAGCTACATGGCCACCTGTGGTGTTTGCAGGTTACTAAAATTTTTTTACCTGTCCAGGAAATTTCTAGATGTTTCTGAATCAGAGAATTCCCACTCATCAACTCTCATTACCACATTCTTTCCCAAGCTGAATCAGATGTAGCAACAAAGCCAACAGCAGCTGGTTTGTTTCAGGTTACTTTAAATAAGAGGAGAATGCATATATCTGGGATTGACTCACTATGAGGTAGCTAATTTTTTAGAAAGGTTTTACTTAAATTATTTTTAATTTCATTGGTCATCATTATTTAATGATGGAAAAATTATCTTAATAAGAGATCAAATTTAGAAAAATTTGAAATCCATAAGGAAGGTGTGCTGTTTCATCCTATAGGAATTCTAGAGAAAAATAATTGAATAGCAGTTGCATTTTAAGGCAATTTCAGACTAGTACAGACTACAAATATGAGAAAAGGCAGAGAAAAATTTCTTTTCTTTTTTCTTTTTTTTCTTTTTTTAGAACATCAAGATTGTAAATAGTTGCTATTTCAAGCATGACTGCTGAATCCACACACTATACTTCTCTCAGAAAAGGAGATTTAGGATAAACCTGCTCCATAGCATAGGACAAAGTAAAAATGTCCCCAAACTAGCTACCTCCAAGCTAGATAGAAGCAATGGAGCAAAGTAAATGTAGCACATCACATGAACTGATTGGTTTTTCTGAGAGATTGACCATTTCTGACCTGAAGGCAAGTTGCTTCAAAGCACAGGGCAAGTGAGACTGGGATTGTCTGCACCAGGCCATATACACATGTAGCAGAAATGTTGGAGCAAAATCCCTTCAGTCTTCACAGCTTTAAGTAATCTAACTTTTTTTATGAAAATAATTCTAATCTTAGTCTATCACTGACTTTTGTCAGTCAGCATGAACTACCCTTCTAAAGATAAGAATTTATAAGCTTCCTTTTTATACAGGTTGCTTTCACCATTCTAGTAGACTTTCTAGGAATTACTCTACAGACTTTTAATAACCCTTCTCAGAAACTTTTCATTGATGTGAAGGCTTTTGGGGACTTGGTAATTGTTTAGGATTACAGAAAACCTCATTATTTTAAGCACCTTCTCATAAACCCCACAAAGAAACCAGAAAAAAGATAATGAGCAATAGTACATTCTCTTTCTAAAGATTTTGTGTAGGCTCACAGATTTGATGCAACTTGCAGTAGAAGGTAATTTTCATTTATGAAAACAGTTAAAAAGGAAGATTTTGCAGTGGCAGTGAGATCTATTGCAATCTTTCTTGTATAGCTTGAAATTTTTCTTGTAACTTCACCCACTACTAGTACTATATACAAATACATTCTTGCTTTCATGAATCATGTCTGCATAATAGAGAAAGGCAATTCTATCCGTCCTAAACAAGAGCAGAGTTTTGTAGGAAAGCAGTAACTTAGTTTATGTTATATGTATATATGAAGATGGCAAAACACAGAATCACCTAATCTCCACTTCCTACCTGAGAAGAGAGGTGAGATTGAGGAAAGGCTGACATGGGAAATGGAACAATATAACTGCATGGTTTTAAAAGTATACAAACTATCCAGTGACTGAGATCTACAGATCTACAAAACAGCTCAGTTTGAGATCTGAAAAGAATTTTAGAGAGAAATACATTAAATTCCCACTGTAAAGTATTAATGTAGTTTTCAAAGATGAGAGAACTGAGGAGAAGAAAAAACCCATGACTCAGAAAACATTAACACATAAGAAGTGATCTCTAACACATTGTATTATATATATATTAGAATCAGTTAGTGTACACTGCAGCAAAAATCCAAGAACTGAGCATCAGATGAGAGTCCAATTAGTAGACTTCTCCTTTGTTTTTGGCATTTATTTGGACTTGGAATTTCACATCGAAGAAGATCACTAAATACATTTTTATCACTGTATCCTCACTGAATACATTTTTATTCAGATATCCAAGATAAGAGGATCATAATGTGATAAATTATTATATTATGTTATATTATAAGCTTTTAACATATGGTTCTGAATTTTCATCAATGTTAAAACTTTCGTGCAAATTTTGGCTAAGAGATTTTGCTTATCAGGATTTCTATACCTAAGCAACTCATTAGATATCCCAAAAAACTATTGCTGTTCTGAAACAGATCACAATATAAGTAAATTTTTATGAGACCACTAGATGGTGCCACATATATTGTTAAAAACCTCAGAAAACAAAAGTTCTGAGGGAAACCAAAAGAACAAACAAGGAAACAGAAAGACATAATACTGCTTTATGAAATAGCAAGGCTGGGTTTAGATATTATTTCCCAGGGTCTCCATCCTGTCATTTCCCACTACTGCCTCAAATTGCTCTGTTCTTTTTTCTGGGTATTGGGTGGGAACTAAACACTTCAGAGGGATCAGAACAGTGTCAACTCACTTTAGTGTATATGATCAATAGTCTTGTTTTCTCATTGTAAATTTCAGTATCAATTTCAGTAATGTCTAGAGATATTTTGAGAAAGTAGCAAGTTTTTAATGTATATTGGAACTGTGTTTGCCATATCTTATCTACAACAAAGTTTTCCTGATCATGTCAGCCAACATTAGCTCCTGCACATTACTCAGCAGTGCAAGGCAGCAAGACTATTGGGGCTCATATCCACTTGAGTTTTGCACTGGAGTAAGCTGAACTATTCTATGGGTTGTGCAGTGAGTGCTTTTAAGAAAATAATAGTGTGGATTATTCTCCTGGCCTCACAGGCAATTGAGAGAAAGTATAGAAATTCTATGGTATTTGATTGACGTGGTATGTGCTCATATAAGGCAGCCTCATGCTGCAAGTTACTGGGTTGTATTAAATTGGTATATAAGTTCCTTTCAGATCTGTCAGTGTGAACTGACACAATTGCATGTGAGGAAGAGGATTACACTTGTGCATGGCACTTAATATAGCCCACAGCTCATTGTTATTTTGTAAAATGGAGGTGGGGGTTGCACATTGTGGCAATACTTAAGGTATATTCAGAGTTATTTCTGCAGTGAATATAAATTTCTAGCAGCTTAGTTTAGTTTTCAAGATGGTATTTCAGTGTATGGTAGTGTCTGTGAGACCTTTTGATACATGACAGAGTATCAGCTTGAAATTACTTGAGAAGTAGCTCAAGAAGTAGGTTTTATTTCTGATCTAATTTTGATTTTGAAAGTTTTGCTTGTTTTATTCCATGAAAAATCAAGCATTTATATGCTTGCTTAGGATTATGACTGGGGAAGTCAGTGAAGCTTTAAATGAAGGAAAGCAAAAGTGATCAGTCAGATAAATTGCTGAATATTGAAAAGGCCAAAGCAATAAAATTCATAGAGTCAGATCATTATAATTCATAGAGTGTGTGAGGCATTAAAAAGTTATGCAAGTTCAGATTTTGCCCAAGATTTATTGCAGACAAAAATCAAATAGAACTTGAATATTTTTTCATTACAAGTATGGTAAAGAAGATAATAAAATAGTATAAACTTACTGTATCCTAAAAGAATTAACAAAATCAGGCTGTTTGCTTGCTCTCCATCAGATTCAGTCAAGGCTGATATTTAATAGAAAACATTCTCTGTGCTATAGAAAAGTTATGAAGGATGTGATCACCTAGAATTATTATTTCTATACCCTTCCCAATGTATATGTACATGCCATAAGAAGTGCTTTTTGTTGCATTATTTTGATTGAGGATTAGAGGCAGATGCATTTCTTCCCAGTATTTCAGCTGGAATCATTAACTTAAGCAGTTACATTTAATTTATATATTAATTCAGTTAGTTGTATTGAAGTCATGGAATAAAGCTCTATTTCACTTAGTGATGCACAAATAGACAGAATTAGGTAGGCCTTAACTGGAAGGCCCTACTGTTTAATTTCCATCAGAAATAAAAGAGTTTTACTGCAGAAAAATAGGACACAGCATCAGATGATATTTTCCTAACAGATATATCTAGGTGCAATATTAGATATTTTGCCTTAGGGATGAGACAAGAGAGTAAATAATGAAGTGAGGTGATATTTTCAGGAGATAAAAGTACTTATAACCCTCATCTAGATGAAATATAGGGAAGCTGCACCTTTGTCAGTGAATCATAGGGCTGTAGACATATCAGTCACACCAGGAGCTCCGTTTCCATTCTCTAGTTTATAAATATATGATTGGGCATTTTCATTAAATGCGGGCAACGATAAGTTGGAGCTTAAAAATATAGACAAGGAAGTTATATTTGCTGAAGCAGATAAATAGCTGTGAAGTGAAAGTTGTGAGGGATTGTATCAACAATAACTCAGATACTGCTAATTACAGAAGGCAAAACTGAAATGGTTCTATGTACCTAAACTAGAGAACCAGAGAATTAAAACTACAAGAGCAGACATAAAAGTACTTAGTGTATGTTTAAGTCATCAGAGATATTGCTCTTCCTGAACTCCTGCTCTATCACCAAGGGCAGTGAGGCATTGGCCATACTATTCAAACCTTGAGGTGGCTATTGGGAAAATACATTAATCCAAAATTATGTCAAAAATTATCCTTTCCAAAGCTTCATTCAGCTCAGCTATGTCCCATTATGTCATTTCTGATGGGGAGTGGGAGCTAAATGGGCAAATGTCAGTCAGTTATAAAGGACTGTCAGCCTCTGATGCCTGACTGCTGTTGGTTCATTTAAGAGTATGAAGAAGGCAATCCTTTATTACATATAAGCTAAAAGTTTGCATTTGTTTATTATTCCAAAATTTGAGGAAACACAAAAAGGGACTGTCAGTTCTTTTACTAATAAACCAAATCCCAGATTTGTTTTCAGTTACAGAATCTCTTCAACTCCCCTTCAGACAATCTTAGGAAGATTGCTGCTACTCCCCTCAGCCTCTTCCTTAAAAGCTGAAGAAATCCAGCTCCTTCAGCTCCTCATGCTTTGCATCCTGTCCTGTCATCTTGGTGGCCCCCCAGAGATCTGCCCTGTATCTTTGTTCTGAGGTCTCAGCCTGGCCTGGGCACACCAGAAGAGTCCCCTAGGTACCAAGCCAGCAGCAGTGAGCAGCCTCTTGCCTGGGCTCTTGGCTGTGATCCCTCTCTGTGCCTGGTCCCCAGACAGTCCTGTCGCCACAAGAGTGCACTGCTGACCCACAATCAGCAAAAATCAGCAAAACTATCCACTGAGATCCCCTCAGCTGGACCACAGGTGTAACTTCAGATAAGCAGAGAACTTTCAAGGGATATGCTTATACCTTGGCAAAGCCTTTCCTTACTATAGCTTCTAATGCATCTAGAGTATGCAGTCAAGTTTTGGCTACAAATTGTGTGCCAATGACAATTTAGACTCCATGCACACACCAGGAGCTGTAAATAAAGCTTGGTAACTGATATGCAGGAGAGAGCCCCGGGCATATTTTAATTTTGGAAAGGCAAAAATATTATTAGGGATCAGTGATTTTAAAAGTGATTTTAGGGTGGTCTTGAGATTTCCTTTTGTTTTGCATATATGGACAGAAATTTCACAGACTCACAGAACATGGAGAGCGACTTCAGCTGCTCCTCCACCCTCCTGACACCCTTCACCATCTTTGTTGCTTTCCTTTGGATGCTGTCCAATAGCTTTATATCTTTTTCATACTGTGGCTCTCAGAACTGCCCCCAGCACTGAGGTGAGGCTGCCCCAGCTCAGAGCAGAGCAGGACAATCCCCTCCCTTGCCCGGCTGTGATGCTGTGCCTGATGAACCCCAGGACACACTTGGCCCTCCTGGCTGCCAGGGCACTGCTGGCTCATGTTCAACTTGCCATCAGCCAGGAGCCCCAAATGCCCTTTCTGTGCCACCGATTTTGCCTGGTTGGCTGTCAAAGACCTCCAGGTCTTCATGGGGCCATTGTTTGGGTGTCCCTGAGCTCAGGAACTCCCTGTCCAGCTCAATACAACCCTCAGCCCTGGACTTTCCTCAGTCACCACTGCTGCCACTGCCACCTCACCAACTTCTTGATTTTCTGACTAACCCCAGAGTATCCTGTAGCTTAATAAAAACACTGATGTCTTAGTAGTAGGCCAAAATCCAAGAGAAGCATCCTATGGCCAAAGCCTGAGGCAGCTGTCTTGGCTAGAAACCAAAGTTCTCCATTTTCTCAGGGCCTAGTATTCACAGTCTTACAAATGCCTTTCTAAAAAATCAGCCCTAAACAGAGAGAAAAAATTGAGCTGAATAGATTTTCACTTGACCAGAGGTTACAAAAATGATTCAAGTAATTATTAAAGTTTAAAATCATGTGTCCAGAATGGAGGTCTTCTTTAAATGTCCAGTCTACTGAAAGGTTCCAAATACTTGGATTTATCATTCTTGTTGCAAACCAACTGGTAGCTGTCCTGTGGGAGGTGACCTCTGACTAAGAGTTAAATTTTAAGCCTGGATAGGGCCATCAACATTCAGCCATGTGTGAAAGGATTGCACAAACAAAACCTCTTACAAAAAACAAAACATCCAACTCAGTCTCCTACATTCTCTCCCAGTCATGTCTATGATTTTATTTTTTTTTCAGAGAATCCAAGCATGTTTCACAAATTTTCATCCTGCTGGCAATAATGTGCCAGCTCTTTTTAGGACAATTACATTATTTTGATTAGCCTGATGCTGCTCTAGAAATCCTGGGGCATTGTGCAGTTTTGTTTATCTCAAGTGTTAAAAATGCTTGAGTGACCTTTGGCCCTTTCAAAGCCCTGGCTTTCTGGCATCTTACTGAGTTTCATTGGTAAATTTAGGCAGTCAGGAAAGTATGTCTCAGGCTGCCATCTTCACACTTGTTACCTTCCCACTCTGAGCTGTCTATACCTCCTTTTTTCACTCATGTTAAGTTATTCTTAAGATTATTCTGGATAATTTGTCAAATATTTATGTGCATTTTTCTCCCAATCTTTATCAGCTAGACCAAAAACATCATCTTTGTTGATTTATTTCTAAATGATCTCAGGAATTTAAACCGATTTAAAATTGCTACTTCCCAGATTACCATCTGTTTAACCTGTACATAAAGAGAAGTGAACAAACATTTCTGCATGTCAATATTATAGTTTATCTAAAATTGCAATAGTACTAAACAGGTTATTTTGATATCCAACACCTCAAAATAGCTCTTTCTAAGAGCATGCAAGCAATCCTGATAAGAAAGTTGCTTCATTCTGTTTACTCTCTAATGCAGAACACCTTCCTAGTCTTTTCTTCCAAGCAGCACTCATGTATGATCTCTTATATTCTGCACAGCCTTCTGTAACCTGAAAACTTCAATTCTCTTGTAATTTGATTGTCCAAACACATCTGTGTTAGAGATTTCTCCTCAGTTATTGCAAATGAGAAGCATATGCAAAACATTTCCCATAGGTGTTTGAAGAAAATTTTAAAACATAAAAGCCTACAAACTTGAAACTCATATGAAACCAGCATGTTAGTTCTGGGCATTCCCCACTCCCAGCCTTGATAAAGACAATTTTCTGGAGAAGAGAGGACCCAAGATGATCCAGGAAGCCAAATCTTACACTAGCAATGAGTTGTTTAGCAACTGACCAGTGTGAACTAGGGATATAGAGCAGATATCCTGCCTCTTATCATTGGCATCTTGGGGAAAAGTCTGGAATTTATGGGGTCATGCATTGAATGCTTCTCTGCTGTTGATAGTGCAAAGGTGTGAGTATCAGTTTTGGGATTTTGATGAGAAACAAACAGTAGGACAAATATCCAGCACATATATTCAGCAAAACTTTATTAGGAATGGGAGAAAGGAATGTGGGAGTAAGCAGGTTTGGGATTACTGTGGTTAAGCAGGATAAAGCCAGTGGAGTAAATTAAATCAATAGCTGAGACTATGTCATACCTCAAAACAGAGAGTAAGAATAACATTGTCATGATACCAAGAATATTTATAGTTTGAATGGGCCCTCAAAGGTGCTGAATCACTTTAGCCATTGCATTCCTATCAATGTCATGCTACTATCATAATGTAACATCAGCCCTCTAATTTATTTTGGCAGCTGATGTCATTGCAGCAGCTTGCACCTGAATTCAAACTGCAGTCCTATTGCACCACACTGTTGATTTTTACATTGATGAGAATCAAATAAATGCATCTGGTTACAGTGTTGCTGTACTGTGTATTCTTCTCACACTTTGGCTCCTTAAAATTCAAAGCTCTGCCATCTGCACATAACTACATCATGACACTGCAGAGGGCACTATTGGTGCATATGAGCAGCTGTTGAGCAAAACCACAATTTCATTTCCATGAAATTAGGACAAGGGAAGTCTGCAAGTATGAATTTATTCATTCACTTGGTCTATTGATGCTAAGGGTCTGGTGATGAAATCACATCTGGGCAAACAACCTCAGATATAAAGAAAATAGAAATAAGATTTCAGTAGTCGGTTCAAAATCTGTGTATATTTAGAACTTATTTTAAAAAATCATGGCAGAGAGAACCTCCCTCCCCACCCTCAAAACTCTTGCATTTAAGTGATGGTTAAACAATTAGTTTTAAACCTCTGTGCATTTTTTCCAGGATGTCTTAGTTTTTAGATGCTATCATTTGTGTGTACCTATACCCATTGAAATCATAATATTTAAATGAGAGATCAGCTTAAAAAAATTTCACTTGTGGTTTAAATACGTGTACTAAATCTCCATATAGAAAACCCTTGATGCACTCTCTGACAGCCATTCAAAGAGAAGGTTTGCCCTTATTTCCAGTTCAGTTCCTGCATAGTACTATGACTTTAAGCAAGTTAATACTTAGTTTGTGTATGACTGTAAATTGGGTGTGATTACTAGTAAAATGATTTATAATTCTTGGACAGAATGCTAACATCTTTAGGAAAATATTTTGGATATCTGTGGTTCTTGAAAATTTTGCCCCTAAACAGATTTCTGTTGTGTTTAAGATCGAGAATTTGGATGGGAAAAGGGGATTTGGGCCCTTTGGAATTTACTATTCAAGTAATTGGTCTCCTGTTTTTTCTGCAAAGCATAAGTAAGCAGCCAAAGCCACGAGTGTTCATCCTGAAGACATTTTGCTGACAACATCAGTTCTCTGCCATATCTACTTTCTTAATGTCCAAAGAGGTCCCTTATCATAGCTATGATAAAAAGAGCATAAAAACACTCCCAGTAGAAAAAGATGTAGGAAACATCTGTCTAACTCTAAAAAAGTTAGAGGATGATTTGATCACAGAGGCTAAACAGCTGGTACATAATGTGTTTTTGGTCCAGTCTAGAAAGGTATGGAAGGATACAGAGACTGGAAGTTGGAAAAGGATATTTTCACTGTAGGTTTATTTCCATTTTTAGAGATGTGAACAACTAGCTACTGAAAAGGCATGCCAATATGGCTTCTCTATCATTATGTTCATTAATGTACTTACTTTTAACTCTGAAATATATGCTCTTCTAAGGTTAAAAATTGTTTCAAAAAGATTCTGTACTCCTATATCAAGGTAAATCCCATATAGACTCAGATCTAGACCTTGACCTGCCATGTGATACTAAAGGAAGGAGCACAAACTCTTTTACAAGTCTATTCCTAAGCTTCTCTTTGGCTTATGTAAGGCTTATTTTATACCATTGGCTCCTGACAGCCATTCATAAAACTTGCAGCATTTGCTATCCAAATAGCTTCCAGCCACTGACATTATATCCTCTAGCATATCTGCTTACATTCTGCTGTTGTCCTACTTCCAGGCACCATTCATCTTTGAGCACACAGTTTCACTGGATGCATTAGTTGCTTGTCCTGCTGATATCTTCATTGAAAGCACTCAGATATTACAAACAGCAGCTGCCATTTAAGCAAGATATGCACATGGTTTGATATGTTAAAATGCTGTAGGTCTCTCTAGATCTGCTAAGTTTAAGCATTGAGTAAGATTGCTTACACGCTGGCTGTTCATATTGCTTTTACTGGATTAGTGCAAACTGTGTAAAAATTAGTTGGTTTGAAGGAAAATTAACTGGCAGCATTAAATATGTTATATTAACTATTTTACAGTTCTACTGCTGAAGTGCCTGAGATGATCTTTCAATGTATATTAAATCCCCATAAATCAGCATATTCAAGCAGGGGAGGGGACCCAGATGTTCACACCGGTTTCTGTACCTTTCCTTCCCATTTTAAATCCCTTCCCCATCACAGTGCCTTATGCCACATTTATAGGACTTTTACTCTAAAATTGAGGTGGCAGAACTGACCTGGGTTAAAATAAATTCAGCACAAGTCTAGCTAACTGAATGGTTGCTGTGGGCTGTAGCTGCACTGTAAATTTATTATGCAGCTCCACAAACAGTTATTGTGGTGTTAAGGAATAAAACAGTTTAGGATTGAAAACAAGAATGAAGGGCAGTCAGAGTGTCTTTTGTGTAACTGCTCATGCTCAAAGCTTTTGTGAATCTCCTTGTTTTGTGCTACATTATTTGTGCTACATCATTGCCAGGTTTGGCCTCAGCATAAGATTTAGGAAAAATACAGCTGAAATATTAGATATCTTCTTTCCAAGGTACTATGTCAATCAGCATTTCATATTGCAGACTGTAAGACTATTATTGATTCCCTGAAAACTTCAATAATTTAATTTGATACAAAAAGGACACATGCAACATTTTTTTATGAAGGATATACCAATCACTTTCAAGATACTATTTCACATTATTTTTTAGCAATGGGTAAGCAAGTGAAAGTTAGCATTGCACGTCACTTAATTAATTTTGTTATCAACTTCACTGGCAGTATTATGAATATCACCAAGGAAAAATAAATGAGAAGTTATGTTGCATTGCATTTAATATAAAATATTGCATGTCTAAAGCCAAATTAGCTGTAAAGGAGGAGAAAATTATGCTTATATGCTTATATCTCCTTTAAGTCTAATTTCTTTATGAGTGATATAGAAAGTAAATTGAACTTTTGTCAAGAAGGATCCTGAATCACTGTGGTTTTTGTTCGATTTGTTGGATTTTTTATCCTCATAACTTTCGTATACTTAACACTGTTATATTACCATTTTACCTGGCAACCCTTGCACTTTTTAAAAAGTAGGTTAAGTATGAGTCATATTGCCATAACATAATTGTATCTCATTCCAGGCTAAGATATTGAGCTTGCAGAATGCAAATTAAATCTATCTGGAAAGAAATAGGAAGTCGCTTACTCTAATCTTTTTAGATTTAAAACTTATTTTAAGTGCTGAAAAAATTATTTTCAACACATGAAAAATATCTACAGAAAAGGTAGATTCAGGGAACAAATCACAGAACTAGATCAAATGAGACTAGAATGGGTCTATCTTTATTGGAGATAATTTCAATGTGACCTTAATGTCCATCTGCAGAGTGCTTTGCATTGATATACCTGTGATTGACCAATTCATCTCATTGAACCTCAGTTGTCTAGAAGTTAGGCATCTGTTTTAAATTATTCATCTGGATTGTATTTATCTTTTGTCAATACAGACACAAATATTCAGATGGGATGAACCTTCCTTGGGAACTTTTCCCATTGACATAGAGAAAATGTAGCTTGATCTGAATGTATCCATTTAAGTTAGGTAGGTAGGTAAATTAAGCTTTACCCTAGTAACTCACTGGTTAATATTGGTTTCTTTCTGGATGGTTTCTCTAAGAATTTCAGATGTCATTAAATTAGGAGGATGAAGTAGCACTTCACTGAATTTAGGTTGCTACTTCGTGTAATGCTTACCTTTAGGTCAAGGACTTTCAGGACTATCAATTTCCCATGCTCTGCCAGTGAGGAGTTGCACAAGAAGCTGTGAAGAGTCATAACCAGGGCACCTGACTGGAACTGGCCAAAGGGATATTCCATAGCCCAGAATGTCATGCCCAGGATACAAACTGGCAGGGGACAATAGGTTAGAGAATGCCAATTGCTCCTCAGACTGGGCATTGGTCAGTAAGTGGTGAGAAATTGATCACTTGTTTCCTCCATCTTGTTCTCAATTTCATTGCAATTATTACTATTTTTATAATTTACTTTATTTATATTATCGGTTTGTTCTTATTCCAAACTGAAAATTTTACCTTTTTTTGATTCTCCACTCCATCCCACCAGGGGGCAGGAGCAGTGAGCAGGGTATGTGAGGGTATGTGTGGTCCTTAGTTGACATCTGGGGTTAAACCATGACATTTTTGTAAAACAATTTAATTTTCCTGCCTCTTTTGCAGTGTAAGTAATGAATACTAAATGAATTTAAAGCTGATGTGATTTAATTGACATGGAATTCCTTGATTATTGATTCTGCCCTGATAATGATCTCTGTATGAATGCTGACATGCTGTAATTACTGGCATGCTTTTTGTAGCTGTAAGGCCACAAAAGCACATACAGCATTCTTAAAAATAGGCTGAATTCCTATTTGATCTAATTGTGATTTTGGCTATGACTGCGGTGCAGAATAAGTCCCAGGTTTGCATACATAGGATCAATATAGGTATTAGTTTAAAAAATTCTGAGAGAACTGAATGTGCTAAAAGAAAAAACCTTGCTTCTAACTGAAATAAATCAGTTGCTTTAGCAGCTCATCCCATTGGGACACCTAAAGGCAGTAGTTCTTATTATGGAGTAATGGGCTGCAAAATTTCAGTGTAATGACAGAAATTTGTTTCTGGCATATTGACAGAATTTTGTTATTTTGGGGAAGGCTGCAGGGGTAACCACAGAATAAAAGTAAGGTCAGCTCCAGTCAGACAATTTTTAGAAACTGGAAGATTGTGATGGTTGCCTGGCAACTACAGCAGATATAAACTAGCTTTTCCAGGTGACTTGGGAGACTTACAGCATTTTCACTTGCTGTATTGAAAATATTGCCTTACAAAAGGGCCTGGCAGCCAGAAAAGCAAATTAATAATGGTTAACTTGGCCCATGGTAGATTCAGAGACTGGTTGATCTTTCTTCTTCCTAGCATGTTCTTTTTCCCATGTTTCCATGAAGTGTCGATTTATCATCTAACTCTTGAAATTGAGATACACAGGCTTGATTCCTTGGCTGCATTTGGACAAACCAACAGCATGTGTGGGCTAAAAATATCTCTCCATCTTCCAAGAACAATCCCCTAAACATCCACCTTAACTCACAGTCTCAACAGGTAATAGGTGGGGTCCACACTCTACTTTCACTCCAATGTGAAATAGGAAATTAATGTAGAGAGCAGAGTCAAGCCTTCTGATCCAGGAAGGACTCTCATAAGAATGTGATTTAAATTTTAAAGCTTCACTCTTTTGCTGGGTAGTCCCATCTCTGGGAAATATCTCAATATTTCCCACTATTTGTTTAAAGAAGTAATTCAGCTATAAGATTGGCAAATTCTAATTTTTTTTTAACAAATATTGGCTCACTGTTTTGTCCCAGCCAAGAAAAAATAGGCATATGATATATTTTATCAGAATTCTCTACACTGAGACCTCTCTGAATAAATTCTAAAAGAACATAGATGGTATTGATGGATGCCATTTTTTGTACCTAGTCACAGTTAATATTACTTTCTCTTTTGGGATGTTTTTATCTATCTGAAAAGAATCATAGAATATCCTGAGTTAAAAGAGATCAACCACAGGGGTCAACCAAAGTCCAGCTTCTGGTCCTGCACCAGACAACCCCAAGAATCCAACCATCATGCCTCTGAGAGCATTGTCCAAATTCTTGGTGCTTGAGCACTTCTGTGAGGAGCCTGTCTCAGTGCCCAGCCACCCTCTCAATGAAAAACCTTTTCTAATACCTAACCTGAGCCTCCCCTGACACAGCTTCATCCCATTGCCTCAGGTCCCTGTTGCCATAGGGTATCTGGTGACAATTTCATGGATATGCAGAAAGACATCTGTGGTAAGGAATATTACTGATAAATATCTGCTTAGTTTCATTCCTGTTCTGCCAGTAGAATCTGGATATCAACTGTTCCGAAAAAATCTTTCTAGTCTTTGTTTGATACTGTGTATCATTGAAACAGGTGATGCTTCACCAATCTGTGGGTTTTAACTGATATTTTGTACTTCTTCTGAACCCTTCCTCTCAAGTTACTGTACTATGCAATTTCTGAGATACTATGTATTTTATACAGGACTCCAAAGTGTCAAATCCCTAACTGTTCATAACTGCATGGTTTAACTACCATACACCCATTCTATTTCTTTAGGAAAGTTGTGGGGAAATTTGGGACTAATTTATTTTTGTTTTGACAATCTCAGTGAATTTATTTTGTTGTAACAGACTCCCACCGGGATATTTGCTTTGTTAGCCTTTCCCCTGATTCTTACTCAAACACTCAAACCTCTCAGCACTATATCAGGCTCTAGACAACCAAACCCCTCAACAAACACCTTCTACCTCTCCTTCCTTGCCCATCCCTTCTGAAGACTTCAGAGCCACACATAATAAATGTCTATAGAAAAAGTAAGCTTTTAAAAACAATAAACAAGTGTGTGTATTGCACTACTACTCTTTGTAGTCCATGACTCTCCACCATTAACGACATGCTGTGGTTTTTTTCCCACCCCTTTTATTTTACCATCTAATTTGACCATCAGTTCCAGCTCACTTGCAGAGAATGGTATGTAAAATAGCATCAATCTGAAGACCTTTATGCTATTTCACTTGTCAGTGAATGGGCTTCTTTCCCAGCAGATGTAGGATTTCCACAAGGGTTTTCATTCACACTTCTTTCATTTTGTGCTAGAAATTGTCCATGTACATACTTCTTCAGAGTGTTGTTCTGAATATAGCATGTCTTAGATATGTTACACTAATCCATCACCTATTTTGAAGATAAGATATTTGGACAGCTGCTAAAAACCACAGTACCTAGTGTTGTGGAATGTTAATTCCTCTTAGTGCCACAGATGCTGCTGTTAAATAACTAATGTGTAAAAATAAATTATAAGACTAGTGAATTGCATGTACCACACCCAAGTCATGGCAAGCATTTTAAAACAGTCATGTCTGTGTTGGGCAAATTTACCAAACACATTTCTGGTCACAAAAACGTTGGCAGAATTAGAAAGCCTTGCATTTGCAACACAATCATGCTTCCCTGAAAATATCTTCACTCTAAGTCTTAACACAACTATGCTGGGAAACTGATGAATTTGGGGACCCCTCTGGAGGTGAGACAGATAGTAAGTAGGTAGCATAAGGTTATGAGTAGCCTTCATTCAAAGCAGCAGTTTATCAGAAGTCCATAAGTAGTAATAGATTCATGCATGGTATTCATCAGACTACTGAAAATGGCAGAAAAAAACTCAGAATATTCAAGAACAAAAAAAATTTAGTAATACATAGTAGCACTATATTCTTCTCAAGATATGCTTCTAAATACTGCATCTAAGATACACTTAGAATCTATCATAGAATTAAAATTTCATTCCTGATCTCTAGCCTAAAATGTGCTAAATTTTACAGTTAACTCATACTTCACCCTTCTTCACACATATTTCAACAAGGTTAGCTGCAGTCCTTCTACTAGAGAAAAACCTTGAGACAAGACAGGCTTAACTTGGTTAGACACAGCTCCTCTTGGACTGTGTATCTGGTTCTCTGCCTCCCTTGTTGGACATCAGGGAGCTGGCATGAAGTGGTGTCATGCTGTGAAAAAAATTATTTCCCACTACAGGGAACTAGGAGGTGAATGTAAGTTGACCAACACATTGACAATTAACAAAGTACAATCATACACAAGAGAATAAATTGCAACATATAATGTTTAGGACGTCAGTGGCCAGTTTGTGGAAAGACATCTCAAAAGATCTTTTATCCAATATCAGTTTTATTTCTCTAATACTTTAGCATTAAACATTCGCTTAGATCAGTGATGTCTCAAAATGAATTACATGAATTAATGAATTTTACACCAAACTACACAAAGAATCAAGACTTTTTTTTTTTTTTTTTTTTTTTTTTTTGCATTCAAATGCTGGGTTCCATTTTGTTCTCCTCATTTTTTTTCTTCCCATTAACTTACAGCTGCTTGTAGACCATGCTTTTTGGATCAGACACTAACATATTTACACATCTATTGTCCTAGCAAAATGTTAAGTAGGTGATATTCATTTAGAATTGTGATTAAATCAGAAATTTATGGTGTATATGGGGGGAAAAAAAGAAGCAGACAAAATAAAGTAGAGGTAACTTTAGGTGCTAGAATATCCCTTAGTGTAGAAAAGTTACAGAAACATTTCAATAGAAAAAAGTTTAAAACAGATTATTTTAAGAAAAATTTTAGACAAAATAAGGCAACTCCTATTTCTTGCTTATTCATGTAATGACTTTGCCAATCACCAAGGCAGAAAAGATTTCAAGCATAAAGAAAAAGAAAAAAAGTGGTGAAATAAAAAAATAAAAATGGATCCTACGTAGGCACCTTTGCAATATTAAATATGAGGTAAAAGTAAGAGGTCCCACTGATAAACTAGCACGTGAACATGCATCCTGTGCATTCATAGAACTGTACATGGCACAGAGAGAAGGGCTGCTCTCCAGCCCCCCACTCATTGCATGGCTCACCACACTGTACAGCAGTCTGTATCACTTGTCTGAGAGTTTGCACCTGGCTTTTCTTCTGTTTGATTTCCTTTGTTGCAGGAAGATGAAGATCAATTGGTTTTAGTCAGAATTAGTCACTCCTGAAATGTTTCTTTACAGCTGACTGAGGAGGTGCATGGTATGTTATGCTGCATATAAAATACTGACAATGCATACAAAAAACCTTTCTAAATAATTCTAGGTACTAACCAAAGGAAGTCCAAGCACATATCACACAGAATTGGTGCTTTGTGCTTTGGAATTGGTGCTTTGGAACCCAGCTGAGCTGATCTTGAAGCAGCAGCCCTTGTTACTTTTCCAGCCTTCCATTTAGCACTGAGCAGCTATCATTCAAAGTTCTCTTTCTGAGATAATCTCCCAGTCTGTCATACAGTTGATACTCTCTGCCTTGAAGAAGCAGTAGCTTTTCTAGTAGCTTGACAATAAAATGATATGACATTTTCTTGCAAACTCTTCTTCTAGGCCACTTAAAAGTAATTCAATATTGCTGCAATGTAGGCCTGACTTTTTCCCAATCTAATATTCAATGGCAAAATTTGATTAAAAATTTATTCGGCAAATTTTGGTTCACTGTCTCTAAGTCTCTGTACAAAGACTATGGTTCCACAAAAGTGATTGCTCAAATCATTTGCCATATATTTTGCATTTTCATATGTTCTCTTGCTATATAAAAAACATTGTATAATTTTCAGTATTAGTGTACACATTTAGATTCCTCCTGCAGCTACCAAAGAACTCTTCTAAGACAAGAAAAATAAGTTTAAAAAAGATGTCAAACGGAAACTCTGACTGACCTCTCACAAACATTTTTCTTTGGCTTAAGGAACAGGCTGAGTGAGACAATGAGGCATTAACCTAAGTATTTTGATGAAAAATGCTTTAAAACCATCATTCCTTATAGTGTGCTTGCTTAAACAGATGACCTAACCTTATTTAACATAGTCCTCTATATAAACTCAGTCACTTTTTGTTAACTTCAAACCTCTGGCTACTCCCTCAGATTGTCTCATGACTATCTGAGAGCCTGAAGCCAGAGCCATGGAACTGACAAATATTGCCAGCACTGAGTGTCAAAGGATGCCTTTCATCTGAGCACAAGGTCAGGCTCTAAGGGTGCCACAGATTTGGACAGCAAAATATAAATCACTGCTGATCTGAAATCCAGACAAAATCTTTTGGGCTATGGGTATAGGTATTCTTGTGCCAAGGTGTTAAACATTTATGAAGGCTTTTAAGGAGATATGTTGATTTTTTGAATGGTTTTGAAAGTAAGCGTTATCAGGATGCATCAGTAGGTTTTGACTGTTTCTGGTTTAGGAAACATACTGTGCTTTTCACCCCAGATCACCTTGCAATTCTCACATTCATCCTTATGTGACATAATGCAGCTGAAACCAGCCCTGGAGCTATTATGCAATGCTAATGCCTTTTTTGTTTATAGTAGAAATCAGCCATTTTCTGTGAAGCCTGGTTGTTGCCATTTTGAAGTGTCCTACAAAATGGCATAGGCATTTTCTCTGTTCATTCTAACAGCCCTGCAAATGCACTTTCATGGAAACTCAGAAAGAAGGACTTAGCCCAGGTAATGCTGCTGATATTTCAAAACTAATTGTAATTAATAATTTGTTCTGTTATGTCTTAGATTATATTTTCTGTACTTGGAAATAACACAACAGTTGTGCAGCCTTTTTTAAAAAAATCGAAGTACTATTAGAAAAGTTGCCTTTTTTAGAAATTTTTTTTTTTTTTTAATCTATGATGATGACAGAAATCAGAAGCCCATGGCAAGAAGAAACTATAACTAGAATTTACAGTTATTTGCTCCTAGTGAAAATCAAGGGGACTTTTACACTTGACTGCAGCAGAAAGGAAGGTAGGCCTCCAACAAAATGCTTTATAAATCTCTATTACAGGTATCAGGGAACTTATAAGGAAGGCATAAACAACACCACTCAGCAGGTGAATGAGCAGATTAATTATTTGCCTTAAAATGGAAAAAGCTATTCCTAAAACATTAATCACATGATCAATGTTCCCTTTCTAAGGGTCGTTGGGGTGATATAACAGAGTTTTCAAGTGACATGTCTCCTCTACTGCAGTGGGCTTTCTTTCTTCAATAAGAAAGCTTGCTAATAACATACTGGGAAGAATAAAAATTTCTTACTTTGTGCTGTGTTGATCCTTCATGCTAAAATACTTCTTTTGTGGTCATTTTTCTAGACTAGGCTGAGTTACTGGGCTCCATCTGCTTTGTAAGTGACATATTACTTTAGGCATGGTATGTTACTGCATCTATCTTATGCTAAGCTGGAACATGATCCTGAATTTAGAGAATGAGGAGAGCACAGATAAAACATCTTTTCTGACAACATGACATTACAGAGGAGGCTGTAGACAGAGAGGTTTTTTCTTTGTCACCAATTATACAAGAGTTCAATTCAGTCAATCAGGAGCTTCTTGGAATCTTTGAATAGGATTTCTTTCATTCAAATTGTATTTGCTCTAAGCTAAAGTTATAACTACAATAATTTAACTAAATAATTAACTTTGAAACATTTTTGTTGTAATTTGATAATTATTACATTCTTTTGAACTTCGGTTTTCACATGCATGCAACTTTTCAGTAGAAATTTTCAAGTTTAATACTTTATATGTCATTTGAGAGTTTAACAAAGGAATATATGATTTGTGATGTCTTCATTCATTATACCAGAGACAATGTACAGCACTGTATGATTCTTTATTTTATACATTTTCATCATCTGTTCATTTAAACCGAGTTTTTTAAGAAGGTCTTTAAGACAACACAGGGAATGGCGTAATTTTATTTTTACAATAAAATAATGTTTTCTGTTTTATCCCCTAATGCAATGTAAATCTTCAAGACAAATTATAGTCATTATTATACTCATTGCTTATGATCTGGACAATTGTTTCTACCTTTGGTTAACACATGATTGTTTTATTTTGCCTGCAGAAGTTTGGTCACTAGCAAGAGAAGACTCTATTTTCTAAATTGTCATTCATTAGTCATGATTTCTAACTGACAACAGCATGGAATCTAGATGCTTTTTGGTGACTTAAGCTTGCTTTAATTCTTCAGAGTCTCAGGAAATGACAGGTGTGGTTAAAGTCAAAAAAAAGTCACAAGATGGTGAGCCCACAGGATGTTAAGACATATGGACATTCATATTATCCATCTGCTTTTAATCTAACATTAAGATAAAGAGCAGGAGTGGTCTTTCAGCCATAGTATTCAGTTGATTCTGAAATATTGTGCATATTAATTTTTATTGTCAGTTGATTCTTTGCTGGGTTGTTTGTAGTAGCTCTTCAGGTGAGGATTAATCTGTTTAATAGGTTAGAAGTTCATGAAGATTGATTATAAAAAATGCCAAATTTAGGCAGGTTGGAAGCAACATAATATGAATTATTATATTGACAGGTTCCTAGTTTTGCTGATAGTAGACAAAAGCCCCTAATGCATCAGCTGCTGAACTAGGGTTGTTGTATATATTTCCATGTCAAATCAAAGCAATCATAGAAAGCAGAGAGCAGGGATATTGAACTGTCTTTATGGTTATCTAGTAGTGAGCAGTACTTGCCTGTCCTTATGTAGGTGACAGAAATGCTATTCAGGTTCACATGATACATTTTCACAAATTGATCTCAGCTACACATATTTAATCAATAATTTAAAAAAATCATTCAATAAAAATTATCCACTATACACCAGAAGCATTGACTACACAAATCAGAGCAGCTGAAGCCTAAAGACATTGTACTGAGAGATACAGGCCACTCTTTTTATAGGGAGAGAAACCAGCTCAGCCTTGTCTTTTCTCATGGGCCATATGGAGGTGTTGCTGTGCCCTCTGTAGGAGGCATGCATCCCCATCCATCCATCCTTCTGCCCACGTGGAGGGAGCATGGCAGCTCTTCTGGGGAAAGGCAGCTGGCCAAGCAGGATCATCCCCTGGGCTACATCCAGCTCCCACTACACCAGAGACCATCCCAGCCAGAGCTGCTCATGGCTGCATCAGCTAGAGCTCTGAAAACACCATGAACCTTGGCAGAGCCCAGGAACTGGCATTTTACAGGAGAATATTCTTGTCCTAATATTTGTTTGGAAAAACAAACAAATGCCACCACACACACGCACACTCTTGCATGTTAATTCCTCTGAATTTCTTTAATTTAATATCAGACTCCACAGTTCTTGTGAAAAATTGAGTGAAATTACTGCATTTTGGAGGGATTTCCTTCTACAATTATTCCTGTGTCGACTGCTTTTGCTTAATTGAGCAAACAATGCCCTTGATAGCCATTTCCTTTCACCGTAGTCAAAGGCAAGATAATTAGTTAATTGCCAGAAGGGGTTGTTAACTGCTGGTAATGAACCACTTTTGAGGAAATTACTGCTACAATACCATTAGATACTACAAGCATGCATGGAGGGGAGAAATAGTGTTTTTGATATTTCTCCACTTTTTCCCCTGCAAGGAAGTTGTAGCAGATGTATTGTTGAGCAAGAAAACAGTTACCATTTATAGCCAAAAAAAATTATCCACATGTTAAGAATTATTCTTCGTGTGACAGAATTGATCTGAATGTCATGAATTTTCAATTTTTAATACAAATCCATTAATCTTTCATCCTAAAATATTGAACACTTGCTCCAGCAGTATATAGAATAACAATACTTTTCTACTATTGACGTGATGAAGTACAGTGAAATGTATTTTTATGGCATTTACACAGGAGAATTTTAAAGAAAACCCTCATTCTAATCTACACCTGATTTTGTAAATAGATTCAGACCATACAAAATAGATGGATGGTCCCATCACAAAACAGAATTACAATTCTCACTAATGACTGCTTAGACGTGTTAGGGAATATGCAGATTTTTCTATTTTTAAGTAAGTTTCAGAGAAAAATATATACATTTTATTTCCACAGCTGCAGGGATAAACCCACAGTTAAGAAAAATAATCCTTCCTGTTGCAGACTTCCAAGTTGTGTGAGCTAAAAGTGAGTGACCAGGAAGCAGAACACAAATAACTGAAAGTCAAAAAGGATACTTGCATAACATTAACCCACAACAGCAAATGACAAATGTATTTTCAAGTGTGATTATTACAAGCCAATTTGGTTGAACAATATTTGGAGGAAAATATTATTTTAAAATATTTTTTTTATTTAGCACTTCTCAATATTTAAAATAGCTTAGAGTCTTATTTTATTTAAACTTTAACATCCTCATAATAAAAAGAACAGCTGATATTTTTAATGATACCTTTAACATTTTAATTAAAATATAATTTCTTCAATATATTATGTTTCAGAACCTACATGCTTAGTTTCAAACCAGAAATTGCCCTGGATTTTGACTGGTTTGTTTGGTTTCTGGAGTTTTTCTAGTGGGTCTACCAACCTCTTGATATACATGAACTGAACTAGTATTATCATATTGCTTTGCAGTTGCCAGTGAGATAGAATAAGCAAAATATATTTCAAGATGAAATTATGAACTGAAATCTCTTATGGGAAATATCCTCATTATCTTGCTACAGAATTTGTCAAGGTTGTTAGTTTGTTGTTTTTTTTTTTTAATCTAGGGTTTGATAGATTTTTTTTTTTTATTTCGTCCTGAAGAAATCAAAGTGATTTTTGTACTTCCATACTATCTCATGGGAGACATTGGCAACCCAGATTGGTAAGTAATGTAGCTGACTTTAGGGCCATGCCATAACTGAGTTTATCAAGCTGGTTTACTGTCTGACCTACTGGACTGGATGCAGGACTGAAGTACCACTGTACTGTTTTCAAATATTGTCTGAAAGCCCTGTCACAGCTACAGCTTTGCATTGTGCTGAAGAGCCATATGAGCAAGCCTGGAGCTAGCCCACAGGCCTTCAGGAGGAAAGCATGCTTTACTCTGTTTTGACCTAGTGAGAACACAACAGGTTTTGTGAGCATGGGGGAGTTAATTTTGGAATATTTCATTTTCTTGGTGAAATTATGGCTATAAGAAGAAGCCATAACATGTATTACTGCCAAAGCTAAATTGATGCTTTCATTTTTTGTGTTTCTCTTATATAATTTAAACAACATACTGCAAGCTCTTTGCTTACAATGTAAACTGATCTGCCAAACAATAGCATCATTTCAGAGAGAATGTGATTGTATTTGACCTGGAAAAAATGTAATGTTGACAGAAATACTACACTGTGAGTTATGAATGTTCTTGATATTTTGTCCAGGGTTGAGTCCTGTTCTAGTTCAGCTGAATCAGACATTCAGCTTGGTAAAGACCTTTATAAAGTCCATTAGTAAACCCAGTGTAAGTTGTTCTATGCTAATTGTCCCTTATATAGGAACCAAACCATTGGCACCTACCATTGCACAACCATGTAGGTAGGATGGTTC
This sequence comes from Erithacus rubecula, assembly GCF_903797595.1. Lineage (NCBI taxonomy): Eukaryota > Metazoa > Chordata > Aves > Passeriformes > Muscicapidae > Erithacus > Erithacus rubecula. The sequence continues at coordinate 32,491,084 of NC_136688.1, read as the reverse complement.
ATGAGGTGCCTGTAGTTGATTTTTACTGGCAAACCAGTCCCTTTATTGGTGGAGCACGACACAAATCCTCATGTTTGTTAATATGTTCTACCAGCATATTCCTACAAAATTCAAAAGGATAAAGTATAAGCAGTGATCCTCTATCAAAAACCCTGAAAGCAAGAAAATTATTTATCTAGGGAATTTGATAATCCTCATTCCAAAATTATACTTGGCTTATAGAGGATATTACATGGATTATTCTTTATTTTATGTTGAGGAAAAAAAGTTTTCCAATAAGCAATTTCCATTTAACCAAACTTCAGTGTTAAGGGCTGGCAATAATTCTGATGCCTGTGTTGTGAACACATACTATGAAGTATGGCATTTTTCACAATAAATATCATCATCATACATAACTTGAGAAATTTAGAGAAGAGGGAAAAGAAATTGAAAAATGTCAGAGAAATATTCCAAAGATGCAATTGCTTAGTCCAACTTATATTACCTGAAGATTAAGAAGATTTGAGGTATTTTAGTATAAAGTGGGTATTATTCAGTACTTCAGCATTGTCAAGTTTGATATCTAGTACTCTATGCCAAGGCAGACCAAGAAAAGTAAGCTGAGTGCTTCTGGAAAAGGGAGGAAACTCTGCTTTTAACCCTGGGGTGTTATATAAGAACTGCATCACTCTGCCTGTCCAAGTTCTGCTGGCATCAGCCAAAATGCTGCAGGAGGAGCTATCTACCACCTTGACATCCCACGTGAATCCACAGCTAACAGCAACCACATCCAGAGTAATACAGGTCTACTCTGCAAAAAAGAAAGAATCAAAGCAGCCAAAAGTGGAAGTAGGGCAAAAGCATTTGACAGTTCATATTTAAAAAACTGGGTGTAGCAATTTTTTCCTTGAAATTTAACTGGTCTTACATTCAGTACTTAGAAATTTAATTTTTTTCATATTTTGGCTTCTAAAAAAAGTCACTAACATTTGCAGAAGATATTTTGTTAACAATGCTGTTAGCCTAGATTGTTTTAATTTGAATAATTACAGATGGCAAGTGTGGAGAGGTCTATATTTCTGTTCTCTAGTGTGCCTATTATAGAATCACAGAATAGTTTGAGTTGGAAGGGACTCTTTAAAGGTCACCTAGTCCCAGCTCCCTGCCATAGACAGGGACACCTTTCACTAGAGCAGGTTGCTCAGAGGCCCATCCAGCTTGACCTTAAACACTTCCAGGGATGAGGTATCCACAACTTTTCTCGGGAATATGTTCCTATGTTTAACCATCCTCATTGTAAAAAACTTCTTACTCATATCTGCTGTAAACCTACCCTTCTTAAATTTAAAGTCATTGCCTCTTGTCCAGTCATTCCAGGCCCTTGTAAAAATTCCCTCTCCCTCTTTCTTGAAAGCTTCCTTCAGGTACTGGAAGACTGCAATGAGATTTTTACACAGCCTCTTTTCCAGGCTGAACAATCCCAATTGTCTCAGCCTTTTCTCACAGCAGAGGTTCTCCATCCCTCTGATCACCTTGGTGTTCTTCTCCTGGGCTCCCTCCAGCAGGTCCCTGTTGTTCCTGTGCTGGCACCCCAGAGCTGATGCAGCCCTGCAGGTGGGTCTCAGAGCAGAGCAGAGGGGCAGAATCCCCTCCCTGCCCTGCTGCCCACGCTGCTCTGGATGCAGCCCAGGGCACTCTTGGCTCTCTGGGCTGGCAGTGCCCATGGCTGGGTCATGTCCAGTCTCTCCTCCAGCAGCACCCCCAAGTCCTCCTGGGCAGGGCTGCTCTGATCTGTCCTTCCCCAGCCTGGGCTGATACCAGGGGTTGTCCTGACCCAGGTGCAGCACCAGCACTTGACTGTGTTAAACCTCAGGAGATTCCCAGAGACCCTCTCCTGGAGCTTGTTCAGATCCCTCTGTCCAGCATCCTGTCCTTTAAATGTCAGCTGCACCGCTAAGCTTTGCAGGTGTCATCTGTCATCCCTCTATCAATAATAGAGATATTAAATAACACTGGTCCCAGTACCCTGAGGACACCACTTGTTACTGATGTCCATTGGGACACTGAGTCCTTGAACACTACCCTCTGCTTGTGACTGTCCAACCAATTCATCATCCACCATGCTGTCCATCCATCAAATCCTTCCCTCTCCAATTTAAACAGGATTTTGTGGGGGACAATTTCAAAGGCCTTACAGAAGTTCAGACAGATTAATAGATCCATATCTGTGATAGATCCACAGCCCTTCTCTCATCCACTGATGGAATCCCCCTGTCATAGAAAGCCACTACATTGGTCAAGCAGGACTTGCCCTTGCTGAAATTGTGCTGGTCATCTCAAATCACCTCCCTGTCCTCCAAATGCCTTAGCATGGCTTCCAGGAGGATCTGTTCCAATACTTTCCCAGTCAGAGAGGTAAGACTGACAGGTCAGTAGTTCCCAGCTCCTCTTCTTTACCTTTCTAAGAGATGGGTACAATGTTTCCCTTTTTCCAGTCATCTGGGACTTCTTCATCTGACTGCCATCACATTTTAAATATCTTGGAGAGTGACTTGGCAAATCAATTCTCTCAAGTCTCTGGGATGCATCTCACTGAGTGCCAAAGGATTCTGTATATCCTTGTTCCTCAGAGGGTCATGAACCTGATCTTCTCTTACAGGGGAGGGGAACTTGCTCTCCCAGTCCTTGTGTTGCATTCCACCACTTGACTACATAGGGTTTCTCTATATTTAATATAGCTGTTAGGGCCTAGAGAAATCTTATTATTAATTTATTTGTTGTTTAATGTGTCAGTTTACTTTCGAGAAAACATCTGCTGAGTATATGGGTATAAGAAATTATCAGAGTAATAATTTGTTCCAATTTGCCTAAAGTCCTATGTCTGGCATTTTTACTGTTAGGGTTTTTTTTTCTGTAACACATTTCCCAGCTTAAAAGAGGGAAAATGAGAGGGCATGCAAAGTTATACACCAAGATTTCCATTCTATTGTGAATAAAACAACATATTTGAATCTTGAAACAAATATATTACTGAGAGATGTGTATTTACATATTAAAGCAAGGGGTTATTAAAACTGCACAGAGAAGGACATGAAGACTAGGTTTTTTTAATTGTGTCCTAACATATAGGAAAATGAGTAACAATGAGACTGAAAAAATGGTATGGTGAAAACAAAAATAACTTTGATGCTTAAAGAACAAAAAAATTTATTTGATTATGACTAGTAACTCATGCAGTTTGTTTACAGATCTGAGAAGCTAAAAACTGAGTTAGTACTGATCATTGTTGTAATGCTAGTATGTTGTGTTGATGGAACTGTGATGGAAATTAACTCATTAGATCGAGTGGAATGTATTTGACTAAAACCTTGAGTCACATATGACAATACAGGCTCTATTACTTGTAATACAGTCCTGCCAAAGACCTCTGTTGATCACTGCTCTCAAATTATATTGAGGTGTGTGTAATTTATACTGCTTCAAACTCCCCCCTTGGCCTCTGATCCTTAAAATATATATCAACATACTCCATACCTATTTTTTTGCAAGGAGAGAAGCACAATTTGAACCATTGCCCAGACAAAAGGTGAAACAGTGAATTCTCTTCCAATCTTGCCAGTACTGTTACTGAGGAACTGCAATATAAAATTTTTCACAAACTCAGTGTCTGCTAAGGAAACTTCGGTGATAATACAAAATTTTACAGGAATAAAAAACAGTCCAGAGGCTATAGTATCAATTATATTTAAATATTTGGGATTCATTAATACACAGAAAGGCAGTTCACTAATGCTTTATCCATTTGTAGATTAAACAAAGGCTCATTAGCTCACATGAGACAGTTTGGTTTTATTTTTAGCTACAGTATGGCTGGTGCAATGCCTCTTCTTTTAGCATTTTCATTTTGCATTGCCTTCAGTCCTGACATGAAAGTTAACATTAATCTGCCAACTCATTCTGATTGGATTGCTTTGGAAGTCACTCCAAAGTCACAATGGCTAAATGGGATGAAGCTGTAAGACAGAAATGCATTGCAGTTAATACCTCTGCAGTACTGAAGCTAAGCCAAGGCCAGCCCTAATTCCTGAAAGAAAACAAATCCACAATAATCCATCCCTCAATTCTGAACAGAGTGGCATAATGCCAAAAAATATAAAACATGTATTCCTTACTAAAACACTGCATCTTATTCCACCACAGTTTCTCTTGGCCTTTTATTCATGTAGTTTGAGGTCAGCGAGCAGCAGACATGTGAAGGTGTTATGTGTCCTGACACTTACAGCATTCCAGTGTTCTCCTGAAATAAGAGGACTTGGGGAGAGAATGGTTGCTGGAACAAATAATTTCAGGGTTTTTTGCAACAATTAGAAGGCAAAAAAATAAGATAACTCCTTATTACCTCACCTTAGAATTCTTTTGAGAATATTTTCAGCCATTTAATCCATCTGATGTCCATCTGGCTAAAACTACAACTGGTATTGATTCTTCATAGTCTGGGTCAAAATTTGCTTCTGCACAAAGCAAGGATGATCCCACTTATGTCTAATTATACTCAGTTTGGAGATATTTATTAGCATAGTAACTAATAAATTTAGCCCAGACCTAGACTGTGTTACTTAGAATTTCCCCAAAGTGGTTTTGTGATGTTAACTTATTATGACAAAAAGAACCAGTTTAGACATCTCCATCTTCATCCAAAAATGTGTCCACATGTAGGAATAAGTCTTAGCAATATCTTACTAACATAAAATATCCCAAAGAAACAGATAATCACATTGGGAAGAATTAGGTGACTATAAAGTATTTCTAGAAGTTAAGACTAATTTAGAAACCCTTAGGATGCCTTTACAATAGTCCTTTTGTAATGTAAGCCTCATAAGTTATTAAAATATATTTTTCAACCTTATGTCAAATGAAAACATATAAAGAATTTGTTCATTGCCTGCTCAGAGCTGAAAAACAAAAATAAAGTGCTGAAGTGCCTCATTTGTTCAGGATTGGCAGTCCTTGAATGAATTCCTGGTAACTACTGTAAGGCCTTGAAGTTGCACATCTCATCAAAGCATCAGCTGTTTTGAGAAATTAATTTTAAGTTGCTTAATGGAGTAGTGGGGAAAAACACATCTGTTTTCAAGCATTAGATTTACACATATAGAAAAAATATTTTTGCATATTCTACCATATGAAGCCATTTGAATCCCTTTCTCTGACACCTAGTCAACTTTGTATTATTTCTGCTGTCTTTGGTAAGACTGCCAGATTGTCATCATTACAGAAAAAAGATAAATCTGTGTGGCTTACAGAACTTCATACAAGAAGAATGCTTGCTACAAACATTTCAGAAGGAGTCAAAATCTGCCATGACTTGACTTGGCATGACGTGTCAAGTTTGGTGGAGAAAGCTGAAAAAAGTTAAATTTTCTCCTCCCACTGTGTTTTAACACCTGAGTTTGGTGCCATTTTTCAGGATGTGGCTGGATGGCTGGAGAATGGTGCAAAACAGAAAGCAGCTGCAAGCCAGTCCTGCAGTTCTACATGATGACATGATCAAAGTTGGTGAGAAAAGAAGTACAAGTTCATGTACAACCTGATACATCAGTACCATGCTGATGAAGCTCTTCTCTGCTCTTCAGAAGGCAATAACTGCATCTCTGTGGTAGGCACTCACCTATGTATATATATGTAAGATAATATTCAGGCCTATTGTTAACATCTACTTTAAAGGCTGAAAACCCTACTTACCTCCAACAAATGCTGCAAACAATTGATTCACAAGTGAACTATAAATAATGTTCATAGCACAAAGCCCATGCAACATAATGCTTTAGTGTTACTGAGTATTCAGAACCTGATGCTTCTGGCAGCTATATACATCATGCTCTTGGCAGGTTTAGGCTTCACTAGCCCAGAGCCCAAGATCTGGCATGTGTTTAGGAGCTAGAGTGTTTGCATAGTAGTGAGTACCAGCCACAGGACCAGGTATGATGTGGAAACTTGAAAATACAAAGTGTCTATACTGGCATTCTACATACTACTGCAAAATAATTAAAAATGTAAATGTTGGGAGGAGATGAGGAGAATGGTTAACACAGGTTGCCAAATATAAAGCAATTTAGGTAGCTAGAGGCCCAGCCTCCATCATGTGCAGGACTTCTGCTGTAGAGAGATTTTTGAAGGAAAGACTACAGACATGGAAAATGGGATGCAACTGAGTTTACTGTGGATAGAATTTAGCAGACAAATCTGCTAAAAGGTTCATCAGCATGAAAGCAGGTGTGGTAGAATATGGGACACCTCTGGAATGTTTCAGCCATGCTGCTTTGTATCCCTTGAAGTTACTGAACCAGGCCTTGTGCTGTTTCCTTGTACCCTTCCCTGCAGGATCAGGGTGCTTGGCTGGATCATGGCTCCAGGAGAGAAGGATCTCTCCACATATTTCAAGCCAGAATGATGAAGTAAGTCTCTAGCACCACCATCAAAACAGTACAGCCTTGCAGTCAGTTCCCTATTTGGCAAGAACAGAATAAGAAAATGCAAAACATGGGTTAAAAAAGCTACCCCAGTCTGGTGTGCACAAGGTCAGCTCAGTGTCTGTGTTATCTCTCATTCCAGGATGATTTATTGGCTTGGAGGCAGGAGCATATGAGATCATGGAGGTGAGAGTGGAGCAGTGATGTGGCTCTCTCTTTACTGTGCTGCATCTCACATGGTAAACTCACCAGAGCCTGGGGTGCTGTGCTGCACACACACCTTGGTTGCCCCTAGGTGAAGTCATCTGGTGTTCACTCACATCTGGAAGCTCTAGATCTGTGTGGTGAGAATGTGTCTACTTTTATAGATATTGAAAAAGGATTGCTACGTTTGCACTGTGTTTCTTGTCAGCAGGCTTGCAGACCAAAGCTGGCTGCTCTGAATTGCCTTGGAGCCTGCACACCTGCACCATGATCTGTTCAGCTACCTGCACAGTCTAGGTGACCAAGTTAATGCACAGACCTGTGCATATCAAATGCCTGACTGTGGTGCTAAAATTACAACTCAAAAATCAAGCTACAGAATAAATATTTGGGGTTTGAGCATTTATTCCGAGGAATTCAACAAACGAAAGGCATAATCTTCTTCTGATTATTCAATTTTTTTAATATTTGTCCAGGCAAAGCTATCTTGAAGATCAATCAGATATTGCTGTTGAAACCCAAGGTTATAATAATTTTCACAACTCATGTGATAAATGATGTTTTTGCTATATGGGAATGAATAATTGCATATAAAAACACTGTAATCTTGAGTTACAATTTGTTTAAAAAATCAGCTATTGCAGTCCATAGCATTTTTTTAAATGCTTTTATTTTCTCGTTGTGCTACAGAAATCCCTCCACTGGTACTGTGGGAAAATGCTGAAGCTGATTAAACAGAAATGCCACCATGTGCAAAGGCCTGAATTGCATTATTTTGATTTGAATACCATAAATATGTAAGTGTATTCTTTTACTATCTTGACATAGCACCTATAATTGAAATTTAAGTCAGTATTCAAGACTGTTTTTGACCTCTGTAGTAAGGACATGAAGTTTGAATGAATATGGAGTCCTGACTTAAACCTTTGCCCTCTGCTTTACCCCATCCTACTCATTATTCTGTTTCAATCTGCTGTTAAGGGATTCTCCCATCAGCTTTCAAATATCTAAGCATTACATATTAAACTGTGTGTGTTCAAATAAAATTAATCTCCAATGTGCCACTTTATTTTTAGTGTACCAGTTGCTAACTGAGAAAAACAATGTTTAAGCTGTTCTTGAAGTCAGTGAAAAGCTTCAACTATTCTCCCCTGAGATTTGTCAGCTGTGGGGTTAACATTTGCAGAAGATTTAAAATCTCTGCTGATTCTGGCTGGCAAAGGATTACAATATGGTCTTTTCACAGAAATACTGTGTGATTGTTCATGTTCTTTTGGCTTTTCTAGGGCACGGTTGAGGATTCCTAAACCTGTTTTTTTTTTTTACAGGATATTGAATTTTGTTAAATTATGGCTTCACTGAGGGCTTTTGAGATATTTTTAGCAGAAGTGGAAGAAAAAGAGGTTATTAAAAGGGCAACTAGCAGATGATTTGGCAGCATTACACGTAAAGCATAAACACTGTCTTCTTCCACTGTCGCTTCTTGCTGTTCATTGTTCCTCTGACCAAAATATGTCTGATATTTACATTGATTCATTTATTACCACAGAAAGGGAAAGAAGAAAAAAGGCTTTTTTTTTAAAATCACATTTTCTTACATAAACACTTACAAATTTGATGGCAAACAACATGTAGATCATTTGAGCAAATATTTTAGGGATATTTTCAAACAGATAGGATTTTAATTATAAAATCAAAGGTGTTTGTTGTTATTTCTGCTTATATTTGAAATTATTCTACATTTATATGGTTTGTCTAATATATCCTCATATTGCAATTATTGCAATGACATAGCCTCAACTAAAAGATGTTACAAATAAATGGAAGAAAAAGGCTTCTGTCTAGAACATTGATAAGTGGAGCTAGTTATAGGAAAAAATTTTCATGTTCACCAAGGACTATCAGATACTTTGGAAAAGAACCTGAAGAATACCACTGCATTTTCCTTTCATTCTTTCCTTTTGAACAAACATAGGTGAAAAAAAGCTGCAGTGTATGTATTGCAAGGTAATTATATAGAAACCTAGACATTTTGAGATATTCATGTAGATTGTCTTACTTTCATTTTTTAAAATCTAATTTGCATTGAGATTTTCTTTGCTAAACATGAGTAATATGTTCTACAACACCTGAAACATGTAGAGTAATTCAAATTCCTCCAGGAGAAGAACTCCACCAGCCAGACTCCTCATGGCCCTGAGCCTCCAGTGGTACCATTTGTGTATAAGATACCACTAAATTACTACAGAGTCTTCCAGTGGTTTAGAAAACTGTGTGAGAGCTCGGCAAGAGGCACCCTCCCTGATGGTGATCTCCTTAGCACCTCACATGGCTGTGGTTCATATGCAGACAAGTGGCTGATGAGCAGTGCCTGCACAAGATAGTTCAAAATTGCAGACATAGAGAAGGGCTTAAAGAAGCTTGAGACTAACAGGGAATCAGTGAAAATGAAAGAATCCCAAATGTATCTGACAGATCTTTCAAATTACAGACTCTATTGTTTAGGAGGATGTAGGATTAGCTATGGTAGAAAATTACATAAAACCCTGTCAAAATTTTATCTGCCAGTTCAATTATATAAATTAATTTAAATGCTAAGATCTGTAATGGGTGGTTTTATCAAGTAAACTGATAGATGCAAGAAATTAAATTAGAAAATTATTACATAAATGAAAGAGTTGTATTTTGGTACAAAATTGAATTAGATGTTAAGTGGTATTTTGCCTAGACAAAAAATATTCTAAAAACATAGAATTATTTCATTTGAAAAAGAACTTTAACATCATTGAGACCAACCATTAACCTAACACTGCCAACTTCACCACTAAACCATGTCCATAAGAGCCACTTCTACACATTTTCAAAATACCTTCAGAGACAGTAACTCTGTCACTTCCTTGAGCAGCATGTTTCAATGCTTCCTAACCCTGTTGGTGAAAACTTCTTACCTAACATCCAATCTACCTCCCCTGGCATAGCCCAAGGCCATTTCATCTTGTCCTGTCATTTGTTACCTGGGAGCAGCAGCCAACCCCAGCTGGCCACAACATCCTTTCAGTGAGCTGAGGAGTGTGATAAAGTCTCCCTGGATTCTATGGCTCCTGTTTCTTGGCTCCAGGAAACCTTTTTTGTTATGAACAGGTAACACAGGAAACATTTATACTTATTTTCTTGTCTTTTTTTCTTGTTGTATCCTGGTGGTAAACCTAGATCTGTTTATTTTCTTGCTTACTGTCTGTACATCTCCTCACTTACTGAGATTGGAGGAAAGAAACACTGGGAGTCTGCTGCTTGAAGTCACTTGGTGTCAAAGCTAGTGAGGAAGTTGCTAAAAAATCACCTTTCTTATAGAGAAAAATGGAGCAGAATCTGTCTCAGAATGGTGGAGGAGAAGTCAAGAACTCAAGATGTGTTTGTGCCACCCTCAATAGAAAATAGCAGCCCCCAAGGTGTGTGGGAGGCCTCAGGAAATTGCCACTGGATACTTGAGGAATTTACTGACCTTCAGATTGAAGAGAACACTGAGTAAGGGCAAGATGTAGAAGGTGGATGAGCAGAATTGAACTCATTACACTGTGACAGCTGTTGCTATCAAAGCAGAAACATTTCCATTCCTCTGATTCCCACTCTGAGCCTGAACATAATCCTATGGCCTGGCCAAGGTAAATAGATCAGGCAGACCATCACAACACTTTTAGTAGAGGGCAATTGTATGAATTGCATTGCTTAAAATGCCCACAAAAATATTTTCTCTCTCTTAATTGACTATAATGGCCCATTTGTTTGACTAATTACTTTTGTGAAGAAAATATTTTCTTGACTAAAGCCATAAAATTACCATGAAAATGTCCTCAACTTAGTGCACTAAACCATATATATTGCAAAAATATTCTCCACCAGTATAAAGAAAGGCTTTAAACATGTCACTCCTTATTAATATCACAGCATTAGAAACCAGAGACAAAAGGGAGGAGGGCAAAATTGTTGTTGCTTTTTATAGAAACAAAGTACATGGGGAAAAAAATGTCTCACTTGTTACAAGGGACATGGTGATATTACATTCTAGAGAAATTTTGGTGCAAGGAATGTAACAGTCTGTATATGTTAATTTTTATAGCACTTAACAGGAACTGGAGCAGAAGGAAAACACAGTATTTCCCTTTACTGCTAAATATAGGAATCCTATGGAGCCTGTAGGTAAATTCTTGTTATCTAAAGAATCCCTCATTACTCTGTCAAGTCTGCACAGGAAGACAAGGCTAACACACAGTTTTGGGATGCCTGATAATGGCTGTTTAGAAAAGCCTGACCCAAGCCCATTCTTGAGATAAATTGTCTCCTGCAGTGGGTTCCCAGGCAAACCATGGTCTGCATGTCAGCTATAGGGCAGGTGGCTCTGTTACAGAATGATCCTGTATGCATACAGTGCCTCCCACAGCCTCCTTTCCTTTAAAAGGAAACTTGAATGGTGGGGAAAGGAAACTGCTGCAGTGTAGTACCAAGCTTTCCACAGTCTGTGTGGCTGGGAATTGAAGCTGTACAAGGTGCCAGTCACCCTGCCATGTAAGTGCAGCCAAACAGTGGTAATGGAATCTCAGCACTGAATTACTGTGTACATAAAGGTGTGTAATCTATGTGACATGAGTACGCAGAAGAAAGAGTATTTTATTGACTTGGACCATAAACACCTTCTGGCAATATCTGGCAATATCATGATGTTGACAAGATACTCAGTTCTGCACCCACATGATAATACACCCATTGTATGCATGATTTTTAGTCAGAAGGCTGCTAGTTTTTATGTAAAATCTTTGCCACACTTTTGTTCACCTTGCCAGATTTATAACAGTGGGTTTTTTAATATAAATTTTGAAAATTGAAACAATTTATCATCCACATAAGTAGCAGACATGAGATCAGAATCGACACCTACAGATACTGATAGCTGAATTATCAGTGCTTTTAAAAAGTTGTTTATTCTGACAGTTCATAAATTAGTCTGATAGCAACTGTTGATACCAGGAAGCATGTTATTCAATGCATAAACAAAATATACAAGGCAGAAATTCATGCCTTCTTGAAATCTATTTCAGCTGTTGTGAAACAAAAATATGAAGTAATAAATAAGCTATAGTCTAAGTATTATCTACTTCACTGTTTGCAGTTCTTGGATGGTAAATTGCCCTTAATAACCATGAAAGCTGATGGACACTTCAAATGTAACACACAATTTTCACTGTGGTGTCCCTGATATGTCAAGATTCTACAATTAACAAATGTTCAGTCATACATTTGAAAGCATACAGCACTATTTCTGCCTCTGGCATCTCCAAAACAATCAGAACACCATGCAACTGCAGTTACTGACTACTGAACAACATCACTTGCAGATTATTTGAAGTGTTTCAGAAAATTTTCTGTCCTTTAGTAATTTCTAGAACAGTACTATACCAAGACTGCACAACTTTAGCATTATGTGCTGTAAAAAAAAGTATGGTGCAAGCAATTTGTGAAGTAGACAGTTCAAATATTGTATCATCCTGAAAGAAAGGTGTTTCAAGGAGAAGGGATCCCCAGCTTCTGGACCACAATTCTTAGGTGGAGGGTAACTGTTGTCTAAAGACTGGAATAGTGAGATGAGCTGTGCTGAGTATAGCTAGAAAATGAATCACAGTGCTGTGGCAGGGAGATTTGAGTGTCTTAATTTATAGTTATAAACTAAATCACAAGGCAGAATACTATGCACAGTTGAAGATCAGTCTGTGGTCAGTAAATGCAAAGAAGGAAGTAGTGATTTCTAAGTTGTCATGTTAGTCTAGAGGATTTTGATGATTTGATGCATTCAGTAGATACAAAAAAAGCAAACTATATCTTACCCTGGGCCTAACTGGATAAAGACGTATACAAATGTTTAATATTACATAGATGCTGTAGACATTTTTAAAATTTTGACAAATACATGTCTGCTTCCCACAACTGCATCAGAAACTGAACATAAACTGGCTGACAAGCCATCTGATGACAGATTATAAACTGCTCATCTGAAGATTTAAATGTCCCAAGTAAAAAAGTTTCCCAGTCCTCAGAAGAACTGTAGAAGTTAAAAATTTCTCATTCTAATGCCCCCAAGGACTGAAATGTCCAGGCTCAGTTTTCCCCAGCTGCACACACTCTTGTGTGAGTGATGATGGGCTCAGCCATCCATGCAATGCAGAGGGAGACAGTGCTCACATTACCCCACCACAAATGTGTTGTATCCTCATGCCTCATGGAAGAGGGGAATTTGGCAACCAAAGCTCTTCATAGCTAAAAGCTGACTGCTTGGAAAACTACTGGTTATGCTCTTTAGTTTCTTCATTTGTGCTGAAATACTAATGGGGATCCTAATTCCTACTACAGGAATTTTAGAAATGGTTTTGATGCTGAGGAAAAAGGCCCAACCCTTCTCAACATTTGCTGTGTTAATTAAATCTTTCTTCTTTAGTGGGGAGATCCAAATGCACCTTTTGTGAGTGTTACTTAGGGGATTAATGTCTGTTAATTTGCTGATATGGTGAGGGAGAAGAATGACAAAATGCTAAAAGCACAGCTATAAGAGTGAGAAGAATGTATTCTGTTCTTCTTTCTGCATGTTAGTTTAAATCTCTCCCTTCAATTTCTACAAATAAAGTGGGAGTTTTAGTTTATATGTGTTGAGAGACTTGGTGCAATGATTTTTTTAGAAGAGGGTATTTTGATACTGATATAAAGAGTGCCTAAAATATTTTAGCATTCTATTTTCATTTTTAATGGATACTGTTCAGCCAATCCCCATTTAGTCACAGATTTTGCAAACTTTTTGTCTCTATTTTTAAGGGAACCATGAAAAATATAAAAATCCAAATAAATTTAGAAGCATCTAAAATTGATCTCTGCCTTAACCTCTCCTGGTAAAGTCATGCAAAAAACATGGCCCTTGGGATAGTTACAAAGTGGGGTTCATAATGGTACCCTGCTTCATGTTTTGTGCATATAAAGGTTACCCAAAGGCTAAGAACATTGGGTTATATAAAAATATTGAGACTTAAACATCATATGTCTGGACTGCATTTAAGGGAGAGAGAAGGGAGACTCCAGTAAGCCATTCTTACCACTTGAAAGAATTAGTTGCTTGAGAATTGCAGAAATAATTGTCAACCCCTTTCTCTTCCCCAGAGATGGACAACTAGCTTGGAAATGACACAATTTCCAGCATATGAAATATCTCGCTGTGGAAAAGAAAGTATAATTAGTTTTCAGTTTTTCTTATAAAAACTAGAAAGATCAAAGTGATAAAAGTTTGAGAGGTTTCTACCCTCTTTGGTGTGTATATTTTATTATTTTTCTGCTTATCATACTATTTCTGTCAGCTTGTTCTAGGTTTCTTCAGATTGGCTGTGAGTTCTTGGCTGCATGCTAACACAGCTAGAAATTAGGTCCCATATGGTTCTGGACACCACCCAATACTTAAATCAGAAGGAAAGGCTACTTCTAGTGGGAGAATTCAAATCTATTCCATATCATAAATCTGAAAGAACTCAGATTCAAATTTCTTTTTTGTCTGGGCTCTACTTAACATCAGAAGTCTAAATGTGAAATACATGACAAGAGGAAGACAATGCAGAGAGAGGAAAGAGTGAGTAGGCAGAATTCCACTCTGCAAGGCCAGGAATAGATTTGCTGCTGTTAGCAGATCTGCCACTGAATACAGCACACAATGCTGTAAATATCACAGCATGGCACTATCTGCATCTTACAAAAGATCACACCAGGGCAGTACTGATGTGGTCTCTACTGCATACAGCTCCAGAAAGAAAAGGCAGGACAGATGCCATCATGCCCATACATTTTATGCTGTGAAAAGACTGAAAGATATTTTTATAGCTGTCTGGTTTCCCTCTTTTCCTTTAGGCGTCTTTCCTCAGGCAGCCTTCCAAATGGAAGAAAAATTTTTAAAAAATAAACAAATAAAATAACTGGATTAGCACTGGACATAAAAAACCAGAATTTCTTAAGAAATGGATTAGAAATATGGGGTCTGCATGTCTTGCAGTTTGAAAGGTCAGAGAGCAGCCAAAACCTGGTAGCTAATCTCCAGTGCTCACTGACAACATCCTAAACCTGTCTTTTAATGCTTTATTCTTGAAAGGCATATAAAATAGTCAATAATTACAAAAAATTCGGGGAACATTACATTCTTTGCTTATCTTTGGTTTTCCCAGTAATGCTTCATTCAGAATCAAGCTTTTATAATCCATATTCTCTCTCACATGGAGAGAAAAATATTTGCAAAGCTCTTCAAAACAAACTAGATAGGACTGAAATGATAGACATCACTAACCATGGTTAAAGCCCATTGTCATTGGCAGAATTCTTTTTTTAATGGAATTGGATCCAAGCAAGAATTTTGGAGGCCAAAGACAGCATTTCTTCAAGATTTAGTGGGAAGTATGCATTGTTGCTATTGTCCTCTCTTCACTGCTGCCCATGACTCATCTTCTAGAGCACTGCAACTGCTGGAACTCCAGAGAAAAATATTTCCAACTCATTTCGTGCATGAGTGGGAGGACTGAGAGAATCCATAATGCTGCACTCTTCTGGGAATACAAGTATTGCCAGCACTAGGATTAGGATAGATGGGAATTATTAAGTCCAGCTGATTCAATGTAGGATTTCCTCTCTCATCACGTCTCTGAACAGACACATGTTCTTTTTGCATGGCTCACAAGGTTCATGCAAGGGACACAAGTATCACAATCCTATTTATTCTGAAATGATTGCTGTGACTAAAAACATGATTTTCACTAATATAAGGCTATATTAAGTGGTTTTTTGTTTTTTTTTTTCCTGGCACAACAGAAAGGACCAGTTAGGTAAATGAAGATATTTGTAAAGACAATTGGAATATAGAAAGAACCTCCTACATGAAAAGAGATGAGAAGTGGACAAAAAAAAAACGGAGTGAATTAATCTAGAATGGAAGTGGAATAATATTAGTTCTAAGAATATTAGAAAAGAGGATGATTTAGGTACACACAACTAGAAACAGAGAGGTGTCCTAGGAAAGCCAAAGTAAGGGGAATACTAGCATTTAGACACCATTCCAAAAATGAGAGAAAAATCTGGAAATTCTTTCTGGTAGGTATGAAGAGAAATCACAGAGAAAGAATGAGGTGCAAAATTATAGAAAATCTCAGGAAAACTAGATAATTCTAGAAAGCCTTTATTGTTGTTCAGTATCTGAGTTGTAGATATTAATAATATTGTGTGAATCCTACTTTGCATCTTAATTTGATTTTCATGTCTCGTCATATAGAATCTTTCTGGTACTCAATACTTCATTGTGGCATTGGGAAAGAAAGAAAACGTGTTTTTATGCTGACCCAAATCCCTCCAGTTATTCTGAATTTTTTCAGTTTTTTTATTTATTCACTGTCTTTGTGCACTGCAGTACAGCCTTACGAGGAAGCTCATGGTAATATGTAGAAAATCTTTTCATAGAACTCTGCATCATATGTGCCCTGAAAAATCAAGGATTGAATGTTTCTGTGTACACATACCTAACAACCTAACAGGACTCAGGCACTGAGGTAAGAAAGAAAGACAATGAGAACTCATTATTTGAGACCTGATAGACTTTGGCAGCTCTGCAATAATGACAGACTTGTTTCTTGAAGGGCAAAAGGTCATGAACAAACAGGAGGTGGATTTATAAGAAGAATAGAACATATATATATATATATAAGAATATAATATCACATATTTAATTCCACATATCCAAGAAATTACACACACTGATTGACTATGAGAGAAAGAAACACAGATTTTCTGCAGAAATATTCATCAAGCAAGAAACACAGCTGATGGTGTTGCAGTGTGTGGGGTGAGAGAACACACATCTGAGGCAGATAACAGGAAGAACAATGTGTGTTGGAAGATTAAAGAGTACAGAACTGATTAATTGAGACTTGCAATATTGTACTATGGCATTACTGCAGGCAAAATAGAGAGCAATTTCTTGAAGAGTGTGATCAGCAAGTTGGGTTTTTCTCAGATTTTTAACTTTAAATGTGCTATATTATTCTTATATCAGGAAAGACAGTACAAATCACAATTACACCATCCTCAGTAAAGTAGTAAAAGATTAAGTGTCCAGGTGTTGTTGTTGTTGCTGTGTCCCCATTTTCTTGTGTACCCCCAGCCTGGTTGCTGTTAGGTTGAGGGGAAGAAATCACAGAATGGGTCAGGCTGGAAGGGACCACAGTGGGCCATCTTATCCAACCTCCCTGCTCAAGCAGGGTCATCCTAGAGCATGTGGAAGATTGATCCAGAGAGTTCTTGAGTATCTCCAGTGAGGGAGACTCCACAGCCTCTCTGTGCAATATGTTCCAGTGCCCAGTCACCTGCACATAAAGAAGTTATTCCTCACATTGAGGTGGAACTCCCTGTGCATCAGTTTCTGCCCATTGCCTCTTATCCTATTTGGCAACCAAGAAGAGCTTGACGCTGCTCAGCAGTACAATATCTAAAACACTGCTGTCTTATGCATTCTGTTTTGTTCACAGATGTGAATAGCAACTACTAGATGCTATGAAGAAAATTATCCTTCAGCTCTGTGAAAAATATAGGATTGTCTCCATGTTATCTTTTTATTACAAAATGTGGAAACTTATTGAGAATTAACTTGGCAAACAAAGGATAAGGAGAGAAAACTTAGACATCTGCATGTGCAAGAGAGGACTAGCAACATCCTGCCTTTTTTGAGCATGCTTTTTTGATGATCTGTGGGGAGCTCTCTGTCACACAAATGGAGCTTCTTTTTCAGTATGGGTCTGGAGCTGCCACCACCAATATTGCCAGCTCTCAGGGCAGTGATTATCATGTAGCAGGGGAAATGGCTGAAGCAAAACCAACCCCTTAGCACTTCTCCCCTCTGCACTTGCCTTCAGGGATGCCTTGGATGAATGCTCAAAGATTATATAACCTGGCAGCAGCTCTTTAGGCTGGTTTGTGAGCCTACACTCTCTGCTATTGCTTGCTCTGAGTAAAACAGATGTGCTTATTCAGAGTTATTTAAATACTTCTGTCATGGATGTAGCTTCTCTCAGAAGCCAAAAATCATCAAAAGTTCTCATTTTTTTTCTAATTAAAACAGTTTGAAATAATTAAATTTTATGTGCCTGTGTTTCTACTTCAAAAAGGCTAAATAGTTGGCAAGCATCCTAAAGCAGGATTAGACTGCAGACCAGCTTAGACAATGCTTGCAGGCATGGAGGATGTACTGCAGAATCAGTTTAATAAAGTCTGATTAGATTACTTTCTCCGGTCAATTTGAAGCACTGTGGCCATGGGATAAATCATCTTTTTATCTCACCACACTGCTCTTTTTCTTTGCTGAATCATATTTTAAAAGCACTAAACATATTGTTTAATATCTATTTATTTAGAGATGCAAAGAAGCATAACCTCATGAATTCCCTTTTCTCCCAATGCAGTTTGATATAATATTCCAGTTGAAAGGATCAACTTGGCTCACAAAGTCTGTACTCAGGTTTCCTTCTTAATATATCTCTTTTCCCTCTACCTAAATAACCTTGTTAGTACTACAAAAGACAGTCCTGAATCTCTTATCTTGATTTGTCAAGAAAACTGCTTGTACTGAAAACAGCCTTAAAGTTAGATGTTGCTGACAAATTGCTAGTCTAAGCAGGGTGTTGAACTCCAGATATTACATGAACATGTTAGCATGTTCATGAATCTGACTATTCTTAAACTTGATTTATTGCATGCTATGTGGAACAAATAAAGAGGTTTTCAGAACAGTCTAGAAATCTTTTGTTTTAGGTTTCAATGCTTACAGCAACAGAGATTGCATTTTGCTAGTTTCCTATCTAATTCAATGGCTAGTAGAAGCTGTATTTAAGGATTTAACTCAACACAAAACATGCCTTTCTCCAACATCATCTTATCATCCTCTGTTTATGCCAGCAGACCTTAGCAGCCAGTTCAGATCCTTGAAAATGCTTTGCTCCAATCTGGTCTTCTTTTCACTAGTCTGTGCCCAGTCAGTTTTTCAGTCTCTGATGTGGTCTGGACTTTCTTATGTTAAAAAAATTCTGTTGTGTTGTGTACATTTACATTCCATTTTCCATTGGAATAAATAAATAAATAAATATATCACCTTCTTCTAAAGTTATTATTTTTATAGAATACCATATTAAGAAATAAATAATGTTCCCCGTGGACTCTGGAATAACATTTAGTAAAACTGCTAGTAGTACCTGGAGGTGATGGGAACATACAGTGTCCAAACCAAAGGCCATCTTCTATGTCAAGGGGCAATCCTATGAAATGCTGCTTAAGTTTCTGTCTCATTGTTAAATTCTGAACAAGAATGTTTTCAATAGTTAGCAGACTCATTCAACTGAAATGGCCTAGGATGAGCTTAAAAATAATTTTAAAATTGCATTATAATTGTCTACTGTCACAAGAGTGAAGACTTGCGAAAAATAAAGGGGAAAAATAAAATCAAGTATTTCCAGAGTTTTAATTAAAATGCATATTTTGTAGCATTAAGCTGGTAATATAAAATAGATTATGTCCATGTGGTCTTTCCACACATTTTTGTGTTCATAAATTTTTCTGGTTTATTTTCTTCTAACCTAATTAAACTATAATTTCTCTCAAATTGCATTTATGCATTGCATTCAAGTAGGGTAGCAGCATATGGACAGAGAAATGACAGGAAAAGAGAAGCAAAACCTTTCCCTCATATTTTTTGGGGAGTCTTCAAAGACTAGACAGGGAGCCCTGACACAACCTGTCAGGTTGCTGCTAAAAATTAAAAAAACCATCAGACTGCAGTTCTCATGTGATAGCTTTTCAAATAAGCTTTTTGCCATTTTCTCCCTTGGCACAAGCTACCGTTAATAGTTGGTTCACAGTAAATAAAAGATATATCTCAAGCTTCTCCAGAGAGATGCAACAACCCAGACATATATAGTTTGAAAGCCTGTGCTGTCTGGTCTGGCAAACCATATTTCCTTAGTTTCCTGTCAGAAATTCATTCTCCTGTGAAACCTTATGGAAACTGAACATTGATGGACTTTGAAGTCTGGATTGGTGGGGCTCATCTCTCGCTAGTGAAATGTCACTAGATGCTGTTAAAACTTGGTTAAACCTTACAAACCAACTCACTCAGCAAAACACATTAAAATAATCTGGACAGGAGCCAGAAGAGATGAGACAGGATTATTTAAATCTAATATGTGTTAGAATACAGCTTAAGTCCTCTGACCCTAATCACTTTCCACCGGAGTGCATCAAATTAGGATCCTGGACAATTTACGTAGGAGTCTGAGTAAATGTACTGGCTTTGCCCTACAGAAGAATTCGTGGAAAATTCTTCCATGAAAAGCATGGATAGCCTCATATTAGTTCCAGAGACTATTTATATGTATGAGAAAGCCCAGCATAAAAACTTCAGCACTGGTTCTGACCCTGAAGTATACCTACAGTGAATGATGAGATGTGCTGAACCTTTAACAGCCTCTGCTGCTGCTCTTTTCACATTATCTCATGAAGTTAACTTTGTGTAATAATAATTTCTGCCTTACTTGTAGCTTCTATTTTCTTTAAGAATTCTCTTAGAATTCAGTTTGCTTTCAAAACTGCCTTTCTCAGCTAATGATCTGGGAAAAGCTGAGGTGGGCTTGGATAACGTGATCCTCTCTGCTGTGCATTGTTAGAGAAATGTCAATCAGGTCATGGTAATGACATTGCTTTAATGAGGGTATTGAGATTCTTGAGAGAATTGTGACAGGGCAATACTCAGAAGTGCTTTGGCCCTCTCCAGTTGCCTCTGTTACTTTAAATAAATGGGGTGCCTTGAAGTAATTAGAGAAGATCATTAGCACTGATGCCTGAGGTTGTTTATTTGGCATGGATGCATTTATTCCTGTTTGTTCCTGATGGGGGTTATTAGACAGGTTGGAGGTAAAATTTGTCAATTTTTCACTTTGCTTTACCTGAATTTCCATTTCTGCATTTATTTTTCTTGGAGTGTTCAGAATAACACAGTTCTCAAAACAAGACTGAGCATCTTGCCATCAAACCTCTTGCAAAGAACCACATTTCTGATCATTTATTATACAGGTGTAAATAAATAGTCTTCAACATTTTACTGTGTTTAAGTCATGGAAAACTAGTCAGGTAAGTAAGAAATTAGATTTACAGGGATAGTTGCTTAGGTACCTCCTAGCTGCTTTTTGCCTCTTCTGTGTCACAGAAGTCAATGCAGCTAGCTTCTTCCAATTTAGGAATATTCTATGAAGCACACCAAAAATAGAAACAATTGAAATAGCTATTAGCTGGATCTAATATATTTCTTTAAGATTTGCAATGTATAGTTAATAAAAATAAAAAAAAGATAGCATAGCAAGATTTTGACCTATTTTGATACTGGTAGAAAGAATACAAGATGATTTTTCAGAGAAATGAGTTCAAAAAGAAATACATGCTTAGAAGACTAATGTGTATATGGTAGTTCTATTTCAAACTGGCAGCAGCCAAATGTCTCTGCAGTCTTTGACTTTCTGAATAAGATGAAGTTGGTTGTCTCTGACAAGCTTTGAAAAAGCAATTGCAGCTGTAACAGTCCGTTTTGTACGCTAACATTTTCTGTTATTTTGTCTGAGTGAAGTCTCTTGCAGAGTAACAGAACCGTGGAAGCATTTCTGCACTCAGAACAAAAACCCAGAAACTACTGGCTTTTCACCAGAACTGAAGCATTCTAGAAAGATTTTCACCTGAGATACTGCAGTGGCAGCATTTACTTTTGTGAATGAGAGCTACTATTTCCACTTGGGAAGCAATTCCCATCAGCCTGTATATTAAGGACTTTTAAAAAGGCTGCCTATCCCCTCAGAAAATCCTTCCATTTCTCAATAATTAAAGTAACACATTTCTCAATTATCTAAATAATATCATAGAGATGAATGAACCATTTGAACATAGGGCCGCATTTGAATTTTTATTTATAGTCTCACAAGGGACAAAAATGTTTACCCTAATCAGTGTCTCTTATTGTTTAGCTATTCTTGCTGTGCATCAATGAGGCTGTGACTTTAAACTGTCTCTAGATCCAAATTCATATTTATTTTGAGGCTTAGACTAAAATCCACACCAGAATCAGCCATAGCACCATGACAGTGAATGTAATTAGTGTCAATCATCTGTTTCAGATATCTGTCTCATTTCAATGCAACTCATCTTCTGGAAGCAAGAAATCCTTCACAGGCAGTGAAAACAAACTTTGGTTAAACGCAATTCAGAACTACATAAAACTGATGAATTTTCTGCTGCAGTGGTTGCTACAGTTCATCTCCAGCCACGTAGAGGAATTTATTTAGCAACAGCAAAACAATACTACAGAGCTTGCTATGTTCCTTTTATAGATCTGAGTAAAGGCTCATTGGACTATGGTTTTTACCTATCATCTTCTCCCCAGCTAGGTTTATACCTAAAGCAGGTAATGAGTTGTTTGACAAGAAGGGCTCTCATAGGAAATAATTGTTACACTGTAGAAAGCTGCAGTATTTAATGAGGAACTTCTCAAATCTAAAATGACTAAATTCAGGAGATGTTTTAGCAGTCAAGGTGTCAGGACACCTCTCAGTCTCAGCTGTTAAATTAATCTCAGTCTACAACAGCCCCAGAAGGTACCCAAACCAGGAATTTACAGCTTTCTCTCTTTCTTCCTGTCCCTTTCAGGTTTCTTTGTGATTAATTCCTAACAGAATAGGTCCAGATGGACAGGCTTAGGTTTGCTGATTCTGTTGTGACAGCCTTTCTTATGTCTCTGGTTTCTCATTCTAAACTTAAGTGCTGCTCTTCCTCTTCTGTCTTCTTCCCATCTGTGTGACCAGTTTTATTCACAACTTTCTCCTTTTTCTGGAATGTATGGATGTTATTTTCAATTATTACAAGTTTCACAGTTCTTAGCTGACTGTTGACTCCTTTGAAGTTCTGCTTTAAGTAATTAAAAGGTTTTAAGGGGGTTTTGAAAGCTCTAAGTTCTGTTTACATATGGATGAGCAGAACTGGGGTTCACTCTTACCTGATAATTATATATGGCATCACTGGGAAGGAACACCTGTAACTGTGTTTAGGATGTGCCTCTCATTTCATTATTTTTTCTATTTGAAAGCATAATTTCTTTCTAGTAGTAAAATCCTCACCCTATAATTGAATTGCAGTTATTTAAGTAAAGGAATATACAAGATTTTGATGCATAAAATTGAACTTTTTTTTCATCCTGTTAGTTGCTACTATTTATCTGTCCTAGTAAATCAGATATTTTAAATTTAAACTCCCCACTGTCCATAAAGTCATTTTAGATGAATAAAAAAGGCAAAAAAGACATTGTACCTTAAAATAGCAAATTTTCACAGCTGGAAAACTTTTATTTCTTCTCCTCAGCAGTGTGAAAAGAGAGAGAAAAGCATCAGTCTGTTTATTCAAGCAGCTAGTAATCTCAGCTCTGCTGCTGTCAGTCTGTCCCTCCCTCCAATCCAAGTGACTGGCAGATATAAACACATATTCTTCCCTTTCAATACTCAAATCCAGGCACCCTGGCTAGAACTGCTTGCTGACAGGTAGAAATTATCAAGGATGTGATGTATTTATCATGATATGCACTTGGTGCTAGGTGTGAACAGTCTCAAGACAAAAAGTGGAGTAGCTGTGCTCTGGGAGACTCATTACAAATGTCAGAAACTGAACCTTAATTCTGCATTTTGAATTTTTACTTTTTAATTGAAAACTGTTTGTAATTGTTTATTTGAAAAATCAGGGAAGTCAGTTTTAAGCACAATGCATTTGAAAATGAATATGTGATTATTGGCATGGTATATAAACTTAGCTTCCCTGTGTCTTAGAATTATAAGCAGGGATTAGAAATAAGCAAATATGCAGTGACATGAACAGACTGCCACAGCAGCACCTCTAAGACCATGGTACTTTGGTAAGACAAAACCTCTCAAAAGTAGGTTTAATAAAACTGCACTAGTGTTCCTTAGCTAAATCTCTCATATATACTCTCACACAGAGTATACTCTGTTGGTGCCAGATAAACAACTCTGCTTACTGGCTGGGGAGGTGTAGGCAGTGGAGAGCCAGGCAACAGATAAAGAGTGCATACCTTTCATCCCATCACTTTCACTAATGCATGGTATGTTTAAGAAATCCTTTTACCATAAGCTTGCTTGACACAACCTTAAGACTTATTACTAATCCCTCTAAAGGATTTTTTGTTCTTGATTGTCTAACAAAAGAACTCAAGTAAGTGTACTGAGCAAATTAAAAAATGAGGTGGGCTGAGGGAGGACAGAAAATCACTGATAAAATGCAGGGGTCAAGAGACTCCAGCAAGATGATTCACAAGGATAGGGGGTCACAAGGATAAGGTTGTTTAAAGCATAAGAATAAAGATGGCTTATGCAACTCCATGTTATTACCCAAATGCAGCTATAACACCATCTGCTCATTGTACTCTTCCTGCACTTTGGGAGAGGACTACCTCTGTCTCCCAAGGAACTGGCACATCTCCTCCAGTTCCAAATGTAATTTTCCACTTATTTTTTCAGTTGAGCTGCATGGGTTTGGCTGTTTGAGAAGCCTCCACACCCAGAGAGCTGAGAACCATATTCTATATTGAATACAAAATTTTTACTACTGACTGGCATATTCCTGCATCACTCCCAGCATCACTTCCAGCATCATCAACAGAAAATATTATTCCTTTGTACTAATTTGAAAACAATGAGTGAATTTGTGGTGGTTTGACACCAGCTGGGAGCCAGGTGCCCACTAAAATTATTATATCACTCCCCTTCTCAGCTGGACAGGGAAAATAAAACACAACAAAAGGCTTGTGAGTTAAGGGCAGGAAGAGATCACTCACCAATTGCCATCATGGACATAACAGGCTTGACTTAGAGAAATTAGTTGAATGTATTACTAATCAAAATCAGAGAAAGATTATGGGAAATAAATCCAAAAACACCTTCTGCCTACCCCTCCCTCCTTTCCAAGCCTAACTTAATTCCTGATTGTCTACTTTTCTCCCTGCCAGCACTGGAGGGCAATGGTGGTTACAGTCAGTTCTTTGCATGTTGCCTCTGCTGCTGCTTCCTCCTAAGGAAGAGGAGTCCCTTGCCTGCTCCAGCAAGTGGCAGAGGAGGAGACTTTCCTCCACAAATTTCTCCAGCTGAGTTGTTAGAATGACTGCAGCTCTTCATGAACTGCTAAAGCATGGGTGCATTTCCATGGGTGCAGACCTTCAAAACAGGCTGCTCCAGCATGGGTCCCCCAAAAATTCACAAATCCTACCAGGAAACCTTCTCCAACATGGAGTCCTCTCCCCACAAGTCCACAACTCCTGCCAGGAACCTTATTCATTGTGGGTTTCCCATGTGGTCACAGCCTCCTTCAGGAATCCACCTTCTCTGGCATGGGATCTCTGCAAGTGGATCTTTGTTTCTCCATGAGCTCCCCTGGGCTGCAGGGACACATCCTGCCCCACCATGGTCAGCACCACAGGCTGCAGGGGAATCTCAGCTCCAGCAGCTGGACCCCCTGCTTCTCCTTCTCCACTGACCTTGGTGTGTGCAGAGGGGATTCTCTCACCTGTTCTCACTGCTGTCTTCTCTGGCCACAATTACTTATGCACAATAACTTTATATCCTTCTGAAATATGTTCTCAAAGAGATGATACTGCCATTCTGGTGGGCTCAGCCTACACCACTGGCAGGTCTGTCTTGGAACCTTGGATTGGCATTGGCTCTCTCAGACATAGGGGAAGCTCTTAGCAAAGCAAAGAAACCATCCTTGTAGCCTCCAACAAAAGCCTGGCCACACAAACACAATACAAAATTATTGATGGTTAATTAAGGATGTGGGTTTGCCATACCACTAGCAAGGTAAAGGGGATGCCTAAATAGAGGAGGTCAAAATTTTGAGATTAGGCATTGTGATTTAAGTGAGGGAATGGTGAAATCAGGGCAGCAGGAATTTACAACTCCAGGCTTTAAAGTTCACTTTTGCAGAAGTATGGTTGATAAGGTTGAGCCACTACTACATGATATAGCAGTGAGAAAAATTGTCGAGACAAGTTCTAAAAGGACTGTGTGTGTCTGAAAATGTCCACATGAGTTAATGATCAATATTCAGAGAGACAATCTAGAATGATGATTTCAATATTTGCTGTGGACAAATCAAGATTTCAAGGTCAACAAAACCCCCAATGGCTTTCTTTTAGAGACTGCCAAGAAAGGAAACCTGTAGTTAGTTGTAGGTGATAATAACCAAGATGAGTTTGCTGAAAACAATGAAGACTGCACAAAGTGTG
The DNA here is from genome assembly GCF_903797595.1 of Erithacus rubecula. Classification (NCBI taxonomy): domain Eukaryota; kingdom Metazoa; phylum Chordata; class Aves; order Passeriformes; family Muscicapidae; genus Erithacus; species Erithacus rubecula. Next base: position 32,465,002 of record NC_136688.1, on the reverse strand, counting down.
ACACACTAGAACTACAAAAAAAGTTCATCTCTGGCAATAAGCAACACTGAAAAAATGGCCATAATTACTCTTATTCCAAAACTTAAGAATTAATTTATAATTTATTCTATCTCTCAGATGCATGTTGGACACCACTGATAAGTTCTTCTAGACTTTTTCCAGGCACTTCTCTTTGTGTATTTGCCATTTGTGATTGGTCTATCTCTCCAAACTCTCTCACAAGTGATGGGGAATGGAGAGGTACAAAGATTTTTATGAGTTTTTTTAAAGGGAGGAACATTTTTCAAAAGCAACAACAAAATATTTACTTCCTATCTTTTCTCCACTTCCACTGATATATCCCATAGAAACAGGAGGAGTGTAAATTTTTCAAGACACATAACTTGAGAAAAGCTGTAGTACCACAAGTACCACATAAAAGTGGAATTTTTTTTATAAGAAATCTTCTGGAGAGACTGTAACTGACATGTTGGTTAAATCTAAATGTAGAAAAGGGCAATAGCAGGCAATGAGGTTAAGCAGAGATCTAAAGATTAGTGGAAGCAATAAACAGAAGGCTTTTAAAAATGAAAACAATATTGAGAGTCTGGGAAGGAGAAAGATGTAGGAACTATAAAGTACAGAAAACAAAAAATTGCAAATTGAGCTACGGATAATACTCTGGTATATATTTGTAAGTGATCAGAATGCTCATTTTAAAGTAAATAACAATAAAAGGCTCAAGAGGAAGTAGGGACAATAAATATAGCTAGTTTCATAAAGTAATATGTTTGCTGAAGTAATTTTTAAAATTTAGAAAACAAATATATTTAGTAATAAAAGAGATCAGCTTGAAGAGAGTAGAGAAGGCTAATGCAGAATGGTAATGTGGGACTGGTATTATAAACATACTGTTGAAAAATAGTTTTATGATAAGTAAAGTTTAGAAGTTTGATATTTCAGAGAAGATTTAAATGAGGGAAAATAAAGCTTAAAACATATTTATAGCTTTGGTTTCTGGTTTGGCTTGGGTTTTTTCCTCTTTTAGGTTATCATGACTTTGAGCAATTTTTAATGCAGTAATTTAATGTTCTCAAAAATACAGATTATTCTAAATGAAAAACACATATAAGAGATGATTTTTCTTCAGAGTGCTTTTTTTAATGCTCCAGAATCAAATTTGCAGTCATTGACATAGATGCAATTTATTGTCTCTTTAAAATCAATATGCAAATGAGTTTTGGTCACAGAAGGATGTATAAGAATACAGAAGAAATGTAGGAGAGAATATTTCCATTCTGAAATTCTTAAATGAACATTGATGCTAAATTAATGAGCTGATTAAATGGGTTCCTTATACTCTTTTTAAGAAAGCCAAGGAACATTTTGTTAGCAGATAAAAATTGCAAAGTTGTTCTTTACATCAGCCCTCCTTTGGGAATAAATATGAGATATATTCACTAGTAAGTAGAAAACATTCTTCTGTATTTGACACAAAACAAAGGTTAGGAGAAGCAGTGTTGCTGACCATCACACATCACTGGCTAGTCTGTTCCAAATTTATGACCTTGAGTGATCAGCTTAGGTCCTACTTTACATTGTGTTCCTTCTTAATACGAACATGAGTGCCTATATCGTAAGAGCTTCATGACCTGTCCTTTTCTGGGAGTTCATGTACACACACAAGGTTCATGATGTTTTAATAATCTGTAGACAGGTACATTTAGGTAATGTAAGGGGTCTTCAAATGTTTCATAGGGATTGGAGCAACAATTTTTTTGTGTAAAAAAAAAAACCACTAAAGAAAAAGGCTCTTCTTTTTTTGATATAAACACTAGTGCCCAACTTAAATCACAGCTGATAAATCTTTGTATTTATTTTAAAATACAATTAAAATAGTATTAGTATATTAATAAATAAAATACTAAATATTATTTATTTATTTGCATTGTATTCTCTATTCATAATGCAAAATAGAAAAGAACTGCTACTACCAAAATTAACATTCAGCCTTATAATGCATAAAAAACCCAAAACTTTTCCATAGAAGTACCTTCTGTGACTGATGAGTGGCCCAGAATTTGTACCATTTAGTTATTTAAGCAGCTTATGAGGGAAACTCCATTGGTTTGTTTCATGTTGAGAACCACTCCAAGTAAAATTCTCATACAGGTTCACATTTGCTTAATGCAGGCACAATAACACACAAACAAATGGCATTGAGTTGTCTGTACTTCTGGCCGAGTTAATACAGTGCAAAGGACCTTATGCTCTTTACCATTTTACATTCTGTGGAACTGAGCAGGACTTTTCACAAGAACTCAAGTCCTGTGTTTCAAACCCAGCCAGGAACTGAGCTCCATGCAGACACTTGTTTCACCTCCTGGGTATCAGGGAGGAGAGAAACAGAAGAGATAAAGTGAGAAAACGAATGGATTCAGCTAAAGACAGGGCAATAGAGAAAGCAGAAACACTTGTGCAAGGAAAGCAAAAAAAACAAGGAATTCATTCACCATTTCTGCAGGCAGGTGTTCAGCCATCCCTAGGAGAGCAGGATTCTGCCATGTGTAAAGGTGACTTGGGAAGACAGACACAGTTCAGGGTGGTAGCACTGGGAACCTTCTCCCCTTCCTCCTTCTTGACAGCTCTTCATATACTGATCATGTTGCCTATGGTATAAAATATTTCCTTGGTCACCTGTGGTCAGCTGTCCCAGCTGTGTCCCCTCAGCTTCCTGAGCACCTGCAGTCCTCTCACTGGTGGGTGATAAGCAGAAAAGCACTTGGCTCTGTGCAAGCCCTGTTGAGCAATAACAAAAACTTCCCTGTATTATCAATACAGCTTCCAGCACAAACCCAAAACATAACTACTTACTATTTAATGTGAAGAAAATTAACTATAGCACACCATAAGTGACAGCTGAAGACTCTTCTCTTTAGCCACTTGTCCTACTTATACTTTAATATCTTTGCACACCATCTCTCAGAGGGCCATGCAAAATTTGCAAAATTGCCTTGTTTTGTGCTGGCCCTGAGAGCACAGTATCAATATTTAATTTCCCAAAATCAATTCACTTCTCTGCTTTGGACAACACAGTGTTTGATACTGGTTCATTCACATATAAAAGGCAATTCTTGTATCATTTTCTCACTTCAAGGAAGGTTACATAAGAGAGTAAAAAAGAAATTGCTTAAAGAAAAAAATATTTGGTCAAAAGTGGAAACTTGAAAGCTGCATGTCAGGTGTGGCAGAAAGAGATATCAAAGGAGTCAAGAATGGGATTCTAAAGGAAAAGGAAGAAAGAACATGGTGAAACACTCTTCCAAGGGAAGCAGGAGATAGGAGAACTCCAGCAGAGGAAGGGTGAAAATTTGAGAGGCATAAGAAATCAGCTTGGTTGTTGCCAATGACTGAACTGTCAGCTTTAGACATCTTAAATGAAGAAAACCAATTAACAACATTAGTTATTCTCATTGGTGACACAGGAGAAAAAGAATTTTAATTTTGAAACTACCTATGTGTCACTGACATCCATTTATGTAGGTATTGTTGTTACAGACATATTTTAGACAAAGAAGATATTACCTTACTTGATAGAAGAGAATGCTTCAGTAAATTGCATAATTCCCAGAAAGAATTGAGTAAAAATAGAAATGTAAGTAAATGAACAAAATCAATTATCTATTTATTTATTTTTACTCTCATTTTTCTCCAATTAAAACTTATTTATCCTCCTTTTAAGGTGAAATTTAATGTGAAAGTGAATAAATTAATCTTTCTCTACTTCTCTCTGTTAACATATAGTTCCCATCCACATAAGAAAATGGAACCAAATCAAATTTTCATAACACACTTCTAGCCAAAATCTTTGCTTGCTTAGCTTTGCAGTTCAATGAGAAGAGACAAATGGTAGCTAATTTTCAGTTGGAAGGATAAAAATCCCAAATCTTGCCAACTGTTACTTAGTTGCCATCAGTTACTTAGTTTAACATTTGTAGATAAAAAGTTTTACCTTTTCTATCTTGGCTAAACAATGAGGAGAGAAAAACATTTAGAAAGAAATTAACTGTCTCAGGAGTTCACCTTTTATAATAAAACTATGAATTTACAAGTGTTAAGAAAATATGGTCACATCTATACATACATGTGATATCTAGTTCCATAAACTGTCTTTTGTCTAGTGGTTTTAGCTTTGTCCTGAAATTTTGCAAACTGCTTTAATACTCTTTTGCCAGTCCTGAAACTGCAAGATACTTGTACCAAAAAAAAAAAAAGGTTTGCAAAAAGGATGTGGAGAGCAATCCTAGTCTTTATGTCAGTGAAAAAATAACACATTTTAGTTTTGTCTAAGTGAAAACAAAGTAAATGATATTTGGACATTAAATAGTATTTGGAATTAAATAGAGCAGTATCATTTTAATAAATTATTCATTGAGTTTATGTCCAAAATAATAATTGCATTTAAAGAAGAATACAGTTAAGAATTGCTTCTGGATAAGGACTTTACTCCATAATAATCCAATCACAGGTGCACCAATTCAATATATAACATTGAAAAAATAATTCAGAAATAAACCAGGAAATATCAAAGTAAAACACAATTTCTTTTTTCTTTTTTTATTTCTTTCTTTAATGTCTCCTAATGTCCCAAATCTAAACAAATGTTGATAGTACTCTCAAGGACATTGTAGCAGGAAGGCTTCAGAAAGGTGACTCCAAAAAGGGAGGATTTTAATATTATTTAATCTGAAAAACTAGGATAAATTGAGCTTATCCCAATTTGTAAAATCATTTTAAATCTGATGCACTGGAAGGGGATAATTTAATTTCAAGAGGTCAGGAGATTTCCTAGATATGTACACTCTGTGTGTATTTAATAGGTGGCAAAGTTTGCATCAAGGGAAGTTTCTCCTTGTAAATTGTAGGACAATGTCAAACACCCGTGATAAAACCCAGGGCTGAACACACAGTTTTAGGTCTGGTTTTGGAAAACCAATGCAGAGTGCTAATTCATGGTGAGGTTTAGATTGTTCAAAAATATCAAAACATCATCAAAATACCAAAAAATCAAAATACCTTCTCTTTTTCTTCAATTACACATAATTTATGTGCAAACCTCAGGTAGCTTCTTGTAGGAGGTGTTTCAGTTAAATATTTGACCTGGAAGTGAGCTGATTTTAGGGATGACTTCTAGACTACAGTTATGGTCAAGACAAGATGTTATATAATCTCTTTCTTGGCATGTTCAAAATATATTCATCCTTTAAAGAAGTATAACAGCTGGTGTTTTCAAGATGTCAGCAAAAACTAAGATTCAAAGGGTCTGCCTACAATTGAGTTTGACACATTTTATTTACTGCTGCAGCAAAATGGAGGGAAACCCAAGTGAATCTAAGAGGTTGAATACCTGACAATAAATGAATTTTTTAGTTGATGCAAGGCTGAGCTTGTTTAAGATTTGCTTATGATTGGTTTTGAATAATCTCTGATAACTTTCATATATTTTAAGGAACTGATGGAAAGAAGACAGGTTTTTGAGATGTTGTTGTTTTAAAAAAAAAATCATCAGTATTGTTTCTCTCAAATATTTATCTTCCATAAAAAGGGAGAGGGAGGAAACTAATTCATTGTTTTCAAACAAGCAGAAGCTTTATTATATTCCCTGAGTTAACAGAGGTCTGGTTTTCATTCTGTATTTTTCTATATAAGGCACTGTCTATGTTTCCAGGTTCAGTCTTTTCTCCTGAAGATACTTAATCCTTTAAATTTGTGGTAGAAATTCGAGATCTGTACACAGGTCTTAAGAAATGGAAATGCCAATATATGTTTTTCTTCAATTTGTTTTTTCAGACAGACCCTAGAGAAAGTTCTGTCATAGACAATGAACTTGCCTTATTTTATCATATTTTATTCATCAAGTGCCCCTTCCCTTGCCTGCAATAAATAGCAGATTCTTAGCTTGCAGCAGCTTCTACCACACAAAAAGTTAATCAAAAAACATATGTTACTTGTGCTGTCATAAGCAACAGAAAGACTATGAGAGCCTTTCTACTTTGTGTGCTGTCAGGCATAGGTTTAGATGAGATAGAAAGGATGTTGTTTAAACTTGCTACAGGCATTTTATCCCAACAGTTCTCATCTGTTTCAAGTGAACCATTTTATCAAGGTACTATTTCACTGGAGTGTGAAGTGGCAAAAGTTATCCTCATACAAGCTGTTCAGTTGTAAATGTCATTTATATTTAGGCTTTTATCATTGTTTTATTTTATGCATAATTGCAAGTTTAAAAATCTTATGTTTACAAGGAAGTTTTACAATTTGTTCCATAAAAAGTTATGGAAAATGCTGTCTTGACGAGAGAAGCTTGGCTTGATAGAATGATCCAGATTTGAAATTCTGAGCTATTCTCATCTAAATGTAAACTGCCTACTAAAGAAGAGGCTGAATTTCCAGAAAAGGTGTGATTTATTTGCTGTTTAGTGCAGAGCAAGCTTTTTAAAAATGTGTTTCTATTATTTACTAGACCAGAGGAGTTCTGAGCAATAAGCACTTTCTCCATTTGAAATGTTGTTTTTTGACCATAGAGAAGTGCAGATGTGAAAGGATCAGAACCAAGCCACACAAGCATGCAAATTCCTTTTCTAGCCCATACCAAAACCCCCTGTGCTACAGTTTATTACATAGTGTTTTGTTTCCTTTTCAATTACTATGGAGTCAAGAAAAGCAAGTCATAAATGTATTCACACACACAATATATGTTACTTTACTCATTAACAGAAAAACTACATACTTTTTGTCTGACAAAGCTGTCTTCTGACATTTCCTTTACTGAGACAGAAAAAATGGTGCAATCAATGGACAGAAAATTCCTCTACAATGCTTTTGAATAAAAATTTTCAACTACAAGAGAAAAATCATAATCACTGTTGCTCTCAGCAGTCTGGAATTCTCATGTTTGATACTGGGCTGTTATTTTGTTTTTAGACAGTAATTCTATCAGACTCAGCAAAGCTTTGTCTCTTCCTAATGCATATCCTGTTAATGTGTGTACAGTGGCAGTGGAGCCCAGCACACAGATGGCATTTCAGCAGTAGATATTCACTGTACATGGGTAGATGATGCAGACTGATAAAAGTGTGGGTTAAGTCATATTAGAGCCTTAATCTCTGGGGAGATATTGCTGCTTGCAATGAGACATGAATCATGAATGACCCGTGGAAAGAGGGGGGGAAAAACCATGGCACCTATCTGAAGTATCATGGGGAGGAAATTAATATCCATAAACTCTCGAAAAATGAAAAAGATCCTCATACATGAAGCTCTTAAAGAGAGTGATCTGAAGCATGTTCTGAATTTACTTCATGTTGAAATATGAGTCAAAAAGCATGTAGCCTCCTGGTCTAGACATAAGTACTTCTTGTCAACATAAAGAGCTGTAAACTTTGGTGAACTGTATTTGTGTCATAGAAGCAAGAAAATCTGGGTGAAAACTGTCTAATCTATTTTGGCAAATCCATCTTCTTTCATGTTAGCCAGAAGCCTGGAGACCTTACCTGTCCCTCTGAAGGAATACTATTTTAAAGGAGTCCTTATTTTTCATGCTATCATATGCTTTTTAAGTGGAACAGCTAGTGAAACTTTGAAAGTGGAACACAGTGGAGCTGAGATGAATAATAAACTAAAATTTGCTTCTAGCCAAAAAAAACTTTAAATTCTTTTTTCTCCTTTTTTTTTCTTCTAAGCTTCCATGTCTTTACTTCCTTGCAGTTCCCGAAGGACAGAAGATAATAGCCTTCAACACAGACACTGCAGAATGGGTAAGATGTCTGTAATGTATAATTCAGCTTGACTTCTCCAATCTGTACTATAAGAAATGGTACTGTTATCACCTTTTACAAAGAGCTAGCCTTCATTTATTGGTTGCATCTCCATTTTTATCCTGTGTGTGCTAATCTGCATGGGAGAAAGCATCGAAGGGAATGATGAATAGACTGGACTCTCCAGGGAATAAGGATTATTTATGAAGTTACTCCAGTTCAGTGAACAGTGTAATTCATGTCAAAGTGTGTGACTGAAGCCCAGTGAATTACAAACTTCACTCTAGGAGAGGATTTGAAACCTGGAAATCAAAGGAAAGCTGTGACAAGGCAGTGTTTATAGTCAAGGCAGTGCTTAAAGTGTTTAAACCTTTTCTACCATATGCCTAAAGAAGCCACAACTCCAAAACTGTGCTTTTTTTGGATCACAGATATTATTTACTCTATTTCACCATGTCACAGAACTAGCTTCGAAGTTCATTTTTGCTCATTAACAAAATGAAGTTTTAGAATGTTTACAATTGAAGTGTCTGTGTGAGAAATTGTTATAGATAACATTCTGCAGAGGGTGTTAGCAGATGTTTTTGTCTGTGAGATATTTTAGGATCAAATATGGCATTTTATGGAAAAATTTATCAATTAAGTTTTTATCAATAAACAAACAAATTTTTCACCCAGTCAAACATGCACCCATCCAAGCCATGAGCAGCCAGTTTCTCCAGGAGAAGGCTGTGGGAGACATTGTCAAAGGCTTTACTAAAGCCCAGGAAGGCAGAATCCATAGTCTTTCCACGAAGCAGGTCTCTATGTCAGGGATGGAGATCATGTTGTTGAGCAGGACCTGCCTTTCCTGGAGCCATGCTGGCTGGTCCTCATTCCCTGGTTGTCCTGTATGGTGGCCCTCAAGATGATCTGCTTTGTGACCTTCCCTGGCACTGAGACTGACAGCCCTGCAGTTCCCTGTGTCCTCCTCCCAGCCTTTCATGTACATGCACACCATGTGTGATGGCCTCCAGCCAGATGGGACTTCCCCAGCTACCCAGGGCTGCAGGTAGGTAATGGAGGGGGTCTCTTCTGCCACCTCCTGTGGTACCCGTGGGTGGATTCCATCCAGCCCCATACACTTGTGCAGGTCTGTGTGCTGCAGCAGGTGATGAGCATTTCCCCTTGGATTCTGGGGCTTCATTCTGCCTCCTGTCTCTGTCTTCCAGCACAGGGGATTGGGTACCTGGAGAGCAGCCAGTAGCAGGGATTTCTATCTGGCATGCATTTCCTCATTTTCATGAAACTGATATATAAGTAGCATACTAAAAATAGCAGCACCTTATATTTTTTGCTGAAAATTAAACTTTTAACAGAGATTGAGGAATTAATTCTTGAATTGAAAGCAGAGGATGATTGCTAGGAATCCCTGATAATGAAAATCATTCAGATACTATAAGCTTTATTTAATCTTTTCTACATAATAAGATGCTGACAGAAATATTGTATTCATTGTTTTGTTAATACTGCTCTAATTTCTTTATTTTTTCTGTAACTGCTAGCCATGCAAAATAAATCCAAAGATTGTTCAATGCCTTTTGGGCAGACAGGCATGATAAGCACTTTTTTCAGATGTGCAGCTTACTGCAAGCTGTGTTTTGAATAATGAAATAGAACCTTAAAATGCAATATTTTCTATCAACTGCTTGTAGGGTGTGTAAAAAAGTGTTAAGCCACAAGGTAAAATTCACATATCCATTAAAACAAGGACTACCAGAAGTCTATAGCTTCTTGCTAATCTAGTATTAAAACACTGTTCTCTGGTCTGAAGCCTCCACATGAAGAATGCTCCAAGTCCTTCACAGGGGCATTACATGATCTGTCTTCCATCAGAGCTGAACTCAGGGATTTTTAGTGTCAACAAATTAAACCAAATGTCATGCAACTGTCTTGCCTAACAGCCTTGCTCAACAGGGAGCCCAGCAAGCTCACTTCAGCTGAAATAACCTCAAGATCAAGACACAGTTTCACATATGCAAACAGGCAGAAAAGCAAGGTCAAGCAACAAAGCACTGAATGATTCACAGTCTTGAGACAAAATTCCATGCCTAATGATGCTGATATATATCTCTGTCTTCTGCAACACAAGGAATCACTGTAACTCAATTCAGTCCCAATACATCAGGATCTGTGTTCACTGAATGAAAAGTTTATAAATCTAAATAATAAGATGGACTGGCTATTTTTTTCTTTTTTCTTTTAAAATTGGGCTGCTGTTACATTGTGTCTACTGTGACAACCAATCTAATTCAATCTTTATCTGTTCATTACTATCTAGACAAACATGAGAAATTTAGCATTTTGGACACCAGTTTTAATGATTATACTAATGACTAATTAGTTCTAATGACTGCACTATTTAATTCTTTACTAGTCTAAGCATGATTAAAGATTATTTCTAGAGGATGAGTTAACACCATTTACTGAGTTTGCTGCAGTAGTTTAAGAGTTTATTGTGTGCAAACTGGTGGTAGAAATCTTAAAACTGTTGATTCTATAAGCAAGGAGAAGACCAAGTATAGCTACCCTAATAAACACTAAAAATAGTAATCTGCATGCTCTGGGCACTGACTTTTATATAACGTTAGAAACACTTAACTGAGAATGAAAATACCTGATATTTAAGTTCTGTTGTTGGAGCTGGGACTCCTGAAAAAATAGCTTTGAGTGATATTTTCAAAATACCTCACTGATGGTTAAAATTTCTAAAAGACTTCATGTATTTTTAAAACATAATTTACATTTGAAAAATTTCATGGAATTTAAAATCTCATAATAATTCAGTAACACATAAACTCTTCAGTTAATTATGCAAAAAATTGAAATACTTGAGTTAAGTAGAAAATTTTTGAAATTTTACTTTTAATATAAACCCATACCTAAAGACCAAATCTATTTTTATTTAGGAGTATTACTATTGAACTATACTATAGAAAAACACACTTGACCACTAGTTTCAGAATATTGCCTTCTGTCCTCCTGCCCTGAGTTCATCCATCTGTAATTCTGAGATGTACAATACATGCACAACATGCCATATATTGATATCTAGATATCAAAGTATGAAGATGTATCTAAAATACTGTATGTTTATTTCATTCATATATTATATGCAGCAATTCCTTATAAAGCAAAGACTTGCCCTGTAACATGATCTGATTTGAACATTAAATCAAGGATAAAGTATTAGTAATTAATTTTTAATTTAAATTAAAAACTACAGCTCCTATTTTTACTCACTGAAATGTTTTTTAAAATATTTCTTTATCCTAATATTCAACAGACAAATTATTAGGCACTAAAAAATACCTTGTCTCTGTCTTTTTTTGTGAAAGAAAACTTGTTTCTGCTGATGTGTTAAAGAACCCCAAGATGTTTTATCTTCTGTTCAGATGTCCAGATATGGGATTTTGTAAGTTTCAAAATACTGAAAGTGAGAAGTGATATTATCATTATATTTTCAGGTACGCTGTTTCAAAATAATCTAAATAACACAGCAACTCCTGACTCTTCTGCTCAAGTTAAAATAAGAAATTCAGGAGGTGGTTTCAATATCTTCTGCCTATGGTGGGAAACTGCTTGTCTGACAGTATTTCCTGTCCACTGCCCTAGAAGGATCAAACATAAAATCCCACATAAGACAGAACATCTGTTTATCCCCACAATCCCTTCCCCATTCATCCATGCAGGCTGGATGCATATCCATTCTGAGCTTTCTTTCATCCATCAAGAGGGAATTGTGGAAATCTTTAATACAACCTGCAGAGCTCCATGTGGAACTGAGTGACATTCTACAGCCACTGCAAAGCACATGCCTGCTTTGAGTACTGTTTCTTGCCCTTGGTATTAACTGTCACTATATATAGTTACTTTTAGGAAAATACACTCTTGCACAGCACTGGATAGCAGCAGAATTTAAGGGGAGTATAAATGCTGAATAAGTTATTCTAAGCAGCAGCTGCCAGTGAGTTTGATCTTTGTTCATTAGTAGCAGTATTAAATGTGTCTAAATAGAGCCTTTCCTAATTAGCTTTAGTAAAAAAGGGGAATCTTCTAAACCCCATCATTTGAATTGGCTGCAGGGAGAGATTCCAAACTAGACTCGAGGTACCACATAGAATATTCTACTGTAACTCATCTTCTGCTATTGTAATTCAGGTCCCTCCTAAGCTTATTAATTCAGAAGGAGTCCTAATGATAATATAATCCTCTTATGTTTGTAGTGTTTCCTTTTGCAAGAAGTAGGGTAGAACTGCCACTGTGCTATCTAATGAGTCATTAAATTAATTTCTACATAGTGAGAAAAAGAGGTCACACAGGCATAATTTAGGATTTTGCTTCAACAGTTTAACAGGATTTCTTGCCTGCTTAGATTTGGCCAAATAGTCTTTGAGAATCTTGATTTGTGAAAGATCAAGTAATTTTGCTTCTCATTATGAAGATTTAACTGAGCTTATAATCCTAAAACAAACTGGTTTTAGACAACACACTACAGCAAATACAAACATTTTAGTCATGGCTGACATATCGAGTGATGTACCAGTAATTCCTGTCCTCAAAAACTGTCATTGATTAGTCCTGATCAAACAGCTCTGTTTTTCCAGGGAGTTATCACATTCATATTTAATAAAGGACTTACATTTCTGCTTAAATTTCACCCAAGACGATACGAGATGCACATTTATGCTAAGATAAGGATGTATTCCAATGATTTTTTTAAGGTGGTCAAAAATTGTGGTCAACAAAATGGACATGTATAGCTGTATTGACCTCTTTTCTTACCCTTATTTTTCTTCTTTTCCTTTACTAAAATATTATTTCTCCTAGAAAAACAAAATAATGATATCACTGTTTTTCTTACATTTTTTAATCTTCATGCATATATCATAAGAATTATTAATATTATTAAGAACTAAAAATATTTGATCAGTTTTTAAGTATCCACTATTTTACAGCAAATTTTTAAAATTGAGAAATTGGAAATAAATATTGTTGTATTTACAAGTTGTATCTTCTCAAAATCACTGGATTACATTTGTTTGGGTTTTTTTTTAATAGAAATGGAAGCAAAATAAAATTTGTCAGAGTACTGGATTTATACTAGATATATGAATTATATCAAGACACTGAAAATAGTAAAGATGGTCAAGAATGTAGATCACCATCATGAAACTTGTCATGCTGAAATTACCTCATTATCATTTCATTATTCATTCATTATATTTGATTATATTTACTGAGTTCCTAAGTTAATTTTTTGTGTATGTTGCCATTCACTTTCAAATGTTTTTGAGATCTGAGCTTCCTATATAGAGCATGTAGTACCTATACTACCTGACATTTCATTAAACACCTAAAGGCATTTTGAATCATAATCTGTAATCATGTAATCTCTTTTAAATGAAGAAAACAACTTATGAGCATTCCCAGTTCATTAGTGACTAGATGGTTTCTATATATATATTCCACCTCTGCTGTAGGGACTGATATCATTTGGGTCAGGTTTCCAAATGGTTAATTTCCAAAAATATAAATTTTAAGAATTGGTAACAGTCTTTAACCAGAAAGTCAGGCTTTGGAGCAGCTGTCTTGCTGGTGTTATCAACTGTTTGCCACATATTGCACACTTTTGGGAAAAACTAATAATGGTTGAGCATCGGGAGTGGAATAATTTCTGATGCCCACCTTGGGATTTCTGGCAGCTAAAAAAAGGTGTTTCTCTAGTGAGTTAAGGAAAGTAAATATCAAAAGGTCAGATGTGATATAATTACCTTGAGCTTATTCAAAAAAGTTATTTGAATAATAGACAAATTTCGTTGCATTCTTTGCAGCCATGCGTTGTAAAACTCAAGGATTTCTGCCAGGGGTTTAAAAGGGGTACTAAAAATAATATCTTTTGGAGAAAAATCAGATAATCCCCCCATTTGTGTCAGAGAATGACTACTTTCTTTGTCTTTCTCTGGAAACATGGATCTGAATATGGAAGGACACAAAATCTTACCAAGGTTACATCAGTTGTTGCTTTTTGAACTGCCCTAACTTCTTGAAATGTGAACAACTACTCGTTTTTTTTTTTTTATTTTACTCAGGATCAGCATAGGTCAGTGAGACATCTGTTGTATATCTTTTAGCAGCAGTTTATAGCTACTCTCAGCGTCAGAGTAAAATAAAAACACTTATAAAACATTAGCAAAGTTTAGTCATAATATTGAGAAAACAAACTTCGTAGCTCAGTTGCAACAATCCCACTCTCTAATTCAAGATTTGGTTGGCAAGAAAACCTTACAATCTTCACAGAGGGAAATTAAACCTGAAGATCATAAATGCAATTAAAGCACTCATCAGACAACATTTTACATTTAATTGCTTGTTAGTTTAATCAAATTGCAATTCAAAACCCAGAGATTTACTTAAGAGCTAAATGGGAAAATTTGTGCAAACCGATACCATGGGGACGATTCCAACACAACATAAATCTGGAAAATTGCAACTTGTCACTAAACGGATTAATTTGCTGTGGTGGTACTGTACAAGCAGAGACAAGTATCAAAGGCAAGTATGTGTTTCAGTGGAAATAACTCGTTAAATGACTATGAGGATCTCTACCTTTTGGGGTGTAGAGAGAGACCTCATTCCCAAAATTCATAGTGCCTTCCTATAGAATTTTTACATACTCACACAAACACTATTCACATGTTGTTGTCCCTATTTACTTAATTTCTAAAATAAAGTATAAAAATTGTATTAAAGGAACAACATAACTTTTGGTAGAGAACCTGCCTGGACCTCTGCACTCAAGAACTATCCAATCCCAGACTGATGTTCTATAAATGTTTTCTGAATGGTCAGGACACAGCCTACAAAGTGTGTTGAAATTAAGCATGCTTGTTATATGTTTCTTGTAACCTCTGAGAGCTGCTTAGACATGGATATTACTCCTTAAAGAATTTAAGTCTTAATTTTAAAATGCAACTGGACTCAAAAGAGGGCATAAGGGGCATACTCCATACAGTGCAAAGATTCCTGAACCACGAAGTAGGGTTTTTTGGTTCTGTTTAAACTCAAGTATACGCATAGACTATGCCTGGGTCTGGAGCTAGGCCGAGTTCTGAATTTTAACTCAGATTATTCTCACTCCACTCCCCACAAGAAGCTTTAACTAGCAAACTCTTCTTGGACTCAGAGCACTTGTATGCTTTCTTTGAAACCTGGCCACTGTTCAGGACTTAGTAGAAAAGCAAAAAGTGATCCACCATCTGCAAAATACGCAACAAACTCCTCATCTCATGAGGAGGGCTTCAAACCTGTTAGATATTTGTTTAAACAGCATCACCAATGGATTAACAACTACTGTAGGTAACTAGGCATTGTCTCATGCTGCATAGCTGATATTATCATAGGAAATAAATCAATAGCCATGACCTACTAGATTTCAAGCTATTCAGGCTTCAATTAGCATTAGTATTATTTTCTGCAGATTCCACAGTTCATTAGCAAGACTTGACAGTCCTGACAGCTGGTGCTTTGGAGCACTGCTGTATAGTATTCTTCAGTGACCTTGATGAACCTTTTAAATCACTTTAGCTCTGTTTTGGAGAACAGATTGTCCATGCTGAATTTATAACCTGCACTGCTACTGAGGCAGCTTTCTTGGCCAGCTTCTGTCTCCCAATTTCTGAACATCTGCTATTCAGGAGATCTAAGTAATCACCTGAATACTGGATGAACTTACAGGTACCCAAGTTCATAAGGACATAATTTGCTTCATTTCTCATATAATATGATTGGGTTACTATGCATTTTTAAAATTTCTATTGTAGTGTGCTGTATAAAGTGAAATTACTGAAAGTGAGCTTTTCATCATGTAAATATACTAGCACATTCTGCAATGCCTGAAACTGCTACAGAAGCATTTACTGTCATGCCCTAGAAAAAACGAACTTTGGTTCCTTTACAGTCTCAGGGTTTTTTTTTTGTTTAATTTCACAGTTGTTGTTTTCTTGCCAGCTAGCAGCATCCCTCTCCATAATCCTGCATTCTCCTGTGAGTCAGAACCAATTTTGTCTGTCACTATAGATTTAGGATTTTTGGACAATTGCCCAGACACTCAGCAGAGTCGCTTTTCTCCTTTGTCTTTCCAGTCAGTATGCTCTAAGTGCTCATAAGTCACATTAACTAGAATTGAGGCAAAGCAACAAATTGAACAAATAAGTATAATGACTGGCAGGGAGAGCAGAGACCTGTTTATAATTGCTTAGTTTGCTGAGTACATGGATGTTAACATGACTCACTCAAGGGCAATTATTTTGTAGCTTCTGACAGGTGTGATATGATATTGTTGATTTTGGCAGATATCTCCAGTACAAATGCTCCAGTCGACCTTGGAAAATCTGATGTCAGCAAGCACTACCATGGCCCTGGTGCTGATCCTTCTCTTCTATGAGAAATAAAACTTTAATTCTTTTCATCAATACTTTTAAAATGTCCCTGCTTTACCTTATTTCTTTGATTTTTTTTTTCTATCACAGAATCATAGAATCATTAAGGCTGGAAAAAATCTTTAAGATTATCAAGCCTAGCTGCCAAAATAGTATCACCACTATGCTCACCATTAAAGTGTGTCCACAAATACCAAATTCACATATTTTTTAAACACTTCCAGGGGTGGTCACTCCATCACTTTCCTGGGCAGTTGCTTCACAATTTATTCTGCCAAAATTGCTTTATTAGCATGTAATCTCCTAGTGCAATATCCCACTCCTTTTTAATATTTCCTGCAGATAATAGTGTGTTTCTCCCCTTTTTGTCCACAAATGTTAGCAGATATTTAAGAGTTATCTTTATTTATAGTAACTCAGGTCTTTGGGATGAAACTTTCATTTCTCTTGAGCTAATGTCTCAATATTTCCCCATGAAGCTACCACAGTATCTGGGAGCAGTGATGGTTATTGCACAGGGACATTTCCTTCTTGAAGTATCAAACTGGCAACTTGTAATTGACAAAACTTTGCTGACTTGTCATGAGGATAGTGATTTGAACACCAAGAGTATTTAAAACTTACCTGGTTGGATAAAAGTAATTATTTAGCCCATCTTAAAAATCAAGCATTTTAAATATATCTGTGTTTGACACAAAAGTGTACACTTTCAAAAGTTTGTAACTTGGCTTCTGCACACAGTCATTTCAGGAAAATTCAATTAATTAAGCATTACTGAAAAGGTCCTTAAAATAATTTCAGCTGAAATAAACTCGTTTTTCCTACAGAGAAATGTTTAAAGAATATTCTTTTTTCTTTGCCAAGCTCTGATCCTTATTGACCTTCAGGTGAGTGTAAGATAGACTGCAGTTATCACTGCAGTCTTGTCCTAAAGTTTAAGCTCCCAAAATTTAAAAGAACCCAAGTGATATGGAATAAGCAAATACATTTTGTGCTCTAATTATAAACACACACTGATTAGAACCCCTAGGCAAAATCAAAGAATGATTTCTTCCCTATTATTTAAAGTGTGGCATGATTAATAACATTCTAATACACAGTAAAAAATAATTACCAAAATACACATTGGAAGCTTTGGCAAAGACAGTGAAACTATCCCCCTCATTGCAAGAAAATGCATAAGAAACTTCTACAGTCCAGAGAATGCTGCAAAATGACTTAAGTGAAATTCTTGCCTTACACAGCAGTCTTTCATGGCATGCTATAGCTAGTAATCTACCCAGGATCAGAGCCAAAGAGGGATTAACCCATCACAGAAAGACATTCTATTTTAGGCAGCAGGCATAAATGCCTAGTGACTGAACACACAGAGCTTTGTGCAATATGCCACTGCAGTTTGCTGCTTGGTGGAAAAGGGTACTATAATTTATCTTAAGCTCATAATACTCATAATAAATGTGTTGATGTGTCACACCTGTTAAATTCATGTTAGCACAGTAAACTGGTAAATCAGATACACCTTCCAAAAGCCTTCGTTGGTGGTTCTTGCAGTTTAGAAAACACAGCTACATTTTAACAACAGAATCAGATTTTTCCTACCATCTCAGAAGGTCCCTACATCTAGAAGGGAGTTGGCCAGCTGATCAATTTTTTTTTCCTTTATTAAACTGGCTGTTGAACCATTTATTGCAATTGACCTTAGTCCCCAGAGAAATATGCTTTAGTCCTTGTACTAGAATATGTTAATCTGATGCAGGGATTGGAAATATTTCTGTGTAAGGGACAGTGTGCACTCTTTTGAGCTATTATCCGTGTCTTCACAGGTCACAACATGTGTCCATGTGCTGTAAGACTGTAGTTATTTCCCTGGAATATTCCACACCTGGCTATGACAAGGTATCTGACATAACACTGCAGTGGTTCAAAAAGCTACTCGACATTTGAAAGAAATGCTCATAGTTGGGTGGGAAATATTCCAACTCTAATATTTTAGCTATGTTATAGAAGGATTTCTGATCAGCATTTCCTAGATGACAGGCCAAGGAATATAACTTATAGATCCAAAAGTCATCTTTAGAATAAAGTGCCTCATGTTAGTTTGTATAATGCACATTAATGCCTTTTAATTTAAGCTCTTAGTTCTTTGCCATTATTGATTTTAAAGCACAGTGAAGAGTTTTCTCTGGAATTGATGGGTTAGTCAAGAACTCTGTCTAATGCAGGTTTTATGAAAGGAGCAAACAATTTAAATAAGTCAAGAACCTATCCTTTATCTAGCTTTGTTCATCATTAAAATGCTTTGAAAATAATATACATGCATTTTCATTTACTTTAAAGCAATATTTCACAATTTAAATGCATTTTCTCATTTTCTGCAGCAGAAGATGATTAGCTATTTCCTATTCTGCTATATTTTAAGAAACGGTTGTTTGATACTGTTTTATTTAAGGCACATCAATTGGTCTCTTTCTGGAACGCCCAGTTGTTTACATCCATTTGTCCAATGCTCATAACTGCTCACAAATATAATTCATATTCATTTTTATTACTGTAGAAGCTAGTATTTCTGTCAGATAAATAAATATCAGAATTCTGCACTAATTTGGATTCCTAATTTCAAGTCCTTTTTCAAAGAAATTGTAGTTCTGTGCATCTATATACATCTATGTTTTGCTTTTAATTTCAACTTTAAATGCCCAGCCTTTCTAATTAAGTGATCAGCAACACAACTCACATCTTCAGAAATGAATGACAGCATGTTGAAAGCCAGTCTAAATTTACACTACACAGAAACTATGTGACAGACTTGAGGGCAAAATCCAGTTCCCTAGAGTGACTGTCCATTTTTTGACTTGTTTTATGCTTACCCATTCCCCTATATATCTCACAATTCTCCTACAAATGGAACAGTAACCCCGGAGATAGCAAACTAATTCAGCCACAGCACAGATCTACCTGGTGCCCTGAAGTAGGCATTGCTGAGGGGGAAATGGTGTGTGATCATGTCATTTTAGATCAGAACTCCATAGGTTACAAACTAGAAAGGCACATCTTGATCATCTAGTCTGACAACATTTATAGGAACAGGCCATGGGAGCAGCTCAGAATGAAATCTGCTTTCATAATGCCTAAGTACAGAGGAACAGAATTAAAAATGTGTAAGCAACTTTCATTCTGACAGTCCACAATTTTGAATGCCTCTTTTTGCAGTGTAGATCTTCTTCAAGAGAGGAGAAATGATGCAACTGTTTCATGTTTAATTCCTGGTTGCTGTTTTTTCAAATCTGAGAGAGCGCATAATCTATTTCCCTCATCCAAATATTTTGTCTTTTAATCCAATCAGCCAAGAAGTTTGATCTCATCTATGCAGATTTGATTTGCAAGATCAAATAGAAATGGCCAGCATAAAGCCTTGCAGTATATTTTACCCACAGTCATCATGCAGTTAATGCTGTGCAAGTAACAGTGCTGTGTTTGGGGGATGGGTTAAAGCCCTGCCTGAATGTTTCTTATCTAGGAAGGGAAGAGATCTTTCTTATTCCTGCTATTAGTCTGACAGCAGTGCTGGAGGGACCAATTCAAATTTAAGAGCTAAATTTAATCTGAAATTATCAATACCCTGGAACTTGCCATGTCCCAAAAGATTAGGCCAAATAACAGCATCACATATTCTGAGGTCATGTTGAAAACTACTGTGTAGTCACTATTAGGGAGAGCATATCTCCTTCTCCTCAACCATTTCCAGTGGATAAGCCCATGCTAATGAATTTGATATTCAGTGTTGAGAGAATGGTTAGCAACATAGAGAAAAACCTTTGGAGCCAAGGAAAAAATTATGCTTCATGTATCTGCCATAAGAGAAAACATTTATTTTTTTCATCCAAATGGGTAATGCCTTTACCATCAGTAAGTGAATTTTTAAAGCTAGTATTTGTTCCAGATGTACAAATCCTTTAATGGCACACTGTGCATGAAGCTGTGTCCTACAAGCTTAGGGGGCCATCCATGCACACACAGATTCTTTCAAGACCAGAGTTTTAGGTGTTTTCCAATCATCACCCTAGCACACATCTAAAAGTCACTGTGTCACTGGTGCTGGCAGCTTGTCTTAGTTCGATACACAAAACTTAGCTTTGGATTCTGAGCAATGTGACAAGCAGTTTAGATGAAGCTTTTTTTAGTGGTTTTTTTCCTTATTATCCAAGGGTTTTCTGTAATCCTTGATTTTTCCTGTATGGCACATGATATAGAGTGAATGAATTACGTAGGGAAGGGCTGCTTTTTTCTGGTATTATCTGGAAGTTAAGATATTATGTACAGAACCACCAGACCTTGAGAGAATCATACATCATGAGCTCTTACAGACTCATAGCCTATTATTTCTTTTCTTAGTAGAAATGTGGACCAGAAACTGTGGACCAGGCAATGGCCTAGATAAAGCAAAACTAGCATCACTGTTATTTAAAGGCAGGTTCTGGTGAAAAGGAATAGTTTAATCAAGAACTACGTACATTCTGTTTTTCTAAATCAGCCATAGGCATATACTCTTACCATGTTAAAATCAAAGATTTGACTGAGTGTAAAAGAAGCATGCGACTTCAACTGAGATAAATGAAAATATACTCCATTGAATTCAATTGAACTTCAGCACTTTCAGAATATTGGAAACATTCAAAGAATTTCAGAGTTGGAGTACATATATTCACCTTTCCAAAAGATGTATAAATTAAACTATACATGCCAAGTATCTGCATATATCTCTATCCCCCAAGTAGTCTAACGCTACATTGAAGGCAAAGCAGAGAAAAAAATCTGGATATACTCACAGTGTAAATAACTAAAAGGCATAATTTATATTTTTTTAAAGCTATGTTGAGATAAACACAACTTTCTAATTTCCAGCTGTATTGAAAGAAACATGAAAAGAAGGTTGAATGTGTGTACAGAAAATTGAGACTCAAACTTGTTTTCAGCTTCACTCCCTACTTAACCTCCAGTTGCTGTACCAACTGCAGCAGCAACTGCTTGGCTTGGAGACCTCTTTTGCCTCTCTTTGTTTTGATATGACTGACATGGCATTATGTTAAAAGTTCTTTCTCTTTGAATAGCTGATTTGGAGATTGTGTAGAAGTTTTTGAAGATTCCCTAAAAAAAAATGACAGAGGGAAAACCTGAAGGTAAAAACCACCCGTTGTCTGTAGCACAAGTTGTATCTTCCCCTGCCACCCCCAAAAAACCCCACATTTTCTTTGAGAAAGTTGCCTCAGTACATACAAGCTTGTTTAGGCTTGTTTATATGAAGGATCTCCAGCTCTGAAGATTGTCACACATCAAATATGGGAGCCATTCATATGTTCTGCTGAGCAACAAAAACCCATTGTCTGCCCTGCTTTGTAATTGACCAGTTACACCAGAGCACCCAGTGATAAATGTCCAGCAAGAGCTAAGCTCTCCTTTCTAATTTAGAAACAAACAAGCCCTTCCACTCCAAGCTGTTACTTTGCTATCCCACTATCAGTCTGAGAGCACACAACAGCCACTAAGCAGAGCATCCATTTACCAGCCCCTTCTTCTTCCATCGAAAGTCAATACCAGAACTGCCTTAGTATGCAATGTCACAGCAAAATTTGCTCCGGTTTTAGTCAGCTGCTGATACCTAAAAAACAACAGTGCATGGCTTTTTACTTTTGCAGGAAATATAAGAGCAAACAAGTTCAGCAATAGGAGAGCAATGTGACCTTCTGCAGCATCTCAAGAAACCCTGACAGCAGTGTAAATCCAAACTGTCTTCCTGCTGAACAGTTGTGCAGGATACTCTGCCTTTCTGATTCATGGCTGATCTCTGAGTTTTCATCAGTGTACCATCCTGTACTTGGTCTTGTGTATTTGTAATAATCACCCACCTTCCTAATCTGACCCAACACCCATACATATAATTCTTTAAATCTATATTTCTACATCATGTAATGCACAGCTGCTCAGAGGTTTGGTTTACCCCTCAATTAAGCCAAGTTCACCAGCTAACACAGAGAGTACTCAGCTAGTATTCAGCTGGCTGACAGAGACACAGTATGCCATATAAATAACCTGATAAAATGATCAAATATCATTCTGCTCCTGACAATGGCAAAAGCACCCTACCAAACCAAATACAGACAGGATCTCACTGTAAATGTATTTCAGCAATTTAAGTGGTAGGCAAGAAAAAATCACTATGTCATAGTGATACTTAGTGATTTTTCAGTCAGCAAAGGAACTCTAGTCCTTAGGACTCTCAGGTACACCAAAGAAATATGCAAGCACAAGCATAAAGCTTTAAGAAAGCTTTAACTAGCACATTAACCAGTATTTTGCACACAGCAGAATTTTCCATTGAGCATTTAAATACGGGGATTTAGTTCCCTAAATATAAACAGCTGCTACTGAAAAACTGGGTTAATAAAAATATGTCTGGAAAAGTACTTGAAATCCAAGTATCTTTTCTTGCAGTCTGTCATGTGCCACTCAGTGCTCTTAGCCCAACACAAAACTGGAAGTCTGTTTCCCTGAAAAATGCAGAGAGTCTGCTACAACTTTCATCTGTGTCTGCCAGAAAACTCTGACTGAGAGATTTAATGGCTGCCGGTTCCGCATATGCTTCTGTCAACGTGATCCTCTGCTCCAACTGTGCCTTACAGAGAAATGCTTGAACACATGAGAGCTACAGCTGAGCTGCACAATGACAAAGGCAAAGCTGACACAGTGATCTGGTTTTAGAACAGAGATAATATCTTAATTCCTTATCTAGAATGTAAGACGTGCTGCTTGAATAGGACGCTGTGATTCGTAGCTGGATTGCCATCATGGATGCTTTTTACATAGGGCAGTAAATAGATTTGATAAGGCTCTCTTAATTATTATCTGTTAATTTATTCTAAGGGCTATATTGCATGAATTCACAAAGTTAAATCTGGTCCAACTGGTGTTATTTTTTGCTGGCTCACCTGCTCTACCTCTCAGCCAAAATTCCATTATTTTTCTCTATATGGAAACTTCTCATATCATTAATAGTTAAGCAAACATTAAAGATTGCCTACAATATTCTGTAAGGCTTTGAGAAATATACACTTGTCTTCACTCATTCCTTTCAAAGGGTTTACAAACACAGATCTTAGCAAAAGAGGCTTGATAGTTTAAGAAATCATTCAAAAAAAGACCATCAAATCTAAATCAAAATCAGACCAACTCAGCAGATTGGGCAGAGATTTTATTTTTATTTCAAATCAAAACCTGATTCATAAACTCTCAGTAAATAAATCCAGCTGTCATGCCATTCTAATCTCCCTGCCTACTGATAATGAAAAGAGAAGAATTTCTTGAGCAGAGCAGGTGTTAGAAAAAAAAGGAGCCAGTCTGAGCCCCAGGCCCAGTACATGGCTATGTCCCTGCTGGGTTAAGTTACCAAAAAATCCAAATCATTCAGTATGTGGGTGAAAGGAGGGAGAGGCCCATGCCTTTCTTTCTCCTTAGGCTCCTCATGAGACTAACACTGCCCCTCCTTTCTGAATAAGGTTATCAAAAAATCCATCTCAGAACAGCAACTTAGGGATATTCATGATGACAGCAGCTGCAAAGTTGTTAAAAATATACAAAATTTCATTGTGTGGGAGGAAAGATTGCCCCTGCTGAACAGAAACAGAAATCCTAGTGCCCTGATGTTTTTGGCTACAACTTGCTATATTTTGACACATAGTCTAGAAATCCCAATCCAAGTTGTGCTTGTTGTCCTAAAATCTTTTCAATGCAATGTTTAAAAATAAAGTCTGAAGCCACATTTTTTTCCTCTCTTGAACAAGGCTCTCATGTTCAGAGATGAGACAAGAGAAATGATTTCTCCACCTGCTATCAATACACCAGGCCAAGCTGCCTGGGGTAGCTAAAAAAAAGCATTCCACAACTCCACATGGATTTCAGTGGATTGCTTAGCAGAGCCAAGATTTGCAGCTTTCAGCTGCTCCTGTGGGTTTGTGAGGCAAAGTGCACAGAAAATGTCATGCCAACCATCCCTTCAGAGCAGATGGGGAGAGGCATATTTACTAATCATCACAAAACCTGTTATATATGTTTAAGTCCTTTTTATAAAAACAATTTTCTCTTCAGCCATTTATGGAACAGCTACTAAACTGATTCTCTGCTCAGAAGTGTGTGACTACAAAATCAGGGTTTTACTTTGTCTCCAGGATCCAGTTGGACAATGAATGACAATGACCACAATATGCTCCCAAGTGACTCTGACTTCTAGCATTCTTTCTGACAGCTGAAATTTCCTAGTACTTTATAGTTCTGTATTTCTGAAAGTAAATTACAATGCAGAACCTGATATCTAAAAGTGGAAATTCTTTTGTTTAGCCTAGCTTATTTTTCCATAGTGACATAAACTATCTACAGAAATACACCCAAACCAAACTAAGAGATGTCATGTGTAACTCATCACTCAAAACTGTACTTTGCTTTCTAGCCATACATTCATATCTGTAACTTAACCTTGAAACAGATGTGAGTCCCTTGTCTTCTCCAAAAGCTTCTAAAAGCACCTAAAGAATTTTAAAAGAAGTCTCTTAACATGCAAATCATATTTTCTACCATTGAAGGCAAAAAACACTTGACAATGTTCATACTTGACAGTCATTTTCCCTTGCTCCAAGCCAAAGGTAATGACTGTTAGATTTCTTGTGCATGTAGTGAAGAAACTGTGAATAAATAGCTATGCATGCTCCCAAAATCATTGCTGCTCTGCAATTTTCTCATCCATCATGAAGCTAATACACAAATGCCTTAAGGCATCCCCCAAAGGCAGCCCAGTCCTGTGGTTTCACAGCTACCAGGCTGCTGGCTGCAGGAGGCAGTGCCACAGAGTGGGTGAGCTCTGTGGAACCTGGCTGCATGGGCTCTCCTCTCCTCTCCTCTCCTCTCCTCTCCTCTCCTCTCCTCTCCTCTCCTCTCCTCTCCTCTCCTCTCCTCTCCTCTCCTCTCCTCTCCTCTCCTCTCCTCTCCTCTCCTCTCCTCTCCTCTCCTCTCCTCTCCTCTCCTCTCCTCTCCTCTCCTCTCCTCTCCTCTCCTCTCCTCTCCTCTCCTCTCCTCTCCTCTCCTCTCCTCTCCTCTCCTCTCCTCTCCTCTCCTCTCCTCTCCTCTCCTCTCCTCTCCTCTCCTCTCCTCTCCTCTCCTCTCCTCCTCCTCTCCTCTCCTCTCCTCTCCTCTCCTCTCCTCTCCTCTCCTCTCCTCTCCTCTCCTCCTCTCCTCTCCTCTCCTCTCCTCTCCTCTCCTCTCCTCTCCTCTCCTCTCCTCTCCTCTCCTCTCCTCTCCTCTCCTCTCCTCTCCTCTCCTCTCCTCTCCTCTCCTCTCCTCTCCTCTCCTCTCCTCTCCTCTCCTCTCCTCTCCTCATCCAGTCAAGGCTGGGTTCTGCTGGGGTTTTTACCCACCAAACCCCAGCATCCCTCTTGCATTTTCATCTTCCACTGTAATCACTGAAAGAGTTTGAGACAGCAACAGACTCAGTTCCCTGTGATTCAACCTGAGGTTCCACCCCAGCCAAAGACTCCTTGCTGCATTATTGTAATTTTTTAATAATTACTTATAACAATTAGCACATTGCAGCTAGTCCATTTAATATTCTGCAATATATGCTCCACTGATCCTTTTTTGCATTTCTCTAATTCCTGTGTTTGTCTCTAATTTGAGAAAATTTTCTACTGAATAAGTTTAAAAGCATTACATCTTAGTCTTTTGTAAGCTGGACTGCATGCCTTCTATATTTCAGTTACTTTTATTTTCATTCATTTCTTGCATTACCTGCACTGTGTTCACTTTAAGCAGCAAAACTTCTTGGTGTTTCTGAAAGGTTCATTTTAAAAGCAATAAATAAAAATAGCTGAAGACACCATCTTGTGTCCTCAAGAAACAGTACCATTTGTTTACAGTTAAGAATCATGACAGCAGCTGCTTGCAGTCCAGGATTGCACTGATTATTATGCCGTGGTATCATAAGAATGTTTCCTCTACTTGTGTTACAGATATATTAGAGCTACAGTCAGAATTAAAATGTCTGCATGAAAACTGTGATGAATGAAACAGGTACTAAGCCTAGACAACTAAAAAAATAGTGAGAGAAACTCTGATAGAAGCACTCAGAGAAATAATACATTTCTTATTTTAAAAAGTCCCAGAAAAGCCAGAACACACTTTGCCTCAGGAGCAGCAGAACTGCAAAAGTGTGGTTTCCTGTAGATTTGTAACCTTTATCCCAATCTCTCTCCTGCTGCTTACCTTATTATGATGATTACAGCTCCTTCTGTCTTCCTTTGAACCCTCCACTGGGGAAGAGACAGCATGAGCTGTGGCCTGTTACCAGCTGCATTTGCACTGATTGGCCATGGAGTTATTCTTAAATAGACAGTGAGTCTGGCAGTGAGAGCTCTTGTCTTCTTTCTGTTAACTTTCTCAAAACTTCTAGGATATTAATTGTCCCTGGGATTTTCCTATCCTCTTTGAAATCACTCTGTAGGCTGAAAAGCTGTTAGGTGAGACATAGGCTCAGTAGATGGACATTCTGCTGCATAAGCCCTTGCCTTCAGGAAGCCAGAGTAAGAAATGTTACTTTTCTCTTGGCAAGACAGCTACAGCACTGTTGAACTGGAATGGTTCAGGATTTAAACTTTACAAAAATCATTTCTAGTAGTCACCTAGCATTTAGCTAGTCTATTTTCAACAGTACAGAAATAAGTACTCCTGATTTATCTTATTCATATAAGCAGAGACAGAAAGTAACAGAATTTCAATATATAGGAATCTTATAGAAATGCCAATCTATTGTTTGAGCTTGATATCACAGGGTAAAATTAATTTAAATAACATAGCCAGTGTCACCAGTAGAGCTGAAGGCTTCTTACCTTCCACAAAAGAAATGAGAGTGATTCAACTTCTTGTGATTTTCCAACAAGAGCAAAGGGCATACAGAAACTGGATGGGCTGGTGATAGAGTCAAGCATAATCAATAAGGACTATTTTAAAGGATGTGGCACATGTTGCTTCTCTGATACAGCTTGATATTCATCATTCCTGCAGCCAGAAAGAACTTCACTTCTGTTGTCAAAGCTGTGTCATGCTCTAGAGCAGGAGATATCTATTTTAAGTCAGTCATGGCCCAGAAGAAGGCAAGGCTGTGCACAGACTTCTGAAAAGTAGCTTACACTGGTAAAGTTGAGGTACTTACCATTTCACTATCTTTCTTGCCTCAAAAGACAGCACAAATTTATTTCAATGCCAAAATTTGATCAAAAGTAGGAGGCAGTGATGTGATACATGTAAGTGACTTAATCTACTCAGGCTCAAAAGCAATTCTAGGAGCAGATCACTATACAGAGTGAAGTGACTTTTGGAAATGAGTGTTGAAACTGTTGGAATCCAAAGGGCTACTAACCAAAGGTAGACTGAAGCCAGGAAAGTATAATACTTTGAAGAATGAGGAGACTTTGAAGAATGAGGAAGAAGCTGAAATAGCAGGGAAGCATGAGGAATAGTCTAAATGATTTCATGATTACTTTAGTACCAAGGACCTGGAGAAAGAAAGAAATGCAAATCTTACCATGTATCATGTAATGTACAGGAGACTGAGTTCTTGATAAGGGCAATGACAGGAATAAAGAGATCATAAATTGTGGAACATGATTGTTGATATTGGTTTGCATCGCAAAATATCATATTGGAACCAGATTGTACATCTGTACATATGCATATATGTAAGGATAATTCTTAGAAGAGTAAATACAGATACTGCCCCAAGTCAAACTTTGTTAACCTAAATACATGACCTTTACAAGATGTACAGGCCATGAATACAAAAGCTGCACTTTCCCAATGTGTCATCTCAGCTTGCAGCAGTCTGCATTTTAAAGATGTCCTGAGCCAGAGGTTAGGCTGAGATGATTGTATTCAGTCCCAAGCAACACCTGGCCAGTCCTCCCAGAGTGGAGTCACCAGTGAACTTGCTGAGGAGGGATCTGCACCTTCATCCAAGGCATTGATGAATAGATTAAACAATTCTGTGTCATGACAGTTAGCCTTTTACTGTTTAAATAAAAAGGGGTTTTTTCGGTCTAGAGAAAACTGCAGTTGAATGTTCCAAACTGTTTTACAAACACTCTGGAAAAATGTTTATTAAAAAAAGAAAACATTTTCACATATTTATAATATTCCTTTTTACATCTAGAAATCAGCTGCAGGAACTTGAAAATAAGAATAGCATAATAACATGGAATGCAAATAGATGTTGGGAGCATATTCTCCTGAGTGCATGGAATTCTTAGCTATAATGGAGAGAAAGAATAGAGAGAAAACAAAACCAGCAACTTCTTAAGGCATGCCAAGAGACAGTCACAGCTATAAAACCAGATGGAGGGCAGAATTTGAGAGTCATTTGCTTTGAAAAGGAAATTCAAGCACTGTGAATGGAAGGGGTCAATCAAGGATAGTGTGACCATAAAGCACTAAATCTAATCCCAAGACTTCATCCCAGTTACAGCAAATTCCAGAAAAATGCACAGGCATGAGACAATGAAGAATAAATAGAAAGCAATAACCAAAGTTTTATGACTGACTTTACTGGACTCCATAATATAACTTTATTTTACTTTATGACAATGTCCTAAGCAATAAAAAAGATGAGTTGTCTCCTTTCTCCAATAAAAGCAATGGTGGGACTGGATTCCATTAATGATTTCTTCATCTGATGACCCTAGAAGTCTACCTAAGAACAACAGAAAAAAATATTGAAAAATTATATTTTTAATTTTCAAAAACATGGGCTATTATGAGAACAAAAATCCAAATAAAGAATTTTCTAGGTGCATTTAATTATTTAGGTTTATACTAGTCATTTTTTTTGCACCAACATTTGGACTGTTGGAGGCTTACAGCCTATACTACCAAGATGGTTCCTATACATTGCCATTCACTGTCACAGAATATATAAAGGATGTGATTCAGCTAACATTTAGATGGCTCAGTCCCCAGCAGACCTGAGTTACACCACTTTACATAAATGAGCATAAGCAGATATGACAATTAAACTCCTGCTTTACCAGCTGCTAAGGAAAAATCTATTGTTAGGCAAAAGACTATCATAAGGCAGCATAAATCCATCTGTGTTCTTCTATTTATGTAGTACAAATGCAAAAGGAGTGTGGCACATCATCAAGTTTCATGTCATTTCCTGTGGGAGGAGCTGCACCCATTAGCATGTGAGAACTACAGACCCTTAGCACAGATGTGGTATAAAAATGAAAGCAAGATTGAAGGGTGGTGAAAGGATGAGCAATGTACTTTTTTACACCTCCTGAAATGCTATTTTCTTTTCAAGGAAGATGTTAGTAAAAATTTTAAATTTTGTCACTTCTTATTAAATCAGCATCAGCCCTCATGGCTACTGAAAAAGGTCACAGTTCTTCTAGACCACCATTTTTTTATAACTGACCATTCATAAAAGAAAGTCACTGAAACAGACTCTATTTCACTTATCTGCCAGATAACTTTCTCCTTCTGGTAGAAATCATAGAAGATTCACAATATTAGTGTGTCTCTAACTTCTCTAGGAAAAGTAAATTGATTGTCAGAAGCAAAATGGAGCAGAAATTAATTATCATAGTCCATACAGTTTGCTGCAAACCGAGTTTGGGCACTGGGTTTTCCCCTTCTCATTGTGTTAAATACTAAGAGCATAGAATTCTTGGTAAATCTGTTCTTCTGAACTAGTATATCAAATATGAAGTGACAGTGATACAGGAGCAAGAATTTGTATCCTCTTGATACAGATGTTCCAAACTCTGACCTTTTAATGCTCCCCTCTTAAAATCACACACATACCCCTAGTTCCCACTTCTCTCCTACATTAAACTTCTGGCCCATCTCCAGAGCAGAGACTGCAGAGGAAGGAGGAATGAAGTGATCTCCTTCAGGTGAATTCTTTTATGTGGGTTGAGTTTAAGGCTCACAGTGGATAGCCTTTCTAGTACAGGATAGTTCTGGGATATGAATCAACTTTCCCCAGGCACAGGGAAGAACAAAGGATAGGAATGCAGCTGATGAGGAAATACTCTCTTTTTCTAGCCCACTTTTTCAATGGAGAACTGTTGATTGTCTTCAAATTTCTTGATGCCTGTCTGACAACCTCCAGGTTTCGCTGAAAAAAATGAATAGCACAACTTGGAATGGATGGAAGCACTTAAAATGCTCTAAAAGTGCTAATTACCCCAAAAGATGGAGCAATATTAAGAGAGCAAGAAAAAATTAAAGTAATGATTCCATAGTAAGGCAAAAATGAAAGTGGTGCCTCTCATTCCAAAATAAAGAAGAATAAAAATACTTTCTTATTTGCAATGCTTTTCCTTCCATTTGTGCAAGTGTTCTTTTGAATACTTATACAAGCAACAATTAAATCATAGTACTTTCAAAGTGTAACAATATAAATGCTAATTGCATTTATATGGCAAGTCAGAGCATAACAATATCTTTGTTTAATCAACACAGTGCATTTGAGCACTTCATTTATGGCAAACTATTTGAAAACTGTAAGTGATACAGACAGTATATTTCATTGATATCATAAAGACCAGGAATTCCAGACTTTCCATGTTCTTTCATGCAGAAAATTAAGGATTTAAACTCATCAGATTATGAATTCTAGCATATTATATCCTATCTCTCTGCAAAAGATGTGCTTCAAGGCTGTTTGTAACTGCAGATCCAGATTTCAGCTCTCTCTCATT
Organism: Erithacus rubecula; assembly: GCF_903797595.1. Classification (NCBI taxonomy): domain Eukaryota; kingdom Metazoa; phylum Chordata; class Aves; order Passeriformes; family Muscicapidae; genus Erithacus; species Erithacus rubecula. The sequence goes on along the minus strand of NC_136688.1, from coordinate 32,433,928 downwards.
CTTCAGTTTCACATCATTTTGACTGCAGCCACATACAATTAGTGTTTATATCTGCACATCAACAAGTCATACAGAACAGAATAGAAATAATTATGTTTCTCACTTTTTGAGCTGCTCTGCAATGGGCAAGAAGTTTTCCTTTTAGCAGCAGCCAAGTTGTTCCATGAGTGCAATATAGCTCCAGCCCACCAAAAAGCCTCATGATGCTTTCTAGGTTTTACCTCAGAAACCCACAAACTGAACCATTGATGGAGCTTTGCAAGAGCTTTTGCAAGGCAAGCAGCATATGTCTCTTCCTTGATAATTCCTGATTAATCTAATGTCTGTAAGCAGTAGTGAGGTGCCTATCCAACATCAACATCTTCACTTCATTTGTTAACAAGGTGTTCAAATCCTGTGACACAGTTTGCTAGAGTTTTGTCATTGATACCTTACTAAAGATCAAGGAAAATTCCCACAGCACTTAGTCAAATGCTTTTACAAGTACAGGTTTTTGCAGTTTTACCTGGTCCAGAGTGCATGTTGACAAGCACAGAGGAAGAGCAGTCTCTGTGTAATACTTTTGATGAACACTGTACACACACCACTTGACAGGTCCTTAGATGATTTCATTTTCAGTGCTGGAAGCAAATTAAATCTTGTCCATGAGTTCTCACTATTTAGAGATTATCACTGATTGTTAATGAGATGAGCATGCATTCCCTCACTGTCATCATTCCCTCAGCACAATAGTGTGCTGTTAGGAGTCCTTGCATGGCATTCCATGTTTAGACATCAGATGTCTCTGGGCAGTTTACCTAGAGAGAAAGTATCACATTAAAAGACCAGAGTGCTAAGTACTGGGAACAATTTAAGTGCAAATGTCATATCTAATAGTTCTTAAACAGTCAGTTTGAGCTTTAAAAATGCAGCAAGATACATATCCTCCTGTTCTGTTTTGGCTCTGACACTGCATAAGCAAGGTCATTTCAGGTGATCTATATATAGAGAAAGATCTTAGTCTCTTGAATACTATACTGGAAGAACCCTGCATAATTGACTGCTACAGGGAGTGGATCCAGCTCATTATTTGAATTACACATCCATCTGTTTCAGTCAGGATGGTTTACAAAGAGCTTGCAAGAGATAGTTGAAATTGTCAAATAGCACATAAGATAATTTTATACTATAGAAGAAGTTTAATATGCACTTACTTTTGTGAATCAGCAATTTTAAAGGAGAGTGGGAAAAAAAGTTTATTCTGTAATCCAGGGATTTTAAGGAGCTTTTACCATCCTCTTTTTGTCCCTGGACTATCCATTATTCTGAGCCAGGATTTTAATTATTACTTGCACCTTTGCTTTCTAATTAATATACTATATTCAGTTTAGTATGTCAAGTAATTTTTCAGCATTAAATATTAAAAGAGTGGTTTTTAACCATAATTTACATAAAAATATATTTAAAAGGTAAATCTTTTGCTCATACATTTTTCTAAATTATTGTAGAAAATAAGAATGAAAATATTTTGCACTATAGATTAGTGTTACATTTTATCAGCATTCAATTTCTTCCTATTTTGGCTATTGAGAGATGAGGCAGTTTTGGACTATGTGATTTTATGCAACCTGTTAATATGGCTCACATAGAGAAATACTATGCATTTACTGTCTTCTTTTCCTTGCACTTTGTATTAGCTGCTCTAAGCTGAGGCCTCTCCTGTGCCTGATGCTGAAGTGCAATCCACTGTGCCTTGCTTCTGGTCTTTTACAAAATCACAACCTGATTTTCATAATTTTGACTGTCTTCTGATCTCAATCAGAATCATTAGTGCAATTTGCTTTCTGCTTTATTTTGTATTGTGTACACATCACATTTCAAACCTCTGATTCCCCTAAGCTCCTCATATATAGATTGCTTTTATGATTTTTAGTCAAGATGCTAAATGACATTCAGAATGTTGAAAGGTTTATTGCTTTGAAATCTTACATTTTCCACATGGTCTGGGAAAGTGCCTCAACTTCCACACATACATTGTGTCATAGAAAGAGCAACTGGAATAAAATGGAAGTTGGGTAAATATTTTCAGATAAGTTTTAGAATTACAGGAAAAAGCTGATAAAGCCAGAATAGTCCATCTGTATCTTCAAATCAAACAGAGTTTATTTTTAGCCTTATAAAGTTATTCTTCTTATAGTGAGACTATAATTTGTTAGATGTTCTGCCAGTTCTGGTTCTGCTATAGCTTTTGCTTATGTTTGCTGTGGTGTTTAGTTTGAGTACAATGTGGTACAATGTGGTAGAATTTATCCTCCAATGCATGTCATTAGAAAATGTGTCTTAAAAGAGATCAAGAGGATGCCTCTCCTAAATACCATTAAACCCATACCCCTGCACTTGGCCTTGTTGTTTTATTTGCAAAAAAGCCAAATTTCCCCAGACCTACTTCAGGCCACTCTTACTTAGGGATACTTTTGCATCTTTTAGATAATAGATGAGGTGGGAATTACCCAGTAAATATGCACTGGTGTCATCTATTATTAAAATTCCCAGACACACATTTCTCCTTTTTTAAACACAGAAAATATGTCAACCCTAACCTACCAAATATGCCTGTCTTATCTTCATTCTTTGGCCTTCTAGGAGCCTGTTAGCTCAATAATTAAGTAAAGCAACCTTGTTATTCACACAGAGATAAAGTAAAAGGACAGTCCTTTATGATACCACCCTCACAGTATTTTTGTCTGGTTAACAATAAAACACAAATGTTATGAATCCTGGTCTACAGTTTCAAATTTCAATGGACAAATTACAACAGATAAGATTTCCACCCCAGAGATGTTTTCCCAATGGAAAGGTGACTATTTTTCAGATGGGGCTATAATTCCCTTTTTGACTGCCCTCCTTCAATCACATGTTGTCATCAGACCAGGTCACTTACACACCTGCAAAGTCTTTTCCACAGTTCAGAGGAGACAGGACAACTTGCAGTATCAGATGAGCTCATATTCTTCAAAGGGGAGCAGAAACAGAAACACATTTGAGGGATGCAAGGCATCAGCATTCCACTGTGCCCAGGCTCAGAATATTGCTTCTGAGGCTCAAGATACAAAGGTGAACCCTGAAGAAGAGTCAGACTGCCTCTCTTGTCTCCCACTTTGTTTTTAATTATTATCAAGAGAGCAAAGTAACTCAGTCTACTGACCTGCCCATGCCTTCATCCACACATTCATTTTCTTTTTTTTTTTTTTTTTGACAGTTATTTACATAACTTGCTTGAATAAACAATGTCTTTAAAAAAGTCTTTGATATGGCTCACAGAGAGCCAATGTTTGTCATTCAGCAGCCAGTGTTCTGGGCCATAAGTCCACTGCCCCCAAGAAACTGCAAGGTTAGACCAGCCATAAGCCTTTTCTCAGCAGAATGGCAGATTTCCAGATTGACAATGGACTGCAGGTGACTGTGTCTACTCTTCCAGCTGTGCTGGAGGACAGAAAATGCTCATGTGAATCCCTCTTCTTTTACATTAAACTGAAATAAGACAAAAATATAAATAACTGCACTCAGCAGAACCAGGCTTCAGATGGATAAGCCTTGATTTTAATCATTAAAAAGTCATAACTGTGCAGGTTATTCTGCACAGTGGCTTTGGGAAAATGTGAAAAGACTGGAGGTGTTCACACAGTGTATAACTGATGCCCATTTTTTCTTATCATTATAAAGGAAAACTGCTACTTCATGAAGAGTCTGAATCAGAACAACATTTCTGAGTGCAACATTTCTTTCTATATTGATTAGGTTCTGTAGTGAGCTAAACTGTTCTGATTCATTTGTAAATGGCGCATTATATAGTGCAAATGTCAGATGGTCATTCCTAGGAATACAGATATTATACAATATCTGAGACAGGAGCTGTCAACAAAATTTCTCAAGAAGTGTCATTCCCCAAGAATTCAAGGAAGAGTTAAGAACATTGAATATATAATTCTGTTTCTCTTCAAATATAATTTCAGACACTGGTGATAGAGAAGAAAAGTCAACTATTCTGAGTAATATTTAGGATTCTGAGAAATGCATATCTAAAGACAAGACAGTTTTCAAGCTTTTAGTTTTCAGATTGAACACTGGAAAAGAAGTTTTTGCAAAGAAGCAATTCCTCTAAATATAGTATTACTGAAAAAATTCATTGAACAAAATTGAAAATTAAATACACTGTAGACTTTAGCTCCTACTAAGCTTAATAAAACTCAACAAATAAATATCCGAAGTCATAGGCTGCAGCATGAAAAAGTATTTGACCATACCCCTTTAGGAAAGGGTGTCATTTAATTATTTGATCAGTTTAAGGCACAGCATAGTCTGGTGATTTTCCTTAAGAATTTTGACATATTATTTTCAATGACTGACATTATCTCAGTTGTTTTTCATTGGAACACCTGAGACATTTAAATAGCAGAGCACAAGACATCTGAATGGTGTTTGGAATATGTGTCTAACACCAGTTGCATGAAAAGGTTCCACTGGCTCCTCCAGGCTGTTCAATATGGCAGCAGAACTACTTCTGCCTTTTGTCCCTGAAACTTTGCATTCAGGCTCCACATCTGTTCATTTGAAATGGGGAGTCAAACTCAATCCAGCATGGAAGTCAGACTGCTCATTCCTCTTACTCTTCTGGGTACTATTTAGGCTGCCAATCCAATAAAATAGCTCAAGTACAGTGTAAGAAAAGTATATTTTTTCTAAATTTCTTATTCAAAAGAAAATCTTTACCAATTTAACAGGGGTTAAAAAGAAAGGAATGTACCTATTTCAGGCCACTTTATAGTATGGAAAATGTCAGCTCCTAAGATCACATGATTGCGCATTATTCTATATGCCATAGAATTTCTATATATCAGGACCTCTAAAGCAGATACTCAGTATTCCATGGAATTGACCCGTTTGGAAATAAAGCATTCACTCTGAAATGCTCTGAAGAGACACTTGAAATTCAAGGGGAATGCTACCCTTATTGAAAGCCCTGAGCAGCTCATAAACTAGGCTTAAAGACATTACAGTATTCCATACTCCTGCACTGTGTGCTGTGAACACCCCTCAGTAATTCAAATGGGACTGGATGTATCCATACAGTTCCACAAGACAACTCTATTAAGTTACTGATGCTTCTGGACTTATTCAGATCCTGTGTTTGACTGGAACAACAATGTCGTGTGTATCAACCCTACTGCAAAAGAAAGATACCCTAGGTTGTTGGAGTTCTTCTGTGACAGCTCCCTTAGGAAATAATACAAAAGTATTTATTATTTATATACAAGCCAGCATGTCAACACATTTTTAGATAAATCTCTTTACATTTTTCTGTTTAGCAATGGAAACTACAGAATAAATTATATATGACAATTGTGGCTATTCTAAGAAACTTGGTATTGCACAACTGACAATCTACAAATTAGATGCAAAATGCTGCATGGAACTGATATTTCTTGGTATGCTGTTCCTATTCCTAACTATTTTGTTCCACTATCTGTATTAAATTACGATTAAATCTACTCAACACAGCCTTCTGCAGTCTGATACTATCTGTCCACTTTGTGCACTTTCAGATGTCCTGAGGTGGCATGCCAGATGTTAGGAAGGTTGTATTTTACTTCAAAACCCCCAGGTATAGAGCAAGCATATTTTGCTAAGCATACCATCTGGTACCTGTTTTTTTTACCAGAGAATAGAGTATGTTTAATCATTAAATCAAATCCTCTAGTAGTTAAATCAAATTAATCCATACAGATATGTTCATTTTCCTCCTGTTGTTTTTCTGATCAAAGGAATTTGGTTACTTTATGTGACAGCAAAAGAAGTCAGTGGACCAAATTCTTAGATGCACACACATAGCCAACAGGAAATTGGCAGATTTGTAAATGTAAATGCTCACAGGACGATCAGATGAACAATAACTATGTTTAATAAAAGTATCTTACATACATGACAAAGCAGTCTTCTATTTTTTCTATTCTGATCCTCATTATTTAATTAGTAAATAAAAATTAACTTAATATTAATTTTAAAGATATATGATAAATATATCAATGTTCTTCAACTTAATTTTTCTTGCAATGTGGGTCTGAAAACATTTTTGATGCTGGTCAAAATTCAAATAATGAAACTTTTATCTAGTTCTCCAACAGTTTCAATAAACAAAGATTATTTTTTTCAAAAAACAAATAATTTTTAGATCTGTTGCTTCATAACGTATTTGGTCCATTCTTCACTTCACTGGTTTCTGCCCCTTTTTATTGCAATTAATGATAGAAAAAAACAGGCAATTATATATGTAGGTTGGTTTTAGTTAAAAAAATCTTTTAAAGCTTTCACAGAATTCTTTTGATACAGAGATTTGGTACAGAGAGATGTTTACCTCTCAGCTCAAGAAGCAATATTTCCACAGGATTATTTTCCTCCTCTGGCCTGAGATGTTCGTGTCATAAAGGTGTTAATCACTGTGAATTAATTAGCAGCTTTCATCACATTTTAGATTTGCTGCATTCTGTGGTTATTTTATGAGCAAGCCCACCTTATTAGAAAGACCCATCATATTCTTATAAAATCCATGTTCCTTTCCCAAGCAAAGAGTAGTTGCTAAAAAAAAATAAATTGGACATTTGAAAGAACCTGACTTAATCATCAGTATTAAATGGGATATAGTGATTGAGCAACCACAATACAGGTAAGAATGATGGGGAACAAATTAGTGTGATTGCAAAGACTAAATGCAATCATTGTGGTTACCAGATATTACTGGAAGATACTCTGTCAGGACAGCAGTCTCCTATAAATTTGCACATTTGTTTCACACAGACAAGCCAGAATTATTTGCTTCATGGGTAAGGAGTGTAAATGTAGCAGCACTGATCATACACCTGTCTTTGTGTGCAATAGCCACTAAATTACCAAGAAAGGTGGTCAAAATGTGGTGAGTATTTTACACTGTCTTTGCTAATTCTCAAGCAATAATAGCAAAGCTGGTCATTGAAATTAACCTTGCATGAAGGCACTGTTCAACAGTCTTAGTTAAGTGGAAGAATAAATCAGAACAGATTAGGTACAAAGTTTTAATTTTGAAAGGCAAATTGCTGAATTAAGCAAACTGGACAAAGGAATTACTTATGTTAAGGAGGTTATTTTGCCAGTAGAAAAAAGGCTGAAATTTCTTTTAAGCAGATTTGCAAAAGGTACCTAGAATTTGCTTCCCAAACAAATAGAAACAACTTTTAAGGACATATTCTGTATTCAATTGAATGGTCACCTAGAGAAATGAAAACTGATTTTCACATTTATTTATTAAAAAATTTTATTGCAGTTTTCTCAATAAATCAGTACAAATTTATATGTGCATTCTTGGTTTTTTTCCAGGAATAAAGACAATAAGTTTAAAATTAAAATCCTTTCCTCACTACAATGAAAATATTATTTGGTGGTTAGAAAAAGTGGACCTGCAAAACTGGTGAATGGCAATCCATACAAAAAATTTTGCAGAAGCTAGAGGGCTGCAATTAGATGCATATCTCACTTTTCCCTTTGATATCAAGTTCTCATCAGGTGTCACCACACTACATATGGAGAATATTTTCGGAATTCCCAGTTCTTTCACCTTCATGATTTTTGCATAATGAGATTCACTTTTATTCATCTTGTTTTGCTCAGAAAAGCTGATGAATTACCCACCACTTTCTTATAAGCATCCTTGGATTGGATTCAAGCCAATTAATGAACAGAAATTCTAAATGTTTCTTCTTGCTCAGGGTTTTAGATAGTGGTCAGACCCTCCTGACATAAAACTGGCCTATCATCTGACTGAGTTCTGGGTCCTAAATCATAACCCTTCAACAGCACCAAATGCTGGTTCCAAGCACAAGTCCCATAGCAAGTATGAAAAAATTTCATCATGCATGAAAATGTTACATGATTTTCAGGAAAATTATAATTTCCTACACAATCCAAAGTTAGTGCTGGTATTTTAGATGCTGATAGCAGGACTTCCAGGTGCTGTCAGATGTTGAACTGTTTGCAATCCCTGACCTGGAGTGAGCAGACAATCCTCCACTGTGGCTAATCCTGCACTAGAAGTGCTGCCTGTCTCTCTGCCTTGTCCTTTCATGGATTTATAGGCTTAATTCACTCCCAGATCTTGCTTTATTTTTCTGGGATATTTGTAGAGTCTTAAACACCTTTGTAGGCATAGCAGATGAAGCTGAAAGTGGAGAGAACTGATTCTATTTTGCTTTCTGTTTACTTAGTTTTGTGCTGCGCTGTAAGATAGAAGGTGAGAGAAAGATGTGTGAAATCTATTTAACTACAGGTTCTTACCTGGAATAAACTCATTCAAAGCATGAATTTTTAATAGAACTGATTAACTTGCTAAACCACATTAAGGAAGTTTTTGGACCAATTAGCTAAAAATCTCTCTCAAACAGCTTTAGCTGCTTAGAAAAACCAAAGATAATCTTTTGGCCTTTATGCTTTATTATAGGAATGCCAGGGAGGAGAAGACTTTGAATTACATTGATGGGTTTTGGTGATGAATGGCTTACCTATGATATGATTTTGTAATGTGGCTCATATATGAGCCACAGAGGTGAATAATAATGAACCTGGCAAAGCTGAGTTACTTAATGACTTAGATGTGATATGTATGACATATCACTTATGTGTGATAGATCAATTAACAGATTCAAATAGGTGCTTGGATAGCTTCCTAGTAATTAGGAACAAGGGTTCACCAACTACTAAGGACAGAGAATTACAAACCAGTAAGATGCTGATTTTTAATTTCCAGGCCTTCAGTTTTCCTCTAAGTTTTATTCTAGACTCTGGCAATTAACTAAAAGTTACTACAATAAAACATTCCATTTAAGATTATTGTTATTTTTGTGATGTAACGTACAACACATTTTTCATAAAACTACTGTTGAGGCCTTTTGTTTTACCATGGCCACATAATAACAAAATAAAAAGGATTTAGTTTCATGATTTTCCTTCATGATCTTTCCCTAACAGTGTAATCCTACCAAAAGCTAAAAGATCCTGGAAAACCTACAGATCACAAAGGACAGAGTCCCCAAATTGCGCACAGCGGAATATAACAAACCCTCTGCTCAGTTAAACTGTGGCCATTGAACCTTGGTAGGATTGCACTCAGCAGACATTAACAGGGTGGTGTGAGAGGATGGCCAGCATTATTATATCATTATATCATTATATATCATATTATTATATCTGAGCATAACTGTGCAGCTGCAGCATGGAAACAATCCCAGAGAGTGAGTGAGTGAGTGAGTGAGTGAGTGAGTGACAGTAAAGTGTAGAGGGACTAGATGACTCACAGAGATTCATAGATTTCCTCAAAGTAGTCAGGTCCATGGAGTAACTAAAGTACAACTGCTAAATTCAACATGTGTGGCTGCACAAAATAACCCTTAAATAAAGGTGACTGAATTTTCTCTCACTGTGATAACAAGACATTCTGCTGTGCCGTGGGGCTGAGCCACTCACTTTTCTTAACAAGTGTTTCTGTCATTAGCTTTTAAAGTCACCTGAATGAAGTCAAAAGAAGCCTATGGCTAAGCAGCTGTTGAAGAACAGTGCACATGGAAGGCCTAGGATGTGCAATGAGCAGGACTTTTTATAATGTTTCCTTTTGCAAGGATTGAAAGGACAAGTTAAACACAGATGGAGCCAATGCAACCTCAGATCTCTACTATACACATACATATATATAAGTATTTTGACTCACACGTGAGTTTCATGCTGAACTAGCAAATTGACCAAAAACGTGAACAGAATAAAATAAATGTTAAAAGCTTTGTTACTCATTTTGAGGTGTCAAACAATTCTACAGTTCATATTGATGTAAAGCTGTAACAATTGCACAAATAGAATAACCTGCATTAATTTTTATGACATTACATAGTTGCAAAAACAGCGCCAGATTTGGTTCTCTGTTGACATAGTAAAAATGTGATTTTACACAGTCTACTGACCTCAGTGAAGCTATCCCCTCTGTTCATGGGTGGCAAGTGTCCAGACCACAGCGGACAATCAGCCTACACTGCAAATACTTCTGCACATTTTTGGTAATTTAGTTGTTTATGCCCCTGTATTTTCCATGTCTGTTGAACTTACTGCAATGCCTTTGCAAGAGGGCAGGCAGTGAGCTGCTGCTTCCCAGTGATCTCAGACCTGCCATCTGAAATAGAACATTGCAAAATTGTTAAGTAGACAGTTGCTGGGATTCCAACAGAACATTTATGAGAGACATTTTATATGCTCTGAAATACTTTCTCCTGTGCCTGTCAACAGTTATCAAGCTGAAAAATAGGGACAGAATTACAAGTGCAAGGGCTGAGATACACTCTATCATTTGAACTAACCAGATTAATAAAATGAATGAAGCCAGGAAGAAAGTAACAAAACAGGTCTGCACGATCCTTCATGTTTTTAGGAAAGTGAAAATCAAAGATGGTCATAATTTTCCAGATTTTTTTTCCTTTGGTTTGCATTTTAAATAACACCATTTTCAATATGAATAGAATGATTGAAACTATACTATAGATAACAGGGTAATTTATTTTGCCTTTTAAATGAAAACTTTAGATGCAAATTACCCTAAACACTCAGAAACCCTGCTGTCTTTACAGAAAGTGTGGCATTCTTCCTGTTGATTTGGCCATAGAGCTTAATGTCTCAATCCAAGAAAGAAATTCAGTGCATGCCTTTGAAGCGGTTTTGTTAGCTGAGAAGGGGATCTAAGAGTGTTGACAGGTATGGGATCTAAGAGTGAAGAAGAACCAGCCAAAATGTTTTAAGTCACTGGGTCTCAGATCATCTTCTCTGCAGGGGACTCCTCAAATCCAAATTCTTTAACAAGTATCAATCCAACTTTCACGTTGTTGTGAAATTCTTCCTCTTAGTGAGGAAAGAGGTGACAAAAAAGTAATTGACTACACCTACAGTATAAGCAGAATAAACCTTCCCTACTTTCACAGCTCAACTTCCATTTTCAAGAGCTCACCATTGTAGTTAAATCTCCTTTAGCACTCTGAAAGCTGTTAAAGGATGTTATACATATACAGCTGAAACAAATTCAGTTTTTCTATCATGCATTTCTGCTCAAAGCTCTCAGAGAATCATAGGAAATATTCTAAAACCTACATTTGTACCTGACAAAAGATTTTTATGTGATCAAAACTCATCTCCACATCCACAAAAAAAGATAGAGAACAGCAGGTGGGGAAACTCAAAATACACCCTTCCCAATTACTGCCACACTCATCACAGGAGCCATCAGCCCATAAAATACTCCTCTTTGCAAGACCAGAGAAGTGCAGGACTACAAAAACAAGGAGAGAACCTAAATTAAAGATTCAAAGGAAGGATTGCTCTGTCTAGGATTCTCTCAGAGTGGCCCTAGTAGACCCTTAGCACCAAAGCCTGGATATTAAGCCCACCAATATGAGTTATGACTACAGCATCATTTGATGGTTTCACCCTAGCTGAGATGGGGAAATGTGCCTAAGGATATGGGACATATCATGGGATGCAAGAGAAGTTCATTTCAAGATTTATTCTGGGATGTTTAGGGGACAAGCCAAAGGTGGGAAAAGGAAGAGATCTAGACAATTTTGGGAGGACCAAGTGTGAGGATGAGACAAAGAGGAGAGTCAGGTGCAGTTTTCTCCTTGGGATGCTTCTCTGGCCAGAGCTGCACCTGACCAGCTAAGCCTGTCCTTTCAAAATTTCTTTCAGTGAGGGACTCTCTACTGAGTGTGTCTGTACCAGGGTCTGGGTGCCAGCAATTGCAGCCAGACAATGAGTCAGGAATTCATATATATATATATATATACACACACATATATGTATATACATACAGTAAATATATATGTGTATATATACATATATATATGCACCTCTCTGTAGGTGCATCCTGAGAATATGTGTTCAGCCTTGCTGCTGGTTGGACCTGGGGCATGAAGTTCACCCATTTCAGGGCTATCAGATCTAGCAAAGTATAAATTCACCACACAATATGTTAAATAATTTTTAGTGACTATCTTAATTCATTGTCCCAGTTCTTTAAACACTTTAATTTAGTCCCTTCTGGCACTTGTTTAATTATTGTCTTGATAAATTCTGTTTTAAAAAATGGTTCAAAGCATTTCTAGAGTGTACAGCCAACTATAGTTTTCTTCTTTGGAATACTTTTAAATTTGAGGATATTTATCTATTTAAGTATTTTCATCTTCAGTGTTGAACTATCCTGGAGCTCTGAGTATGATGAGTATCAGAAAAAAAAAAATCTAAAAAAGTTTTCTAAAAAATAACAGAGGGACAATTACATATTATGCCTATCAGAAAAATGGAAGTTCAGAGTTTTTACCTGTAGTGGGAAGTTTTATAAATATAGGGGAGCTTTCTAGAAAATGTTAACTTTATTGTTTTTCACTCTTCTCTCTAATTTGCATGAGACATGATGTTCTTTTCCAGACAAAACTAAGGATTTTTTTCTTCTCCTTTCAAGGATTTTTTGACATTGACAGGACTGTCCTCACATTTCCTTAGGTAGAATTTAAATTGAAATATGCATTCATTGTGTAATGAGTCAGCATTTCTGGATGAATGTTCCAACATAAAGAATTTTGCTGCGCATATCTCTTAGCAACTGAGAAATTGCAGCCTTAATTTCATTTTAAAACTCATGTGTTTAATAACCCTTTTTTTTCTTTTTTTTTTCTTTTTTTTCCACACTATGGAGTGAATACATGAATTATCAAGGCTTGCCTTGGACTTTTGATAATTCAGGTGTCTTGCACAAGAAAAAAGCAAGATATTGTTGTGAAGGGTGGTGAAAGAATCCCTGGACAAGCGAGAATCAGCAAGTGCCAGGGTCTTTGGGTTGCTGAGCCCATTGCAGCCCCTGCAAAGGCACCAGCAGGCAGGAGAGAGCAGCAAGCACAAGCCCAGAGCTCAGCACAGCTGCTGGGTCCAAGGAGCAGTCACATATGCGAGGTGACAGCCGCCTCTGAGAAGCGAGGATGGGGTGAAGGCAAGGACAAGCACAGCTTTCCTTCCCACTTCTCCTTAGCAGCAGAAAACTGGCAAAGCCAGCTCTTCCTGTCCTCTCTCCCTCCTCCCCCGTGGTTTTGCTTATGCTGCTGAGCAGGCTGGAGCCAGTTTTGTGTTCTCCAGTCCCTGGGAGGATATGAGCTGCTGTCCCAGGGTAAAATTTGACAACTCATGGCTGCTTGAATGAGAGTCTGCCTCGGTAGATATTGTGTGAAGCAATGCTGGACAAAACAAATTAGAGAGATTAGCTGTTTTAATAGTTAAAGTCATACAGTACTCTCAAGACAGACAGACAGACAGTGGCAACTCAGGTGTTAATTACAATTTAATGTTTTCATTACCAGCCTTGCAGATACTTCCATAGCCCCATAGTATCATTCATAGTCAGGGGGACATTTCTAAGCAAAACCCTTGTTTGAATAGGACTGGTAGTCTAACACAGTTCCATTTTTATATTTTTGTTTCAGAAGCTGTCACATTTGCTAAGGAGACAGCATGGTCAAGGACCTCCTGACCATAATATTGGCAGGATTCCTTTCTTTCTCCTTTATTCAAAGCAGAAGGTCACTGTAACAAATATTCATAGGTTTTTCAGTACTGAAAGGAATCAAATATCCAATGCTGCAGAGTTCTTTGGCACACTGTATTGCTATAAACTCTAATACTGCAAAGTGTAAGGTGCTATTCCAATGGTGCCACAGTTTCAATGTATCAAATTTGACACCTTTTCAATAAAATAGGCTAAATTTAGATAACCATATGCTCATGCTGACAAACTAGCTTCTCCCTGATATGTGTTTTCATGAAAGAGTACAAGAGGCCCTCAAAGTTTAATTAGTCTAAAATTGATTCAAAATATTTTATTAATTTACTGTAGAAGGGTCAAGTTGTTGAGCAAACAGCAGGAATGAATATTTTTTACTTAATGCACTAAGACTCAGCTGTAAAAATTCCATTAATGTTAATAGGAGTCATGCTGCCAAATTCAAAAACCACGCTATAAATATTTTATCTGTCTATGCTCCTACTGCAGTCTAATAAAACTTGAACAATTACAGCCCCTTCTTTCTTGGCTGCCTGCTAAGCAAAGTTGAAGAGCACACACATATGGACAAAGAAGTACTGCTCTGCACTGGGGCAGCCTCACCTTGAGCCCTGTGTACAGTTTTGAGCAGCACAGTATAAAGAAGAGATTAAGCTGTTAGAGAATACAGAGAAAGGCCACGAGGATGGGGAAGGCTCTGGAGGAGCAGCACTATGAGGAGTGGCTGAGAAACTGAAAATGCAATGATTTTTAAGAAATCCTTCTTATTAGTAACTGCCACTAGCTTTTTCTTAGTATGACTCCCAACAATGTACAATGGTAATGTATCCACTTATGTGTGATTAGGCCATAAACACTGATTTAATTCAGTGTATGTTATTTATAAGAGCAACTCTAAAATTCACTTCTTTTTAGATGTGTCTCATTGAGCATTGTGATTCTCTTGATTGTTCATGCTCTGTAGTCCTATTCCTTTAAAGTAAGCTGAAATCTGAGCTATGGATCACATAGCTGAAGGCAGATAAAATGTTCAGTCTCCACTAACATAAAAATTGCATGAATAAGTGCAGGAGATATACCTTCTGAAAATGCAATAATAATAGAAGTGATCAATGAAATCCTTATGTTTTACCAGTTTTTTAAAACAACTCCCCCACAAACTAAATTAAACATAGTTGGATGCCTTGTACATTTTTTTTAAATTCTATATTTGCTGAGACTTTAATAATTACAATACCTTAACATATGTGCAGAATCTGAGTTAATAATAATAATAATTTTAAAAGAAAACCAGAAATATTACAGTTCCCTGTAGTTGTATGAGACACAATACAAACAATAACTGGAATACTAAATTGAAGAACACATCAAGAAAATTTGCACCACGGATAATTAAAAAAAAAAAAAAAACAAACAAACAAAAAAAACCTCAAGTTGTGACATGAATGTAAACATGTCAATTTTTTTTTAAATGTGCTTTAACATTTTTTATAAACGTAGAAACTTCAAAAGTTTTATGAGAGAGAAATACAAAGAATTTCACTTCAGGGAAATTGGTACAAACATATAGCAGATGCAACAAATTATTTCCTTGGTTCCACAAATTATGTTTCCATTACCATGTGAGAAAATGATGGTAAAGACTTGGATGCGTTCTCTCTATATATATGTAAACTAAATATTGCTCGATTGCACTTGCTGGTGGGCATTGAACCATGTCAGATGTGTACTCTCAAACTGTACATATGTAGAATTACACATGTTCTTGCACAAAGAGCATTGCTAGAACAGGATTTGTCTCCTCTTTTCAAAGGAGAAAGAAATTCCTGAGGCCCTTATCTTTCTTCAGAACCACTGAATCTCTTGCACCTGAATATGCCATGCAGCGAAAATGTGGAAGCCCCTTTATTTAAGTTGTTTTGGCCCTGGAGTAACTCCATTCATAACATGCTGATCACAAGTCACCCTTTAATGTGCAGCTTTAAGTCTGGTTGCTGCATTAAAGTCAGCTTGATATGCATGTCAACTGACACCTATTTTCTGATGGGCAGGTTTTCTGATAGCAAAATTGTTTTTGTTACAGAGTAGTGGTACAGAAAATTTTCAAAAAATCCCTGAAGTTAAGGGTGGAACTAGGGATATCAGTATTCATGATGGCTTTGGACATTGTCATGTACTATTTAGATTATTCAAAGTAAAACCAGGAAATTGTTGGAAATACTTTGCTTATATATGTGTATTTACTCATTAATATGTTCTGAATAGGCTTTAATCCCTTAACTACTAATAAGTAGGGAAAAGTAAGTCCATAGCACACCTATTTTTCTCTAATGTCCACTTTTTAAATTTTTCCCCAAAATTTTATTGTTCTACATTTTCTTACAGTTATCTCTTCACAATATGTACTTCTAATCTGTTAGAAAATCTCTGCTCAGGATAAATTAAAACAAGCAAACAAACAAACAAAAAACCCCCACAATTTGACAAACGAAATTTGTCACTGAAAAGGAAAAGATCTCTTCCAAATGTAATGTTGCTTTACTGGTACAAATAATTTTTTACTTTAACATTCCTCAAAAAAAAAAAAAAAACCAAAAAAAAAACCCCACAAAAAAAAACCCAAACAAAATTCTTAGCAGATTTAAAATATAGGACTAATTATTATAACATATTTCAAAAAATAGAGAGCTGATTTCAAACAGTAGTCTTTTGACCTTTCTCTGAAAAAAAAAAGATGAAAACATCAATCATGATTTCATTGGAAAATTCACAAAATATTTCAAAAATGAAAGTTACACTTAATTATGTGCTGTGAAATATAGAGATAAATCACATGCAGAAAATGCTCTTTTCAATGAATGAAACAAAAGTTAAAATTTTCTCAATCACTTTAGGATTTATTAATTATTTCCCAGGCACTGGTAACCTTTCTATGACCTTTCTTGCCACTCTACAAAAAATAGGTGGATTAGTAGCAAATTACCTTACTTTCCCATTCTGTTGAATACAAGAGTAATTCTCACTTTTAGGGGATATCAGAAAGTCATTTTATATGTGGGTCTCCATAACCTAGAGATCAGATGATTCATCCTGTATTTCAGGCACCACCAAGAAAAAGCTGATAGATTTAAATGTTGTGAAGACAAGCCTCTAAAAACCTATCACTTAGAGAGACACCTGTTCAGCTAAAGTCTCTGAAGTAATTGGTTCAGCCCATAGCCCCAGAAGTCACAGGAAAAGGTTGATTATTGGGGGTTTGTGCTTGTTAAATGTCCAGTCAGGTCATTGCATCTAGTTCAGTTTCTAACTGTGTCTGGATATTTGACTTCTGTATCCATCTCTGAAATTCAGTCTGTTACATACTAATTCTATTTAGGCAAAAATTTCGAACTTGCAAATAGTTAGCTTCATATATACATCTATATGGATGGTTTATTTTTAATGCAGTGCCAGGGAATACTCAATATCTGCACTTAATCTAGTGGGCTGCTGACTCTTGATTGACTTCTTTAGCACATTTTAATTGACATAATATGAAACACTTCCTAGTGAATTTTGTTTCATAGACATACTATTAGAATTTTATTGAGAGGAGAGTGATGTTTAGGATCTGGTATTAGCAGCTGATACTAACTTAGCATATTTTCTGAAAGCTTACACTAAAATAGAATTTCTGGGAAGAATATTCCAGAATATCTAGAGATGGGTGTTCAATGCAGAAACTGAGTAATCTCTCCTGTTAATCTTATGAAACAAAAGTGTTCACCCAGCTGGGAATTGACTTGGTCCCACAGAAAATGAAATCTTGTCATTAAATTTGTGAAGAACCAGACCAGATTCTAAGTACTGAAAACATATGCTTGCATTCTCCTCATGTGACCCAATTTTTTAATTCCTATTTCTATACTTGCATGCCAAACAAAAGCTTATAACCTGTTTTGCTGAAAGAGCAAGGTGAAACAGTTCTATTCAAACAAAATAAAGCCAAAAGGGTGCAGGCACAATGTCGACCTGATCCAACCTCTTACCCTGAAAAAAATGTGTTCTTTTACAAATACAGGAAAATAATTCTTCCTCACATTTAACATTTCAAGAACATATTTTCCTATGTTTTTTCTACATAGCAGCAGCTTTATCCTACACTATTAGGTATAATGCAAGAAAAGTATTGCACCCACTCTGACAATTCTGAGTCTTTCTGACCTCTTTAGTGTAAAACAAAGTAAAATCCATCTGACCACTTCTGTGATTCCTTAATCAGTTGATCTCTTTGTTCTTCAGTTTTCCCTTGAAAAAGCTGAAAGCCCTTCCATTTCTTTAAAATCAGAGGTCCCTAAACTAAACTCTTTATGGGATCAGTGAATTCAGCTTTCCCATGTGAAAATGCTACATGTAAAAATTCAGATAGTTTTCATTATGAAAAAAAATCCTCTTTTAAAAATATTTTAATAGATCCTCAGTGTATCTTATACATATCTAGTGAAATTATTCATAACCCTTATATAGTATAGATAGCTTTTGGAATTCACACAGGTGTGCAAAGCATAATATCAAGTCTATATAAAAATGAAATAATGAAATTATTTTATGTAAAATTTAAAATTCCATGAAATTAATAGTTTATTAGATTCTATTGCAATTTTCCATAGGAGTTTAGTGAACATAGCATTTATGTTTGCACTTATCATGACTCTTAATGTTGTCCACCAGTGCAAAACAATGTAAACAATGAACAAAACAAACATTAAGTCAATTTTCATTTTTAATGTCTGATCCTTACAGAGATGTCAATGGTGAGACTAATTTATTTCACTGAGGCAGGAGCAAGAGCCTAAGTAGCCAGTAATGTGCCCTTCAGCTTCATGTTCACTCAGTTCTGTTCAGTTAACACACTTTTCCATTGCTGTGACAATTTTAAAGCATTTATTCTGTAAATGAATAGTCAGCTCTCATGCAAACAGTCCATTAGCATTAATCATATGATTCTCACATACATTGACAAAAAAAGTGTTTGCTGTATTTCTCTTGCCCATGACAAATGAGTAGTTGGTAAGAAATGAAAAATAACAATTTAAAAACAAGATTAGAATAACTGATCTCTTGACACATTTCATCTCTCATCTGAAATATGAAAAGCTATATTCCAAGTACGGTGGATGATGTTTCTGTTGATCAAAATATAATTCTTTGCCTACTTTATCACTGATCCTGTTACATAAATCAGCATTTGCATTTCCTGATTTTCTTCTCTTTGGACAAACCTGAAGAATCCAAACTTACTGGAGTACAATTGTGCAACTACATAAAAATATTAAATTAACTGAGTCATTTGCATTGACTAATATAAACAGATGCTTTCAAAATATTGCCTTAGAATTTTAAGGTATTGAAATCTTATCACTTTCAAAACATGTGCCTTCACTAGAGTTTGACTAAAAACTGCTATGCAGCCACTGGAAAAAACTTGCATTAGGGCTTCTGCCTAATTATACTGAAATTATACAGAACATGAAACAAAGCCCAATGAAGTACAAGTTTTGTTTTTTCAACTTTAATTTGCACTGGATCGAGCGCTTTGCACACAATCTCTCATTTTGTCAATGTTAAAGGAGTACTTATGACTGCCAAAGAATATTTTTCCTTTCAATATCTTTCAAAATGAGATTTTGAAAAGCATCCCAGGACTCTGTAAAATGAAAATCAGACTTGAGTTTGTGTGTCAAATGATAATCTTCAGAAGCTTTTTATTTTGCAGATGGAGATTTTAGCTGCCATGTTGTCCTTCTAAAAATAACATGCAGTTTTCCAGTGAGCATGCAGTCAACTAGCAATATCAGTGTGCGTTTTTATCAAAAAGAATTTGAGAAATCCGTCTTTAGAGGTTTCTATAATTAAACCAGGAAAACTCTTAAATTTACACGTAAGGAAAAAGATTTTTAAAATCTCTAAAAACATGACACATCTCAAAGTCCTTTAATGCTTCACAGTGGAAGAAAAAAGACAACAGATGAATGTGATAATGGATAGACTATCTAAGAATTAATTAACATTTTTTAAAGTGACAATGCTGGCAAACGACAAGAATGGAATGTTAAGGTATTTGTTGTAAGCCAAGAGGAAAAGATTTATATCGTTTCCAAGCCAATATATAATAAAATCCATTTTCAGGCTTGACATAAAATACAATCAAAAGGCCATTTGTGACTCTGAGCCCATGTCTCCTTCTAATGATATAAAGTACCCCAGATTTTCCAGCACCATTTTGGCCCTTTTCTTTAAAGGGCAGATACTATTTAGTTAGAAATGCACTTGTATGTATTTTAGTCCTGATCCAACTCCTACTGTTGCCAGAGAAATATTTTCCGTTGAATTCAGAAGGAACTTTTTAAGATGTTTAAAAAAATCATTAAGTAAAACCTACTATTCTAATCTGTATTAAGATAATTGCTGTTAACAGAGATCCATTTGAGACTGCCTCAGTGGCTTACTAGTAAGTTGATGGGACATGAACAACATATTCCTTAAACCAGCTGTAAGGCAGAAAAGCTGAGGTTACTGTTTGGATTCCCTGACAAAAAGCTGCAATTGTTTCATTCATGGGTAAATGTACTCTGGCTATTCCTAGAGTGACCTTGGCAGCCAACAGTGTTGCCCTTAGTGTCAGCAGAAAGAAGGCTGTTGGTGTCAGTGGGCTTTGGATCAGGTTTAAAGACAGAGGAAGCTTCCTTAAGGAGGAAAACAGACATAAAAAACAGTCCTGATTTCCCAGGTTTTGTCACTTAGAGTTTAGAATACCAACAAGACATTTTAAACCCTGAAGAATAATTGCTGAAAGTGAATTATTTTAACCCTGTAAGTTTTTTTACAATTGTATACAAGAATAAAGAAGAACAAATCTCTCTGGCTTACAAAACAAAACAAAAAAAAAAAAAAAAGGCAAGTACTTTATTTATCAATAGCTGCTTTTAGCTGCTTTTTACACCATTGCAATGACTAAACAAGTAGCATAAAATAAACAAAAGAGAGTATAAAATCGTTTCACTCCAGCTGGTATCCCAAGACAACCTTTTGACTAGGTACAGTTAGATGTTTCAAGTATGGCACTTATAGAAATAAGAGCAAAGATGATATATTCACAGTCAAATGCAATGAACTCCCTTCCTTTGGTATGTGTGTCATCATAGGTGATTGTAGGCAAATGCAGAACTCAGCTGGCATCAACCAGCTCCATCTCATTCATGCACATATTAGGAAATCAATCAAAATGTACTGATATATTCTGCAGATCACAACTAATGCAAGACGATTAAGGTCTCTGGTGTGTGTGTGTGTGTGTGTGTGTGTGTGTGTGTGTGTGGACAGGCAAAGAAAAAATGGCAAAATTATATTCAGCATTTATTTTTAGCATGACTAGTTGATGCACAAACCATGATAGAAAATAGCTAGTAATACACACCAGGAATAAAGTCTGTGATTTAGACAAACAAAATAAGACATCTGTGAGATACGTGAACGCAGATATCCTGGCTGAGCTGTGGTTAGGTTCCTTACAGTGTGCTTGCCCTCCTTTTAAAACATGCTTATGCCTGCACATTGCAACAGTGTCCCCCACCCCACCCCACCCCATATAGAGTATCCTTGCAGAGTTTTTGATATGAACATTCTACACATTTACAACAATTAGTCAGACAGTTCCAACTGTAAACATCCTAATGACAACCAAAAAGCTGCTTCACTGACAGGTAAAACCCAATCATTAGAAACAAAAGTAGGAGTAATAGTATCTGTGCTGTAAGGCTAGGTCAAGCATGGTTTATAGCTGTTTTTTCAGTCTTTTATATAGCGCTGCGTTTTGCAGCTAGTTCAGTAAGTGCAGATCCAATACCTTAATGGCTTTCTTGGTGGTTTGATAAAATGCTTGCCTAAGCAATGTACCTTTCTCTAATGGTATCTGGGTCTGTTCCACCTGGCACAGTGTTTCAGTTCTGTCACAGCCTCACACATAAGCTGAGTCACTTGACTGAGTCCTGCCGAAGTTAGGCATGCTCATTCTTGGCAGGTCCTTATTTCTGATTTCATATATGGATTTCCTCTTTGCCTGTACTCCTCTCACTGCCATTTTGATCTTTCTCCAGCCCAAGTGGTTCAGTTCTGCCAAATTAAGCACCACACAAATCCCACTGACAGCAAACATGAATACCAAGAATACAGTCTTCTCAGTGGGTCTAGAGACATAGCACTCTACTTCTTTAATGCAAGGGTATCTGTCACATTCGTACATGGAAGGGACATTGAATCCATACAGAAAATACTGTCCCACTAAGAATCCAATCTCTAGGGCATTTCGAAAGACCACTTGGATGATATAAAATCGAGAAATGCCTTCTTGCCTCCTCATCTTTGATTTTGTAGTTCTGATTGCAGGATTGGGGATTTCCTTCACTTCTAAGCAGTCTGGTTCTGCCTCTTTGGTGGAGTTCTCAGTGTTTTGCAGCACCCCATTGACAATCGTGTTCTTGATTTTCTTACTGTCCTCACGCTTCATTGAATCCTGGTCCCTTTCCAAGGTAAGGAAGACAGTGGAGTACCTCCGTTCCCTTTGTTTAGCAGACTGGTGAACGGAGTATGTTATGAAGCACAGGCTGGGAGTGCACACCATGATGATCTGGAACACCCAGTACCTTATGTGAGAAATAGGGAAAGCCTGGTCATAACAAGCCTGGTTGCAGCCTGGCTGCAGCGTGTTACAGACAAACATCGTTTGCTCGTCATCGTACACCGTCTCCCCTACAATGGCCACAATGAGAATTCTGAAGATCACCACCACGGTCAGCAGGATCCTGCAACAGAGAAGCCCGTCAGTGCGCGCCGCCGCCGCGCGGCCGGGAGCTGTCCAGTGCTGACCGGGCCCCGCGCAGGGAACCGGCACCGGCACGGGAACCGGCACCACGAACCGGCACGGGAACCGGCACCACGAACCGGCACCACGAACCGGCCCCGGCCCCTGAAGCGGCCCCGCTCCCGCGCGGGGAGCTGCCCGGCTGTGCGGCATGGCCTCGGCCCTGCCGTGTGCCTCGGACCGCGGGCGGCGGTCAGCGCTGGCCCCCGCCCGGCCCCCTGCGCGGAAGGGCGAGCGCTCGGCCCCGGGGCACGGCCGGGAAAGGCGCGGGGCTGCGCCGGCAGCGGCACCTCGGTGGCACCGGCATCTCCCCGACGACCGTCCGGTGTCCCGCGGCCCCTCGGGGACAAGGACGGCGGCATTCGCGCCCCGTGCCGCATATCAGCCTCCCCAACACACACACAGAGACATACACACACAGAGACATACACACACACACGCACACACGCGAGCTCCAGGCACACCCCGAAAGCGCCCGGCCGAAGGGCACAGCGCACGGGGACCCACGCTCGGACAGGAGGGGATCCCCCGCGCTCCCCGCTGCTCTCCCGCGACCCTTACCTCCCTATCATAGTAGAATGCTGCTGCACGGCAGCTTCCAGTAGCCTCTCTAGAATAGTCCATTCCCCCATCGCTGTTCATCCGGAGACAAAGACTTTGGCAAGCGTAGGGAATGTCTTCACTTCTGCCTTTTTTCACCCCTCCTATCTTTTTTTTTTTTTTTTTCAGGGGGAGGGAAAACAGACCGAAGAGCAGCCCGTCTGTACCGCCCGCAGTCCGGTGGCGGGAGGGCGGCTGTAGGCGCAGCCCTGCCGAGGGTTCCCGGCTCGGCTCTGCGGGGCTTGGGGCCGCCCGGCAGCCGCCGCTGGCCCGGCCCGCTCGGCTCGTGGCTCGGCGCGGCGGGCGGACCGGCGGCGTGGAGGGAGGAAGGTTGGCTTTAATGTCTTGCTGCCTCTAATCTGCCTTTAAGTAGTCTCCGCTTGCGTCACTGACAGGTTGGTGGAGAGCAGCCAAAAGCAGCGCTCGGATTTTCTCATTTTTATTATTCCGTTGGATACGAACAAATAAATGCAATAAAAAATGAATGAAATAAATAAACGGAGGAGGAGGAGGAGGAGGGAGGGCGGAGGAAGAGCTGCCCCGGCAGGCACGGGGTTCACTGTGCAGTGGCTCCTTGCCGGAGCGCCCCGGCCGGGTGCCCGCTGCCCCCGGCCCCCGCCCGCCGGCACACCCCGCTCCGCCCGGCAGCGCTGCCGCCGGCCCCGGAGCCGCCCCGCTGCAGCCGGTTCTGGGATCTGCCCCTCTGCAACTGGCCCCGGAGCTGCCCCGCTGCAGCCGGTTCTGGGATCTGCCCCGCTGCAGCCGGTTTCGGGAGCTGCCCCTCTGCCCTCCGGCCCCGGGAGCTGCCCCGCTGCCCTGCGGAAGGATGCTCCAGGGCGGGAGCGGGACACTGCGGCCCCTCCAGCCGCGGGACCCTGTCCGGGGGTCTCCAGAGGTTGCTGGGCTTTGCCTCACTCCTAGAGATCAAAACAACGGTGTCACACAGCAGTGACCTTATACTTGTTACAACTGCAAAACCCTGGAAGATATTTGACTTCATATTCCATCTTTATTCTTCCCTGATTACAGTTATAAGGATCACTGCAGAGAAAGGAAGCTCATATACAGCCACTTCAAAGAATTCTAAGACTGTATTTATGCCAGAATAGACACCAAATCTTCATGCAAAGCATCTCTAAACAGTGCAAGAAAAAAGTATCTTGAATAAATCCTTGCATTATAATCACTCCACATATTTTATTCGTATAAACAACTGTGTTTAAAATAGATTTTTTTCACTTCACAGATACCCTTACAGGCTGTACTTGAGACATCACCAAACATTTCCACACAAAATGTTGGTACCTGGAATTGAATTCTCCAGTGAAGCAGCTAAAATACATTCTTATATTATGTATATTTACAAAATAATCAAGTAAACCTTCACACCTGCTAAAATAATCACATTAAAAAACAACATAAGTTTTATCATAATATTCCAGCAATTGAACTCAGTAAAATCGAATTCTTTCTAAAGCAGGCCATAGCAATCAGTGTAGTCCTTTTTATTCTTTTGCAGCTCACAAACCAATTCCATGTTATATTAAAGATGTAAAGAATTTTCTGAATAAATGGGACCATGCTTCATCTGTGCAAGAAGGCATCTGTATGTTTGGACACCCCAAGGTTTGTTGCCTTTTCATTTGGACTATGCAGATGGTCTCTGCTTCACGTGATACTGGGTCAGTTGACTGATTGAATTAAGAAAGTATCAAACAAGAGAGGAGCAGTGAACACACAGAAATTCTGCACAGAAATTGAGAGATTTTTATTCTCTCCCAGTCAAGAGACTTTGGCTTTTTGTATATAGTTTCTAAAAATTGCTGCTGCTACAACACCAAAGCTAAAAAGAAGTTGGAGTGTGGTTTGGTTTGGTTTGGTTTTAGAGGACTGTGGTATCTATCCAGCTACCCTGACAACTGAGTGTCTCGTATAGATCAAAATTGTCTGTTTGCACATGGATCTGAAAAAGAGAGAAATGTAAGGGAAGCAGTGATGCATGTGTTGAAGGAGAGAGGACAGGGAATGTGCTAAGAAGCTAATGATGATAATCCTATTTAGCACAACAAACAGAAGGAAAACCCATGATTGAAGTTACTGAAGAGAGGAGAGAAGATATTGGTTCATAGACAAATAACAGAATTTCTACAAAGGAAAACTGTTCCTTGGTGCTGGGAGAGAAAACCCATTTATCTGAGCTTTCAGAACCCTTAAATAAAAAGGAATTACGTTCTGATCATATCAAACACTGGTCTGTTAACTAACAGTTTGTCAGTGTCTGCTGTGTTCCTTACAACCCAGTCATGAAGACAAGGAGGTGAAATACCATAAATGGATGCTGCAAACACATAAACATTGTTATTAAATTGGTTTTTATTTAATTATGGTTTAAAGTTAAATTCTTTCAGACCTTCTTTTGACCTTTCGGACCTTTGAGCTGAATCTCATTGTGGAATACCTGATATCTCCTTTTTTAGCAGTAACCTCATACACCACTCTGCAACCACATTCACATGCAGGATACTTGGCCTTCCTCTTGAGAAAGTTTACAAAACTTCAGACCTTGGTGAGTTTGGAAAAAAAAGTCAGTGAGTCTCTTTCACAAGGCCAACATTCATTTTAAGTGGCTAAAAAATTCAAAGGAAGTTGCTATATCACAAATTTACATGTATGATTTCTGAGGCTGTGAATTTCTGTCCTTTATCTGAGGCCTGACTTGCTGTCAAAATAGAATAAAAATCAACATGATGTTCTCTGTATGCTTTAAACAACAGTGAAAAGTGTATAAAGAATGCAATTAACCGCATTTCCATTATCCTTTTCGTGAGTAACAGCAACCTGTGGACTTAGCTGACAAATTGTCTAAATCAAAAAGTGCCCAGACTATGTATAGTCATGACTGTAAGTTGTAGACATAAGAAGATTTTCAGCTTCTAAAGGTTCATCTTAGTTTTTGCAGCATTCCCCTGAATGCTTCAGCCAATGACAATGCCAGGATTTGCAGAGCAGCAGGCTGACAAAGATGCTGTGGATGTATATTTCACAGTGTACAAATTCAGATTAGAAACCCATGCCTACATTTCATTCAAAAGCATTCAGGATTATCAAAACTTTATATCTCCTGGCTTACAAAGAACTGTTTCCTAATGAAGCAGCAGTAACAGTTTGCAACAGGGCTTGTCTTGTTCAACGTTTTTATCTGTTGCATAGAAAGGAAACAAAAGCAGCTTGCTATTTCACACATTGGCTTTTGGGTGCTAGGGTGTATTTTTTTCCTCTTGCTTTGCATTCAAAGAGAATAAGCATTCCTGTTCTGCCCAAATTCGGTATGACCTCTGTCATTCCTAATAGGATCTCAAACAAGCTTTGCAAAAAGAAAATTCAGTCTGCATGCGTTCAAAGATGCCAGTGCTGTGATATTAATTTCTGATGAAAAAATATAGACTGAGTTGATCTTGGATTAGGTCTGAAGAATGAGACTGTATGTGTCCTTAGTTTGAAGCCAAACTGAGGTTAATCTGTCTGTAAGAAGCTGTAGGCCAGATTCTCTCTAAGAAATCCAGCCCCTTTGCCCTGATCTGGTTTTGTAAAGGGTCTGGAGAGCAATCAAATCTTGCAGGATGCACATTCCCCAAGGATGGAGCAGAGCAGACTGAGAGCAGAGCTGGCACATTTGGCTTGTCTGTCAGACCCCCTGCAACCTGGACGTGGATGGCATGAGGGGGTCAGGGTGAGGTAGCCACATGGCCAGTGCTGCCATACGGTGTGTTAACAGCATTATTCCCCTGCTCCTTTGCTTTCTCTGATGAGGTTTACTAATGTAAAAACAGTGCAGATCTTACCTGAGCCTGGCATGATTTCTGCCTCCTTTTAAAGTTATGCATTCATTCTAAATTTATTCCAAATGTTTTATCTTAAAATAAATCAAATCAATACTATGTTGGCATAGTACTATGCCAACAATCTTCCTCAATGCATTTTTTTTGCTGCCGCTTGCAGTAGATTCATCATCACAGTAAATGAATATATGTGATTTTCATATTCTAACATTGCATGGCAAATGACTGTATTTCATTCTTATATTGGAAACCACTATTTCCACCCTTTGTAGCAAAGTGGAAGCAAATATCTTTAAATTAAATAAATATAGGCTATTAATAAAGAAAATAATGGTGTTTTCTTTCAGTAGTTTTTGTGAAATAATTATGTTGTAGCTGTATAATATATAATGTGTATTTTCTAACCAGAGTCACAAAAGAGAGATTTTCCAGCATTACTTTCATAAAGCATTAGAACATTCTTTGGAAGACTAGTATGATAAATGTTTCATTTCTGATAGTATTTGGTGTAGTCCATGAAATCTAAGTCATTAGCTACTAAACTGAAAATGCCTTTTTAAGATCTCTCACAGCCATCTGCTATGCTCTGTTTTCATTTGGTGCCATGTGTGTATTAATGAAATGATTACATCAGATTAAATCTTTTATTCATAAAATCATCTAGGTCATCTGCTTCTACCTACACTTTCTCTCTCATTAAAATGATCATTTGTGTGTACTTTCCCTCCTCACTATATGGGTACAATTCTAGTTGTAGTTAGCTCCTGCATGTAGATCTTTATAAGAAATCTCTCTTTTTCTCAAATGAACTTCCCTCAAAAATAACTCTAGTATATGACAGCAGAGAAAGTGTGCTCCTGCTGCAGTTTTAAAAGTAATGACTTCCCAAAAGGTAAAATATTTGGATGTGCTAGTGTCTTCAGTCCTTCACAAGAGAAAGCAACATTGCAAGAACACTCATTTTGCTGCCAAGAAACGGGTAGCACACTCTCCCATCCAGTCAACAGTGTTTGTGCCAAAGCTGTCAGTTGCAGGGTGGGCTCTTGTGGTCCTTGTTGTGAGCATGGAATAGAGCCTGCATTTATATGGTTCATGCTTGACAGTAGCAGTGTCAAGTGCACAGAATTCAGGGTTTCCTGTAATGCACAGATAAAACACTCAGTTAACCTAATAATCAAATTAAGACTCTATTATGCATCAGAGGTCCATATCCACAAATGAAGATTGCCATAAATTAAAAGCTATTCAGGAAAACAATGAAAGTAATCAGTGGAGAAGGAATAAATCTATGAATAGTCATTAAATTGGAAAATAAAGTTCATAAGTTATGTTGAAATTCCCTAACTATTCTAGGGGATGGGGGGGGTACCATAGGAAATATTCACAGTGGGGGCAGATACTAAGTAAATATTCCATAATCTTCTGAACTAAGGGAATTCAAAAATATGAAAATATAACTGCTTTAACTAGAAAGCAAATTTTAAGTATCATACTTTGCTAGTTACAGAATATTTTATTTCCTGACAGAAAAAAATCACCTAAGTTTTCTGAGGCTCTTGTAAGCTGTCCACAGGGACCTTTCTATGCACAAATTAACAGCTCAAATCAATTTCCTAGGAAATAATTTTGACTTATATACTGAATTACAATTGCATTTACTTCTGGCATATTTACAACTCCTAATGCAGCAGCATTTGAACTTCTTGCAAGCTCAGATTTATTTGCAGAAAGGATGCAGCCAGAGGAAGGAAAGTATCATTGAAACAAATTACTTACAGGCTCTGTAAATAAATACAAAGGAAGTAAAATATTCTAGTGACCAGGTGATCTGCTGCCAGTCTGTTGAATTTGCTTTCTGACTCTCACCAATCTCAAAAAAGCACTCACATTGTGCTAAAGCATCTAAACATCCATTAATGTAATTTCATGGAATATGATCATTTAAGCATAAATTTGTGAGCAATCTTATGTGGGTTTCCATTTCAGTTTTCTTTAAGTTTTCATATGCACTAATAAAAGAGCTTTTCTAAAATACCTTAGACACAAATGAGTACGAAGAATTCATATATAAACAGATTTAGTACATATTTTAAGGATGCAAAAAATATCTACATACCAATATAACAATTAATTCAATCTGGGAGTGAAAATTTTTCACTGTCACACAAATTATTTTATTCCTAGAGTCCATTCTTTCAAAGATATATATTACAAAATAAATGTAGCCCAATATAAGGGATTAGGGCATTGTGGTAAAACACCAGCCAATTCTACCAGCAGTATGCCAGAGCAAATGCAGAATATTATTAGACTCAGTTTGGCAAACCTTATTTTTCTCTTTTCCATCAAAAAGAGTTACAAATTTTCATAAGAAGAAACATAATTAAATTGAACTGCAATTAAAGCTTTAAAAATTTTGTATTATATAATAATATATCCATCCTGTGGTAGTAATTTTTCATTGTACTAATAGCAATTCCCACTGGCATTAGATGAGCAAGAATTTAAAAATCTTGAAGATATTTATACCAGAACATTTTAAAATTTCCTGTGTGGAATATAATTACGAGAAAACTATTGAATGCTTCAGAATATTCCGAACAGAAAAATAAGATCCAGTAATAAGAAAAGAGTCCTCTCTACTGGAACTTCTGGCAGCATTTTGATGCTTTTCCTATTCCATATAAAAAAAGAAAATAAAATATGAGAACTCATGCTTCAGTATTTCAGCATGAATGCATTACATCAAGCACTTTTTCCAGACCTACTGTTTATCTCTGCCCTGTCTACACTTGTCTTCAACCAAATGCTGAATCTCCATACTCCCAGCTGCTTTCAGTTCAATTACATGATTTAATGAAGAGTCCTTTTCCTTTGTTTTGATTGTTACACCACCATATGTCTTCAGTATTCCTGGTGCCCCTCACTCTTGTCCTCTCCCTCCCCATCTCACCAGCCACGGAAGGGAATTCACATTACATTAGCACTTCCCTTCAGAAGCCAGGCTGAAACAATCCCTTGAAAAAACTAGGGCAGTCGAGTGATTGACTGGAAAGTAAACTATGTCAGTGAACGGGAGTGAAAAGCAGGAGCTCAGTAAGAAATGCAGAGGGGTTTTAATCCTTCTGTCATTCAAAGGCTCTACAGTTGTAATAAAAATTTGTGAAATATATTTGATACTAATTATATTCCAGATATATAGGGTATAAATTGGTGCACAGATGTATGTATTCATGGCTGGGGAGTTCTATGTGGTGAGACAGAAACTATTGAGGGGCAAGGTGGATCAAGTCAAGTTGCAGAGCTGAAAGCCAGCTGGATTTGGACATCACTGAACAAAAGAAATGGCCAGTTCTTCACCTCCACACTGGGGCATGGATGGTAGCAAATGTTCTGTGGGGGTGGCTGGACCAACGAGAAAAGACCAATTGGCAGCAGAAAGGGAAAACTTCTGGGCTGCTGAATTGTGTGACAAGACATTGCCTTCCGGGTAGAGAAGCTGGCTGAGATGCATGTATGTCCAAGAGTTGGGGTATGGAAGAACACCTCAATGGACAAGTGGATTGGGTTGCCAAGATTAAAGTGTCTCAGGTGGATCTGGACTGACAACATAAGGTGAATTATTTCTGGCTTGGTGGTCCCATGGTGCCTCAGGTCATTAGGGAAGAGATGCAACATGCTGATGGGCTAAGGGATGGACTTGACCATGGACAGTATCTCCCAGATTATC
This sequence comes from Erithacus rubecula, assembly GCF_903797595.1. Classification (NCBI taxonomy): domain Eukaryota; kingdom Metazoa; phylum Chordata; class Aves; order Passeriformes; family Muscicapidae; genus Erithacus; species Erithacus rubecula. Next base: position 32,403,221 of record NC_136688.1, on the reverse strand, counting down.
CATAACTGTGAAACACACCCTGCAATCAATCAGGCCAAGTGGGTAAAGCCCTGTGGTGTGGGGGATAATGGTAAAAATGTAAGTGTGGAGAGGCCTGGCAGATTACAGCACCCTTCCCCAAAACCGGCCAAGGCAAGTTCTGAGTGCTGATCACAACAGAAGCAACCACAGGATGGTTGGACACCCACCCTGTGCTTCATGCTGCTGCCCAAAACACCATCCTGGGCTTTGAAAAGCAAATCCTGTGTGGACGTGGCACTCCAGAAAGAATGGAGCTGCACAATGGGACCCATTTTGGAAATAGACTCTGGGTCAGAGAGTATGGTACTGATTTGACTGTCTCAGATTCTCTATCATATACCAGCCTCTGGGAAAATTAAATACATCTGGTACAATGCAGTGTCAAAAAGCACACTGAAAGTAGTGGGTGGAGGCACTTTCAAACATTGCTGTTTACATTCTAGTTAATACCTGATTAGTTAGCACCTGATTAGTTAACACTACAGGCTCCACCTCTCGAGCTGCCCCTGCTCAGTCAGAACCTGCTCACCACAGAAGGGGATAAAGTCCCCCGTAGTGCACATGAGGAATGTGTTAGGGAAGACAGTCTGGATTAACCAAAGGCAAACCCATCCTTAGAGTTAAATTGGTTCTGTTGGGAAAATGTATTTAAAGTCCACAAAATTTTAGACTTTTCCCTGGTAAGATTCTAGGTAAAAGCTACTGAATTTTGGCTTGCAGTGACATTAGTACATATGACTAAGAATACATAGTCATGGATTTGAGAAAAGAATCTGACATATTTTGTGGAGTTCATTAAATATTTTTAAAATTATTTTCATATTAATGTACATTTATAAATATTTGGTAATATCAGGGATTTTTTTCTAAAATCGTTAATCTAGTATATAGAACTAAGCTTTCTTTTACTGGAAATTACCAATTTATAGACTCAGAATGCTTTACCAGACCCATCCCAATCATGTGCATTTGAAATTTTGCAGGTGGTGATTTAAACTGGCATTTTTGTGAGTCCCACAACTGTTACTAACAAACAGCATCTGCTCAGTGCTGTGCAACATGCTTTGTTTTCATAACACCATTTGTTAATCTTTCCTGAAGAAAAAAATTTCCAGGATGAGTATTTAATTACATTTTTGTAATGTTTACATTTCAAAATGGAGCAAAATTAAATTCAGGATATCAATTTATTTTATCCTACAGGAAACTGAATGCTTAGCTAGAGAACTTGCAAAAATTTTCATGTTCAACTCATAACCATATTTTTCAGAATCTATTAGAGATGGGGTACTTTCAACTATAATGCAGGAATCTATGATACAACAAGAATAAAAGATAAATTCAATCATTCAGAAAACATTGTAGGACAGCTGCAAAAATGTGTGATTTATTTCTGTGCTTTTAAGAAAAAAGACAAATCAGCATTATGTGTAATGTTGCTATAGATTGGAAGTTACAGTTTATTTTTCTAGACGACAGTGAAACCCACATAATTTCTTGCATAGGTTAGAGTTGCTCAAGGGCTGATTTATGTACATCTTATGCAAATCTGTCCTCATTTAAATCAGGTATTAACTTGGCATTTTAGATTTAGAAATTCTGCTCTGCAGTGTTTGCAACCTCTTTCACACTTTCCCTGCAAGAACATGAGGTTCATTTTCCTCTGATAAACTTAACCAAACTATCACTGATTTATAGGGGAAAAAAAAAGAAAAAGGAAATTTTTCATGGTACCTTGTTCCATTATTTCATTCAAATAAAGCTGTGTCTGTTCTACAAGTGGGAAACAACATGGGGAGAAGAATCTTCCATTATTCTATCCACATTTCTACAACATTCCCAGGAGTTGGGGCCTGGGGTGGGCAGGCTGGCTCACCCAACCAGAGGCACCAAGCATCTCTTTGAGTCATCCCTGGGTACATTTATCACTTGTGCTTTCCCAGCTCTTGCTGAGGATCAACCAGAGCCTGAACTGCAGAGTCTTTAAGATACTTGTCAGTTCAAAGGATGAAACAGAATGTGAATGCCGTGTATTTATATTTACATGCAAGTGGATAAATATTTTATATCATAACCATTTTTACCGACTATTTTAAATCAATTTTTACATAATATCTTCATTTCACACACAAATTCCTCATGACAGAGTCACTCAGACTGTACTCAAACCCATAAGGAGGTCATACCCCCTAACATGGGACAGTAACTCTCCCTTTCCCCATCCTAATTTTCTGCACAGAGACAGGATGAAACACATTCTTCCTGGTGGAAACTTCTAAGAATGAATCTGTGAAGGACTTGTTGCATCCCAGAGATTTCCCTTTGCCTAAAAATAAAAGAGGTTTTACAGTGGCCAGAATGACTAGGACTCCCAAGTTTTCGATTTAATTAAGATTTTTCAACACTTAAAATAGATGAAAATTACACACAATTTTCAGATGTAGTTTCAAGATGTCATGGAGAGACATAGCTCCCCAGGGTTCTTTCAAAACAGACCCTCTCCTGATCTTAGAAAATTGGAACCAGTTGATTTCCTGGTTTCACTGTATAAGTATATCCATCCTACAGTTTTAGTGGACAAAATCAGGCAAGGCAATTCAAGTATTTTCTGATAAACACTTAAAGGCTTCATCTGTTCAAAATGCATTTCAATCAGTAATATGTTAAAACAGCATGGATAAATTATTGATCTGCTTTGATTCATTAGTGGTTTTTGATGCATTTCATCATTTTAACTGTTTCCTTGGTGTGAAGGATCAGCCTTGGGACAGAAAGACTCACAGGAAAGCTAGTGCAATGGGGAGGAGAAAAAATGACAGCTAGTCCCACAGGGTTTAATAAATATTTGTGAAGCATAATTAGCTTAATTACACCAACTAGTTATTGAAGTCCAAAGCCCTGCTACCTGAAATGTCAGTGCAAACTGTACCTTGGGCTTGATGGCACAATGAACACCAGAAATAAATGTGTGAAATCCAAATATGACTGCCACAAAAACAAACAAGGCATGAGAGAAAAGATGAGCTCAAAGATAGATCAATTAATACAAAAAACACCAACGAGACAGGTGGATGAGTCATTCACACAGTGTAGGCACAGCTTCTATTGAATGGAAAATAAAACTTAACACCACGTTTCACTCTGAAAGACAATGAGGCCAACAAGATAATCTAAATTGGGTGGCAAACCTCCTACCTGAAGGATTACAGAAACATTCTCAAACAGGGAATAGGGTCTGAGTTTCCCCTTTTGAAAGGCCATTCTTCTTACAATCAGACCTTCTCAATAATGTGATTTACTTCAGTTTTTAAGGTTAGGGTAGGGGGGCAGAACGAAGTATAATGTAAAGACATTGATTTTGAGATCATGAATAAGATGCTTTGCTTTATTTTCACTAGGAGCGTTGGTCAGAGAAATACATCAAATGTATATATCAAAATAATTAAATTAAATATATTTATTTGTTTTTTTCCCAGCAATAGGCAAAAAAAGTCTTTCCTGAAGTAGGAAGTATCAACATATTTGCTTCACAGGACATGATGATTGTCCTGCAGAGACCTATCTCCGAAACAAATCAAGCATGTTGCTGCAATGGTTATAATTAACTTGTTGAAATATTTTTATTTTTTAATTAAGGGAATGTGTAGATAAGCAAATCAGATCACAATACAAACAGAAAAGGCAAAGTTAAAAAAGCACATAACCCAAATGCTAAGTGGTCTTCTGTGACTGGGTATTATTGTCCTCTTACTCAAGAGAACACAAAAATGTTTCTTATGTATGATATTTATTGTGAAAATCATTTTCTCAGAATTCAGAAGGTATATTCAGAGGTATGCAACAGGTTGCACTAGAATCTAGATTGAAACAGACAGTTTGAAATGCCCACACCAAGTGCCCCTTCACAAAAATAAAAGGTATATCCACTTGACTCTTTTTACCTGCTATATTCAGTGGTTGATTAGAAGCATGTACTGGAGATTTACAGTATGGGAAGCTAAAAAACCTGTTTTGAAGAATAGTCATACTCTCACCTACTTTAGACAGTCCTTCTAGTATCATCAGCTCCAAAACAAGAGCAGTGTTTAGATTTATCTAACCTGAGATTTTGCCCCTTTTTTCCTTTTCTTTTTTTTTTTTTCCTTTTTTTTTCTTTTTTTTCCTTTTTTTTTCTTTTTTTTAATGGACCTAAGAATATAGCGCAGCTGTTTTCTTCCACATTTGGGTTATATCTGAAGTTCTAGTCCTCCAAAGAAATACTCACTGAAGCAAAATTCTATAGACTCTTAAAGAGATTTTGCAAAAAGTCAATTTACCAATGATTTGTGTAAATTTTAATAATTATAGAAATGACTGAAGTTGGATACAGTACCCTTCTTTCCTAAGCTACTTCCCTCCATTGCTTTCACCAGGCAAATTGTGGTTTTGGAAAGACCAGGGAATTTGGAAGAGAATAGTAAATAAATGTGGAGAATTCATGTCATGAACTAATAGCAGGAGTGACTTGTGACACACAGGTCCTGTTGATAGCCCAGAAATTTCATTATATACTCTTCGGTGCCATCTGCTGTAACCAGATGCATTCAAAAATTTAAGAAATAATCAAATGGCCAGTCTCAATAGCTGCATGGCAGGGAAATCATCTAACTCTAGGCTTAGGTCTGTCCTACAAGGCTAGAATCCCATTAAGGAATCAAGTTCACTGCACTGCCAAAGATGAGGAACTTGGTCAGAGCTAGGCACACACTCTTTCAACTTTTTGTCTCAATTTCTTTGCTGTAGCAAAATACCTTTTGCATCTTTTTACCTTTTCTCACCTTTTGTGAGAATTTTTGCTTTAGCACCACAACTCCTCCTCCAGCCAAGCAGGGACAGGACTGCATCTGCTGGGGTGCCTTCAGAGCAGCTGTCCATTTCATCTTCACCCTGTGAACTTGGGAAAGAGAAGTCAAGAAGCAAAATCTTCCAAGGCACAAACTGGATTTGGGTGCCCAGACTCCATAAACCTAAACCTGTAGGACAATGCCAAAGCCTTTATCTCCTCTACCACCAACCACTAAAGCTGCTTTGTTGGATGAAGAATATATAGCTCCATTAAGCACTATGTTATCTTAGTGTCTTTTCTGCAGTTATTGCAAAGAAAATAGTAATGACTTTTGTGTGTTTCTAATAGCAAGTGTACAGTGTGATTGATTATACCAATTCTGTCCTTCAGGATTTAGACAGAGTTCTAAAGTTCAGAATTCTAGAGAACAACTTTCCGCAGAAAAATAGTTTTTTCCAACAGGAATTCCACAATTGCTCATCACAAGTTACATAATGTATTTTCCAAAGAATGTTTCATACAATTAATGTAATATCATGTAATATGAATATTTTTGTCTGTGTGAATGATATGCCATAACATTCATAGAATCATAAAGGTTTGAAATGGCCCCCAGGATTATCAAATCCAACCTTTGCCCAAATAACATCACTGAATTATAACACTAAGTGATGCTCTATGATCTCTTTTTAGTTAGCTTTAGGACAATTAAACTTTGATAGGGACTCCATTGCTCTGAAGGCTACAGACAGACACATTGAAAAATTTCCTATACATAAAACCTTTTAGTCTAAACAGTCAAGATAAAGGAAAAGAAAATCATAACAAACATTTTCTTTGCTTTTTTCATACTGAGAAATTTCAGCTAGTAGCACCTACAATGCATTTCCAGAATGGACAGTGATGTAGTTTTAGCAAAGAACCACAAGCAGTTTGTTGAGTTTTGCATAGCAGTATTTATCTGTTCTGTGGTATTTGTGGCATTCTCTATACTTAGATTGGCAAATGCCATGAATTCCATGATAAATTTAAACACTGTGAGTGATAAATGTCAAGCTTTTAATAGCACCCACTGTCCCTCTGTCACCACATGACCCTATTAGGAGATTGCACAATCACTATCTCTGTATAATTTCTTATACAAGAAATTGCCTCACAGCACTTTCAATGGCAAGATATTTGCTTTGTTTAAGCAATAGAACTCTTTGTAAATCTCTTGCAAAAATAAGAGCCTGCTTACTACTCCTGATGATTTCATGTGCTTTTTATTTACAATAATAAGGTCAGAACGTAGTTTCCTATTTGTGTTAGGTGCCAGTACAATGAACAGGATTCATGATCTTAGTCAAAATGAAATGGCAGAAAAAGTTTGATGATAACAGGTTACAATATGTTTAATCAGAAGGAAAAGTCTACAAAACTGTTGCTGCAGCCATTAAAATGCAGAATGTGAGACCAGAGACTGCAAAAATTCTTTCTGGGCATTTTTTACACTTTCAGCAGTATATGATGTATTGAGGTTACATCTGAAAATCTTATCTCTGTGGCACTTTGTTTGTAGGTTGTAAAAAGGAGAGTATTTCACATTGTCACTAAAAACACTAAAGTCCTGATCTTAGAATTCCAAAGTTCTGAGGTTTTCCTCTGAGCACAAAAACAAATCAGGAATTAACTTCTGTCTTAGGACTAAGGCTACAAAGCTTTCACAGTTTTGCCTTAGTAAAATACCTCTGTGATGTTTCTGACCAGAAATATTTTCCTTTCCAACTTAAATTTTGCTAATTCTCCAGAGAGGAGTACTCGCTGTGTGGTACAGATGTGATCTCTCAAACTTGTTACCAAGTCAGGGATGCTCTTCCACTGCAAAGTTAAAGGCCTAAGATCATTTTTGTACATTATTGCACCACATGTTAAAACTTCTGTTTTCACAATTACTTCTCTTACTAGTTAAAGGTATATCTGGGCATTGGATTGACAATGGATTGCAATATTTAATAAATTATACATTAAATAGCTACTACATATTCATCCCTGCAAATGCAATTTGCTTTTTAAATATGCATCAATGAATCATTGAGCACTTGTAAGAATAAAACCAGAGATTATATTTTTCATATTTCTGCATATACAAACAGGCTGTCTGCTATGAATACAGTGCTTTAACAATGAGGGGGAAAATATGGCAAGAAACATGAATTCACAACCAATACTGAATTAGCAATTCAACTGGTCAATTACATTAATTTCAATAATCAGTTACTTAAATTGTCAAACTATAATATTAGATAATAAAGTCAGAAGTTTAGCACAGTAAAGATATCTGCTGATTAACCTGTAATAGAAGACTGGGAAAGAGATTACTCCTTTTAATCTTTTACTCAAAGTAAACTTACAGATACAGAATGACTTTGATGGAAAATACCATTTTCTTAAAGGAAGTGTTTCTTGACAAGAAAGGATCACTCAGTGTAGGTGCTAAATTCAAGACATAATTCATGCTAAAGACATAAAGTTTTTTTTTTCTTATTACTTGTTTGGTGGTTTGTCTTTAACACCTGCTGAAATTTCTATTTCTGCAAGAGCACTTATTCCCTTTGACTTATCAGATAATCAGAGTATTGTAAGCACACATATACACACAGACCTAAAGCAGACAATTTTCTTGTTTAAGGTTAATGGTTCTTACTCTCTTTGGGTTTGGAGTTTGGTTCTTTTAATATAAAATAGTGACTGCTTTTGAAGACAGAAGTCTGCATCTTGAAAATAATTTATATTATCAAAATAAAAAATTAATAGGATCTAGTGTGAAATTTAGTGTCAGAACGCACCTATCACATAAACATGAGCATATAGTTTGCATTCCTTAAATGTTGATTCTTCCCTTGATAGCAGATACTATAAAACCACTGTGCAAGCATCCACAAGCACTGGCTCAGCAATTATGAGCCTCCCAGACCCCTTCCTCCCCAGAGGGCAACCAGCTACACTTTCCATCTGTTTGCTGTCTCAGCTGAGGCAGCCACAGAGAGCAGCGGGAGGGGATGGATACCTGCGTGGCAGGAGATGCTGTGCTGCTGCACTCCACTCTCTCCACCAGAGCTGCACTTGGATGCCCCTCTAACATTCAGGAGCTCCTTGATTTCCCTTTGAGCACCACCTGTTTGCAAAAGCATGTCCAGAAGCCACGGTGTAACTTCAAAGGCATTTGGAACCCTTTGGAAAGTAAGCTCGTGTAGCCCTCATTATCATAGACAATGATAATGTCAATGATAATGTTAATCACCCTTACTGGTGATCTAAACCTGAGGGGCTTAGAGACTCAGCACTAATCTTTAAGCTCTTTTTGACTGCCTAGCTGCCTTCATCTTGTTTGGTACCTTCCCACACTTAATATATCATTTACATTTTATACAAATTATGTCAATAAAGCTTCAAGCAATGCCTCGTCCATTTTTTTCTCTGCATGAATATATATCTCCTGGTTAAAAGATGTTTATGAAATACAATTCATCTCCTCTACAAGAGCGTGCTACCTTGTATTTGGTAGATAACATATATATTGTATTTTGTGAATTCTATCTTTACGATGAAACATAAAATTGCCACCAGATATATTAATTTGTGCTAATGCCTACTATATTAATTTAATCCAATATTATTCACACAGGACAGCTTAATCATAAATTAAATCCATCCTTTAAATATATAACAGCATTATAACATTCTTCCAATAATTAACATTTCTGATTGCTTAATTTTATGTTTCAGCAATTGTAGCCATCCTCAGGATAAAAAGCAAAGGTAATTGGTAGTATATTAACTGCCTGAATTGCTTCTTTCTGAAGTGTAATGAGTGAGATTTACTAATCACTTAATTTTATATCTTATTATCTTTCTTTTATCTTGATAATGAAAGAGACTTCTGACACAGGTTGCTTCAGGGTAGGACAGGATTCAGCTGTTACTGGAGGCAAGCAACCGTCTCTGCCCAGGTCTCATATACAGTTATTCTACCAGCAGGATTTTATCTAGTTGTTGGTTTTTTTCAGTGTTGTATTGTATATTAATCTGGCTGTCACATATATTTAGAGTCACTTAATGATTTCTAAGTATAAAGCCCTCTCATTCTGTAGTAAGAAAAATTATCACTCTACAGAATTCAACCATTCAAGCCAAAAATGTTCCTATTAGTGCTTTCCCTCAGGCTGACTTTTATAAAGCTTTAGCTAAAACAGCCTTTTAAGAGAAGATTAGTACAAAGTAGACAACTCTATCAAATTTATGACTCTTCTGCCAATTTTTTTTAAGGAAACTTTAAGCACAAACAAATGAGTTCTGAAACATCTTGTTATTTCCTGTAAAAAAAAAAATCATCTTTTTAAGCAGAATCACAGTGTTTTCAGATCCTCAGTACATACTTAATATAGATACTAAAAGCCTTGTGTTTTGATCATAATTCTCAGTACTCCTCAAATGCCAACATGCTCAGCAGTCTACAAGGAAAGTTTTCTTTAAGATCTGAGGGTCAGCCAGCAGTGGTAATACCTTAATGCCCTTCAGTCAAAAGCATAAGTACTGGGCAGTGCTGTTCTGGCTGCCAGAACAGGCAATAAGATTTTGTCTCAGCTCTTACTGATGTATGTCAGTATTTCTTAATACTATTTAGCCCTTCTTACTGAATAAAGCTTCTTTATGTAGCTTAAAAATCACGTCAGACTGACTTCCACAGAATTCCTTCCACTCCATTTTACAAACAGAGCAGTAAGAGCTGCAAAGTCAAATAACCAGACACCCTTCAGTGTGGCAGACAGACCTTTTGCCACATATTCACACTGCTTTTCCAAATGTTTGTGCTGAATCTACTATTTGGCTGAACATTAATTCTCATTCTTCCGTTGAAAGGGCATCTCACCAAAAGCAGTGAAGGTTAGCTGGGTTCCTTTGGTCTTCAAATTATCGTCAATGTCTTCATTATCTGAGGTGTCTTGTTCACCACAACAGGGTTTGGGTACAGATATTTTTTAATCTACCTTTTTCAAGGAAATATCCAAAATAGTTTTACCTATCATATAAGTGCTCTGCAGTTAGTTTCTGCATCCCATTCCACCATCTTCATTTTACATACAAAATGTATAACATTAATTCTTGTAAAATGTAAACAGAAGGCAAAGCTTAACAGTGGCCCCTCTTAGCAGTATTTTGAATCCTAGTTGATGTGACTTAAAATTCAAAGTCTTCTCAATCAAATTAGATCTAGTTTTGCTTCCAGAAATAGTTATTATGATTCCGATATAAATGAATTATTAGTTTTCACTGCATTGAATGAGAATACATAATTTTCAATGGCCAAATATCAATGCATCTTGAAAAATACTGTAAGAAGAGGAAAAAGAGTTAGACGCTGACACTTTTTTTAGTCCTGTCCTACCTATATGCAAGCACATTACTATTTTGTGTAATCCCTGCTGCTCATATCGGCTTCCACAAACTGTGAATTACAAACCCCAAAATGCCTGTGGAAGGAATTTTTCCATCAGTCCTGTAATCAGTGGCTTCCTTCAATTCCCTGCTCATGCCCACACGCTCAGTGGTGAGTCCCTGATCAGAGCAGTGGATTTGGTGCCAACTGTTGCCTGCCAGTCCTGTCCTGTCAGTCAGAGCCAGATGAGGCAGGCATCCACTAGGGCTGAATTAGCACATCCTTTGCATACTTGCTCAGCATTTTTAGCCCCAATTAGTTGCAATTTATGTCCAGTATCACCCTATTAATTCACACTAATACCTGAGATAACATTTCAGTCCAGACAAATTGTTCAAATTAACAAGCAAGTCAAGCAAAAAAAGTGCATTGTTTCTAAACAATGATAGGCAAAAGCCATTGGCAAACATCTGTGTTGATCAGACATCTGGAAGCGCTCCCATGTTTTCAATGGTGTGAATTTCTGAATAATTACCTTCTATGGGAACATATTGGTATATTCCAGTCTGTATGTAGTTCAAACTATGACACTGACTGGTTCCATTACTTTTATGAAAATGACCCAGATCATTCTGTACTTCCCTTTTTAGCTACTACTTTCTGGAAAAAAAAAAAAAAAAAAAAAAAAAAAAAAAAGAAAAATCAAAGAGCCCGGTTATAAGTCTTGGTGAGGAACACAAATGCCCATAGAAAGTGTGCAGTTTATGATTGTAGTATCTGGGTCAAGAAAGGATAGGAAAGATTAAGGATTAAAAATTGCCTAAGATACATGAATGATGATGTGAAAATAATTGTGAATGTAACAATTGTGGGTTTATACAGCAAAAGTTTGATTCTTGTGCATTAGTACAGTAAAGATTCACTTCTTTATCTCTGGCTTTGAAGAGAGAGGGGAAGACGAGTAAGCTGTCAGTTTCAATTAATGTTTTGTCATAAATATTTATAGCCCGTGAAAAACAATTGTATGACTCTTTAGGATTGAGTTAATTATTTATAAATCACATTCTAAATGTATTAACATAATTCTTTTGCAGAAGCTTTGGCTTTTAATAAGTGAATATTAAAATAGCTGGGTTACAATAAATGCAATAGAAGAATGCTTCTAAACTGAATGAGTGAGTGAGTGAGTATGAGAGGTTTATTTTCACTTGTTCCACTTACTGGGTCTACCCTAAGGCTTTTCTTTATAAGCCTTGAAATATACTGCTTCTTTTGTTCCAAGTGTCAAAATTAAAACTATAAAGTGTAAATTCTTACTAATAGAAAACCATGACCTAACATGCCTACATCAGTTAGGACATGAATGCAGTAAAAGTATTCATAGGTCTGATGGGAGTTTCCAAATCCCAGGGGTTTAGTCTCACTTTTCCGACCAAAAAATACTTAAAATAAAACAAAAGACGATGTTTTGTAGGTTGCAAGTCCCAGATCTCGTTTATTTATAAAGCAATAAATATTAGAAGCACAAATAAATTGCACGGGTGTGTAAACAAACTGTACAATGACTGAAGAGTTGGGGAAGGTTTGCCAGAAGACTCCAAGAAGCATATTGTCGTCATCCTGAGTGGGAAGAACATTGAGGGGGGAGTGCTTAGAAGCACTTGCGGTGTACAATGGATGGGCCAGCTTCATCATACTCCTGTTTGCTGATCCACATCTGCTGGAAGGTGGACAGAGATGCTAGAATGGAGCCACCGATCCAGACAGAGTACTTGCGTTCAGGAGGGGCAATGATCTAGGATAAAAAAAGCAACAGCATCCTCATTTCTGAACAGTGAATCCATATCACCAGTGCTACACACCACAAGGTATTTCCTTAAGCAAGTAAAGAGCTTTCTATAACCGTATTGATCTTCAGCAATGTAATGTATTAAAAAAATCTGCAATCATATTTGCTTCTTTTCTAACACTTGCTTCCAACCAATGTAACTATTCAGATTAAATGGAATTTCTGCTCGTCTGTCCATCAGCCGTTGATCTCATTTTTGAGTTGTTCCTATATCCCAGTTTAATGAAGCAAACATTGTCTCCAACTTTAGCCACATTTTATAACACAGAGTCAAATTTCTCACCTTGATCTTCATGGTGCTAGGAGCAAGAGCAGTGATTTCTTTCTGCATGCGGTCAGCAATGCCAGGGTACATTGTTGTGCCACCTGAGAGGACGTTGTTAGCATAGAGGTCCTTACGGATATCAATATCACACTTCATGATGCTGTTATAGGTGGTTTCATGGATACCAGCAGATTCCATACCTTGAGGAAAAAAAAAAAAAGACAGTAGGACAGTGAATTACACAAGAGGTCTCCAAGACACTAAACCGTGGCATTTCTCATCATCTTTAATCTGAACTTCTATGGCCTTTTTCTCATAAAAATGCTTCCTGATTATTAAGTGTTACGGAAAAAATATTAAGAAAATAGAATTACAAAACTAATTTAGGAAGTGGACATTATTTGTTAGAAAAGGTAAGAATCATAATGCATGTGCAAAGGCAAGAGACTCAAAATATACAGTAAGATAACAAGAGACGTGAGAAAAACTCATTTAGTATATGGCAATGGAAGAAGGATACCAAGAACAGAAAATGCAAGTATTGATTTATGTCAGTCTTACTAAATGCACTAGTTGAGTACAGTAAAGACAGCAGAGACAATAAAAATAGTTGGAGTAGAGCTATAAAGACAACAATGACTTCTTCAGTCTACTCAAAATGTAGTCTATGCTATTCAGAATCATCAAGGCAAGAGATAATCATGACACAAGAATAAGATATTAGTACTTGATGTTAAGAAAAAAAAGGAACAAGAAGCAAGTGTTCGTAGGCTGCATTCCAATTTGTTAATTTCAACAGGTGCTTCCTGAAAGGGCTGACACTGGATCCAGTAAGAAGTCAGCTGATGAACAACTGCATGTACTGCTTGGGACTTAAGAATATAAACATTTGCTGTATCTGTCAGCTGCATGCACAACCAGCAAGGATACCATCTCCACCAGGGTAGTTAATTACAGTGTATATAAATATACACACACCTTCACTCCATGTCCTTCCCCTCTGACACTTTATTTCTTCATGGAAATAGTGTTTTGAGTGTAAGCCTTACAGCTCTGAAGGCTATTCCTGCCATCAGTGATACAGAATCATAAAATGTTTTGAGTTGGAAGGGACCCATAAAGATCATGGAGTCCAACTCCTTAATGCTGATATTGCAACTGTATGTTTTATCATTAAAAAATTGTGATCCTAAAACTTGACCTAAAACTTGCAACAAGAGCCTGGAACTCAGCTAATTACCAGATGAGCTCACATCAAGCCCATCTTACAAGAACCAAATGATCTAAATTATTATTCACTCATGTCTGATTTTGTGCCAAATTTAGGTAAGCAGGAAGAGGAGCGGGGCACCTTCCAAATCTTCTGATTCATTCATACCTCCTACAGAAGGGAGAATTTCCTGGGAACACTTACCAATAAAGGATGGCTGGAATAAGGTTTCAGGGCAGCGGAAACGTTCGTTACCAATTGTGATCACTTGACCATCAGGCAATTCATAGCTCTTTTCCAGAGAGGAGGAAGAGGCAGCAGTGGCCATTTCATTCTCAAAGTCCAGTGCAACATAGCACAATTTCTCCTTGATGTCACGAACAATCTCACGTTCAGCTGTTGATACAGGAGAATCAAATCAAGATTTGGACAGGCACAACACTAGAGTAGATGATCAGCCAAGAGAGCTGTGAGGATTTTCACAGGAGAGAAAAGCTGAAGGACTGACCTGTTGTCACAAAGGAGTAGCCACGCTCTGTGAGGATCTTCATGAGGTAGTCAGTCAGATCCCTGCCAGCCAGATCCAGACGCATGATAGCGTGAGGCAAAGCATACCCTTCATAAATAGGCACATTGTGGGTGACACCATCTCCAGAGTCAAGGACAATACCTGGGAGAGAAATGTCAGAGAGCAGCTGGAATCACCTAGCAAATGCTTAGAGTCCTTACACACAGGAAGTATCAATAAACACAACAAAATAAAGGATTTTTTAGCAGAATTATTTTTCAGTCACACACATCTTTCCAATTCTTTCTGCCTTTGCCTGCCTGGACATTCCTGTGGGGTGTGAATTTTTCTACAGAGTAGTTGTTTCATACATATTTTAAGATAATCCAAAAGATTAATCTTCCACCATTACTATATGAGCAGTAAGAATACATGCAATAGTGACTGTCTTGATCTGATAATGGGAGTCTTTTGGTCCAATTTAAACCATTAAATAGATGTAACACTTTTGTAACTGCAGTATCCCCACAGGAATGCCTCTTCATTTGCACCACAACAAGCAGTGGCACAGTCAGTTCCATGATGCCTCTCCAAAAGCAATGTAAATTGTCTGTGAAAAGAACAATGTGGACCTATTTTCTACTGGCTTTGTGCTACTATTATCAATTGCTATAGACTAAAAATACTTATTTTTCTGTAAATTAAAGGAGTTATGGTGTGTTTTCCTATTTGGAATGGAAAGGAAGGAGAGCTCCTGGAAGGAAATAGAATCTAAATGGTGTTTATTTATTCATTTTACCTGTTGTACGACCAGAAGCATACAGGGACAGGACAGCCTGGATTGCCACGTACATAGCAGGTACATTGAAGGTCTCAAACATTATCTGGGTCATCTTCTCACGATTAGCTTTAGGGTTCAGGGGGGCTTCTGTGAGCAAAGTGGGGTGTTCCTCAGGGGCCACACGGAGTTCATTGTAGAAAGTGTGGTGCCAGATCTTCTCCATATCATCCCAGTTGGTGATGATGCCGTGTTCGATTGGATATTTCAAAGTAAGGATACCTCTTTTGCTCTGAGCTTCATCACCCACATAGGAATCTTTTTGACCCATACCAACCATAACACCCTAAGAGAAGAAAACACAGAAAAGCATTATTGGAGGAAGACAACATCACAGAGTCCAAACTATGTCACAGACAACTGGCTGAGTCAGAAGAGGTTTAGGTTGGGTATTACAAAAAGGTTCTTCACCCAAAGGGTGGTTGGCCACTGGAAAAGGCTCCCCAGGGAAGTGGACACACTACCGACCCTGACAGGGTTCAAGAAAAATTTGGACAACTATCTCAGGTACATGGTGTGACTCCCCAGGCTGTCCCATATAGGGCCAGGAATTGGACTTTGATGATCACTGGTCCCTTCCAAGCCAGAATATTCTGTGATTCTGCAATTTTAACTATCTTATTTTCCAGAAAGATACAAGCAGTCACATCCCTGAAAGGCTGTTTGGGAAAATAAATTAAACATTATTAATTATTAAGTCAACAGAGGTGTTCCTTCCATGATGTGAATGGATTTCCCTCCATTTTTAACACACCTCTTATTTTCAATTATTTATTTTTGGTCCAAAAATTTGACTGAAAGTAAATTGTACAATATCATGAGCAGGAAAAGGAGTTTGTAAACAGGAAGATACAGAGAAAAATTAGCAGTCTAGTGATCGAAGATACTTTGTATCTTTGCAGCCTTAGCAGTAATTGTAAAAAACAGCTTTATGAACTTTTTACCAAGGAAATTGTAGGAGAAAAAGGAGGTATGGGACAGCCAAACGGGGAAGTTAAGGAAACACTGGCCAGACCTGGGAATGAATCACCAGTACTATCGCAAGAGGTGGGCAGAGGAGAGGACAGGGTACTTGGGACAGGGCAGCAGAAGGGGAAAGAGGAGGCAATTCCTAGAGAGAGGGCGATGCTCTGTCCCGCCGCGGTTCTGCCTCTGAATTTACCTGGTGCCTCGGGCGACCTACGATGGACGGGAACACGGCCCTGGGGGCATCGTCTCCGGCAAAGCCCGCCTTGACCAGCCCCGAGCCATTGTCGCACACCAGCGCGGTGGTTTCCTCGTCGTCACACATCTTCGGAGGGAAGAACGGACCTGGAAAAGAGCGCGGTGGCACGTCCAGAGCCCCGCGGCAGCCCCTCCCGCCCGCCCGCCGTCCCGGAGCGCACCGCCGGAGCGCGGCGGCGGGAGCGCGAAATTCGACTCATCCCGGAGGATGCTCCAGGCTCGTGGGCAGCGCTCTGAACCGGATCCCTCGGCCGCTGTCTTCTCCGCGCTTCAAAAGCCGCCCCAGCTTGTAAAACGCTCAATTAGAGCGTCCGTAGCGGATCCCTCCGTCCGCGGAAAAGGGACGGAAAGCTTTTGAAGTCGCGGAGATCTGCGCTGCCCGGAGCGCTTCGGGCGGCCGATGCTGGGCGGTGCGGGGGTGTCCCCGCAGGAGCAGCGCTCAGCCCGGAGCTGCCCGGCCCGAGCCCGGCTGCACCTGCAGCACCGGCGCCCGCCGCCCGGCGGTGCCTCCCGTCCATCCATCCCTCCATCCCCCCTCCCGTGGGATCCGCCCGTCCCGTCCATCCCACCAGAGCCGTGAGTTCCATCCCACTCACCAGCACCGGCGGCGGGGGGCAGCGGGCAGAGAGACCCTGGCTGCAGGCTCTGCGGAGCCGCCCCGATTTATAGCGCCGAGGGGCAGCGCGGTGCGGGCCGGGGCAGCCGCCGTGCCCTTATTTGGTCGGCCCCGCGCCGCGGAGCGGCCGCGCAGCCATGAATGGAGCCGGGCCGGCCCCGGCCATGTAAGGCAGGCGCGGGCAGCGCGGCCCCGGCCGCCGCATGGCCAAATAGGGAGCCCGGGCAGCCCCCGGGGGTCAGCGCCGCCGGGCCGGGCCGGGCCGGGCCGGGCAGGGCCGGGCCGGGCAGGGCAGGGCAGGGCAGGGGCCGCCGCGCCCGCAGCCCCGCTCGCCCCCGGTCAGCGCCCGCCGAGCCCGCCCGGCCGCGGCGCCTCAAACCCGCGATGCTCGGGCTGGGCGGAGGGTGCGAGGGAAGCCGCACCGGTGTTTTCTCCCCCGGCTTTTCATTTTTCCACCGAAAAAAAAAAAAAAAGAAAAAGCCAGTCGAGCTTCTACTTAATCAAGGAGTGATGAGGTTACTTCGGTGCCAACAATTGTGGCTCCTCTCCTGCACGGAGGCGGCATCTGCTCTCTCTGTTGCCTTAGGAAGGAGCAGTGCACACTCAATTTCTTTTAAACTTTGATGAGCACACGCGGCAAAAATCACCCTTTTCTCTGCTTCTGGCTGACATCTATGACACAAAATGGGATGTGCTCGTTTATGTTAATATGCGTGTACTTAAACTCCTCATTTTTGCTCTTTTAATGCACACCAGATCAGTAAGAGATAGTGATATGTCTAGGGCAGAGGGCAAGATATGGGAATAGCTTGGACAAAACCCAGCTATGGTATTAATGTAATGTGACAGTTGTTTTCCTGCTCAGTTGTTGAATGTTTCAACATTGATAATTTGTTCCAACGGTGGAACCTAGAAAATCTTTGTGTCTTTAGGACTTTTTTTTGTTAGTTAAAAATAGAAAGACTGGAGAGGCATCCCTTGAGTGGGTTTGGCCTGGCATGTGAAAGCAGATATTGTCAACTCATGTCCCAGAGAAACTCATTATAATGTGGAGTACAGTGTCCTCCAGGAGCTCAGCTTGTAAAATGCCCCATGTCTGCCTGTGAAACAGTGCTGGGATGCAGCAGGGAGAATTGAGGTTTGGGCAGAAGGGAATGGTGATCTTCAAAGTCACAAAACAAACTCTCAGTTGGATCAACTGCTTAAACACAGGTCCAATTTATGAGATGCCATAGAAAGGCTGTCAGACATCACATGGGTATATACATCTTAAATTATGTGAAAGGAAAGAGCTTGTGAATACTGCACAACCTGCAGACTGGGAGCTTTGAGAAGTGTTGGGAGAAGAACAATCTCTGCACGGTGCTTTAGCCCTGACAAAGCACAGGACATTGTTCTTTGTTCCTAAGTGATGTCCAAAGGGGGCGTCAGAGACCCTCAGACCTTAATTTCTTCTGAAATCAGAGATTGTGCTTGTTTCTAGCACAATTAATGAGGTGGCTAGCTCCACCCCAACCCCAGTTTATCTTGGGTTTGTGCCCAATTATGAGCACAACTCTGAAAGAGATGGGAGCAGCAAACTTCTTGGATATTAATAGCTCCTGCTTTTCTTTATATGCCATGAGGAGAGAGAACCTGTTCCAGGTGAGACACCATTTGTGTACAGAGTCGTGTATGTATATTTAATAAATCAGTATATACAAATATATATGCACATATATATTTTTTATACATGTATTTATCTCTGTGTGTATATATATATATATTTATATATTGCTTTTTTTGCTTTTTCTTAGCTAGCTGAGAAAGGCTGTGTAGGACTGTGTAGGAAATGCAGTGACCTCAAAAGGTCAAAGCAGCAAAACACTGCTTGAATGCCTCTGCTCTGGACAAACTTTGACTCTTTGTTTGTTCTGTCTTGATGGAAAATCAACCAAAATCAATAGTGGTGGGATAAGAACCACAAGCAAGTATATATTTATCTAAATTGATCAGGCACATGTAACAGCCACTGGGAAATACTTTGGTGATAGCTCTGCCTATTTGTACAAGAATTCATATGTATGCAGGGATTTCTAAGCATATACACCCTGGAACTGAGCACCCTTTCAAAGAAAAAAATACCATATGTTGCTTTCAGTTTTAAAAAGTCACTGTATTTTACCCCATGGTAAGTTGCCATATATAGTTTAAATCTGCTTCTTTTTATCCCTATCACATCTTTTCTACAGAAACCATATAATGTGAGGGATTGACCAGCTTTGCCAGCACTAGAGATTAGTTTACAGTGTTATCTCAGCTGTTGCTTGGTTCAGAGGTGTTGCAGTATTTACATAGAAGTCCACTGCTGATAGCTGCATTGAATTCCTCCCCAATCAGACCCTCTCTGACACATCATACATTCCCTCTGGCTAGAGACAGACAGACTCTCCTGAAACTGAAACAGAGCCAGCTCCCACTGAAAAATCTATGAAACAATTTGAGTTTTCTTATTTGCTTTCTAACTAAATTTTTGCTTTCTCTACTCCTCAAGTTTTACATTTCTAATCCAGTAGGACTCACAGTTAGGATCTTGATGCATTTGAGAGCTCATCCACACACCAACACACTCCCATATATTGCAAGGTCAAATGAAAAGGGCACCATGTAATGTCTGTAATGCCAAAATATAATTTCCTTCTTTGTAGCCACTCGAAATTTGCCCAGCTAAAGTTATTCATTTGGACAAAATAATTCTGCTTTTTGCAGTAAAGTGTTATCACAGCCTCAAGTAAAGCAGAAAAGCAAAAACCTGTGAGGTATGTTATCCAATGACATCTACAGGAAAGACACTCTAGCTCTGACTGACCAGGGTCCCCACATGCTGTGCACATTCTCATGACTTAGCTGCTGGGAGTGACCCCAGAGACAAGGGAAACACAGGCAGTACAGGGTGTTGGAGAGCACACAGATCTGCAGTGGACGTGGTCTGCATGTCCCTAGAACAGCCTGAACACACAGGAGCATGAAGCCTCAATGAGTGTGATTATTAATAGGAGAGCAAAATTAAATGTATGTATGTCTGTATATACACAGAGAGATGTATCCATATATACAGGAGACATGTGCATATAGGCAAAACTGGATGTGCTGCTCAAACAACAAGGTACTAGTATGACTGCAGGCAGAACATGAGTCCTTACCTCTGCAGGTAAAACTGTGAACCAAAAAAAAAAATCACACTGTGATCTTATGGTGCCTGAAAATCCTCACAACTGCTATTCAGCTTTTGACTAAAAAAATATGAAAGCGTGAAAATATAGCAATGATTCTTTAAAAGCTTCAAAGCATAGAACACTTATTACAACAGACTTCAGATTATCTACAGTATTTAGCAATGCATTCAGAAATTGGGAATGTGTAGGATCAGATCTTCTCCATATTTTTTCATTCAGCCTTTCAGTTCATGAAGTTTTTGTGTAAATGTCCCGATAAAATCAATAAATTTTTCATAATAAAGCAAAGAATTTTATATACAGTATATCCTGACCTAGCAACTTCTCACTTAAAATCTGCTATTTCTAAATCCAATAGATGTTGACATATAAAATCTCTCCTAGCACAGAGCCAAATGTTACCTCTCTTAAGCCTCAGGCCAGTGTAGTCTTTGAAAAAACTTTACATTTTCAAGAATAAGAAGAAAATGCCATTTTGACAGATTTTCTTTTGTCTCTTTTGTCTCACAGCAGCTGTTTGGAGCTATATGGTCTTTAGAAATATAAGCAGCATTGCAGCAGAGTCTTGTTGATGGGCAGAAGTCCTGATGAGATGAGAATGCCAAAATGCAATATATGATGAAAATCACTGTCATGAATCACTGTCATGCAATATTTGATGAAAATCCTCTTTCACAAAGGAGCCAGGTGTTGTTATCAATGTCTTTGCAGTTATTAATTTCTCTGTGTATGCAGACATACAAAGAGAAGGCAGAGAAGACAGTTCTGTAGTCACCACAAATCTGAAATTATACCCTGTGAAACTATTGAAGTCTTGAACCTTCCAAGTGAGAAATCTTTCCCCTAGAAGAGAGTCTTCCAATTTAATAATTATATTGTCTGGCAAACTTTTCCAGGGAATTCATTGAGTGTTCCCCTTTGTTAGTCGTGTCTCATCCAGCCTGGTACTAGCCCATGTTTCATGCTTTATATATTCCTTGTCTCCTCAGCATTTAAACCTTTCACATAATTGCAGGCTCTTATCATCTCTCTGTGTTTTTCTCTCACTCACTCATGTGCTGCTGCACTTCTATAATTAACCTAAAACATCTTAAGTGTGTGCTGAAAGGGTAAAATCATGAGGTGGGCACTGGGTTTAGAGATGCAGCTAAAACATTTTGTTATGAGGCTTAGAAGTTTAGGCATGGGCAGCATAAGTGGAGGTGAGTGGCAGTCAAAGGAATTTGTTCTTCCAAGTCTCTCACTCTCCAGAAGTATTATTTGCCACATGTCAGTTCCAAAGAAAGGATGAGATTCTTAATTACATTCTTCCCACTTTGCAGTGGAAAGAGATCTCAGAGTGGGCAAGTAAATCTGTGCCCTGCCCATGTATTGCTTTGCAAATTTAGCATTTTGAAAACTGCTACCAGAGCAGGGCTGTGAGCAGATGCAAATCTGCTATCAGTGGTGTTGGTTCCAGTAACCTCCCAACGTAGTCACATTCTGTACTGTGAGCCCTTCTGCAAGGTCTGAGTCACAATCTCCTCTGGCACTTCATGTTTAGGCTGGTGAGGTTGACACACCTGAAGTATGGGATGCCATCCAGAGGGATCTGAACTAGCTCAAGAATTGTGCCCATGGGAATCTCATGGGTTTTAACCAGACCAAGTGCTGGTGCTGCACCTGGGCCAGGACAACCCGCAGCATCAGCCCAGGCTGGGGATGGACAGATCAGAGCAGCCCTGCCCAGGAGGACTTGGGGGTGCTGCTGGCTGAGAGGCTGGACATGACCCAGCCATGGGCACTGCCAGCCCAGAGAGCCAAGTGTGCCCTGGGCTGCATCCAGAGCAGCGTGGGCAGCAGGGCAGGGAGGGGATGTCTTAGACATTTGGAAGAAACTCTTTTAATTTGAAACTAAAGGACCCTGAATCTACCAGCTGCTTCAAAGTAAGTTGTGAGTTTCCAGACTGTTTCTCAGCTGCCTTTTAGTTTTCCAGAATCAGAGACAGATGTCTCATGATTACAACAAAAGCAGCAATTAAACAGTCTATTTTAATTGCATTCTCACTAAAAAATTAACCTTTAGTAGAGGAAACCATCACATATTTGCTTTTCTGTTAATCTCTCTATGTGAATTTGCTTGTATTGTGTGTGAAAGCAGAAGACCAACATTTCTTAATCTGCATAGACTAAGGAGAGAAGGAAAGGATGTTTTACAGTTGAAAAGCTAAGCTTCAGCAGGATGAAGTCACACTGGAAATTATGTAAGAATTGAATCCTGCTTCTGGAGACCAGTTCTGACATTGAATAAGAAGCACCATTGCTCTCAGATATTAGTATGTAAGATTTTTTGAATCTGTGGTGCATGCAGAGTTTGCTTTGCCACAATTCATAGATAAATCTTTCTAAAGAAATGTTGTGTTACAAGACCCATGGATTCTGCTGATGCTATTAGGAGCAGAAAGATATTTGATGAGTCTCATTAAATTGTGAAGGTTCCCACATATAATTTTGCAAACCTGTGAGATGATTTAGATAAAAATTTCTGCACTGTGTTACATGGAGTTGAAGTAAGTGGATTCAGGTGTAGAACTGAATGATGCAGAGATTGGCTTGGAACTTTCTGGAAAAATTTATCTTGCTAAAACACCAAAGCTCCTTCAAAATACATTTACCCCAAAAGTTTGTTACTACATTTTCCAAAGAATGCTCTCAAGTCAACTCATTTCACTTCCTTACAGTTAAAAAAATCCACAAAGTTACAGATTTGCTTTGCAAAAAACCACCATCTGAATTGTGAAGAAAAAAAGTTATTTGATGGAAACTAATTTTTCCAAATTTTGTTCCTAAGTATTTTTAGTATTTTTTGTCCGCCAGACAAATGCAATAGAAAAATGGTTTTTTCCTCACTGCTTTCAAAAGATGAAAAATTATCTCAAACTTAACAGTCTATTAAGCAAAGCTAAAATTCTGATAACCAAAATGAAAATTCTCTTAAATCTCGCTGACCATTAGATTCCCTTGAAAACTGAACAATTAGAAATTAAGCAACTTGCTACAAGATTGAAGAAGCTTCCACAATGTTACCTTATAAAGAGAGTTTATCGAATAAAAAAACATAAAAGTACATATATTGTGATTGCATATCATGTTAGAAATGCAAATTTTATCCAACTTTTACCATTCATTTCACCTTATGCCTAGTAAAAGAGAGAGAGAGAGATTGAGAGAGAAAGCAGATTTCAAAAACCTACACTTACCAGTGAAGGAATCATTATGTAATACAGGTTCCATTTCTTGAATTTTCAGTCAGCCACTGGATGACAAATTTTATTTTCACAGGAAACCTATAATATGGCCACTTTTTTGTGCAAGTATGGCTTAGGCTTTTTACCAGATTCCACCAATAGTTATTTGCATAGTGTGTTTTATGAAGAACACCCAAATACTTACAAAATCAATATCCAACAATGAGCTCTCTTCAGTAATGTAATCTTAATTCCAATCCATAATATAATCAGTACTACTAATAAGAATCCATAGCAGATTTTACCAATTAAATATATGTGTAACATATATTTTGATATGTGTATTGTAATGTAATGAGTAATATTTTTACTGACAGACTTTTAAGACCTCAGCATTTATTAAACTACTCCTATTAAGTACCTACAGGCTAAAAAAACAAATATCACAACAAAAAATCAGAGTGAAATGAGAATAGCGAATCTCTATTCTAAGCTACATTATAGAATTCTTGTGAAAGAAATCATTTCAGTGGACTAAAAAGGGATTACAGCCAGGGTTTAATAATTTTCTAAATAGTACTCTAGAATGACAGTGGGAAATATTTTCTACCAATACTTATTTTGCCACTTATTTATTCAAAGTTCTAACTACAGAAAAAAAAAAAAAAGGTCAATCCCTCATTTTTCTTGCTAAAAATGCCCTGTTTTGTAGAAGACTAAGCATTTACCAAAATTTCATTCAGATTATAGAAAATGGGGCATTTCTGAGTTGATTGTAGAACAGAATGCTGGTTTCCAATGCATTGGAATACTTTTTTTGAGCTACTGTCATCCTTAACATAGAAGTTATGTTACTGGTTCATCAAACTTAGAAATTATTTATGCTTTCTACAAAGACATCTAAAATTCAAATTTCAATTAGCATTTTGTATAAACTTGTCCATTATGTACTACAGGTAGGAGTTGTAGACAGCAGCAATATAATTTTCCATTTAAAATACTTTTAAGGAATAGCTGAAAGTTCTATTGATTGTCATTCATCCAGTAAAGAATTGACAAACAGGAACTAATCTAAGCTTGGGAACAATGATCCTTTGCAAATGGGGACTTAAATCTTTGCAAATCCCTGGAAAACTTCTTGGAAAAAAGGGTCAAAATTGAAGGGTTAAATGCATATTCAAGGAACAGGTAATCTACCCAAAATTTCGGTAATTGAAGATCAGAGAAAATACCAGATGGAAATCAGTAAAATCTCACTGGCAAAAGTTCATCTTTTAAGTCAACTGGGGAAAATGTTGCTGAAAATACAGTTTTAATAGGTTGCCTTAAGCATAGTAGATGTTCAGGGGGAAAAAAAAAAAGAAAAAGAAAGGTCAATTGAATGGTTCATAAAGCAATTATTTCCCCATAAAATATTTTCTAAAATAATACACATAGTACAACCAAAGGCAGTCACCACAAGGAAAATCTAATGTTTTCCTGCTTTGCAAAGCAGTGTCTAAAGCAGCAGGCCACAAGGTTGCCCTCAGGGGAATGGCTCTCTTGATAAGCAGCTGTTTCCCAGTGCAAAATGTCTTGGGAAGACCAAGATATTGGACATACACTTGATTACCTTGATATGAATAAATATTCAAATATATATATTAAATATATTCAAATGTGTTTCAAATATACTGCATTTCAAAATGGGATAAAATGGTCTCAAGGCAAAGGATTCAGCAAAAACTAGTAAAAAAGAACAGTTACTTGCTGGGGGTTCCAAGGCATCTCACATATTGCAGGTGGAACCAACACACGCATGCCAATTCCCTAGATTCCTGCTGTGTGAGAGGCAATTAAGAATTAGGTGTGCAGCACCTCCATCCTGCCTTGCACTTAGCACACTGCACACATTTTTTTGGAAGTAACAACTAAAATCTATGATGCTTTCCAAAAAGATACCATTTTAAAGGTAAAGGCCTTAAATACAGAATCTCTTCTGAAATGTAAAGTTTATTAAAGATTTTGGAAGCTGGAAATAAATACTTTGTCTTCTGTAAGACTCCTCTGCACTGCTTCTTTTTCTGCCATTCATGCTCAAAATGATTCCCAGTGAGGACCCTGTGACAACTCAATGAAATCTATCTAAATGACTACTGAAAGAATTAAACTATTGCACTCAGAATGCAGGTTCTAAGTACTCAAGTTCAAGAAAAATGGGAATTAACTACAGCAAATTCAGAAACATTAAATATTTGAGAGTAAATCTTTAGAAGAAAGCTTAAGGAGTTCATAAAACCACACCAAAATTCTTAATAAACTCACAGAATTTATAGGCTTTGGAACAAGTCCAAGAAGAGTTGTTTAGGTATATTGCTTTCCTGCCAAATTAAGAAGGACACTACAACTATTTATAGTTAAATAGAAGGCATAAATGCCCAAGGGTAAAGAAATATTTATTTGGTAGAAATACATCTAGCATATTTACTCTGGTCATTAATTATGAATCACTGTGTACCCTACAAAACTGTTAATTTAGGTTGTCACCTTGCAAGGATACTGTAACTGTTCAAACCCCAGCAGAAACTGGACTATTCCTATTAAACTAAGCAACTGACATTATTTTGCTGAGTCAGTTTTCATAACAGCAGGAAGAATGATGCATTTCCATACAATTTCCATAAAATAAATTCAAGATTAAATATATAATAGGATGGATATTGAAAATATTGTGTCTAAATATATTCTGAAAATTCTAGTTGGCTGGAAGCATATACACTAAGAAGAACATAAATGAGGCCTGAACATTCAGAGAAAAATATAGAATGTACACTGTTATTACAACCTTGATCTAGCTAACAACCTGCCTCTGTCCTGAAGTCAGTAGTTTTCTGGATCTTCAGAGGTCTTCCAGTTTGATATAACTAAGATGTTCATGCTTCTAAGTGAATTTTAAGCTCCCAAAATTCCTGTGAGGTTTTCATGCATAAAGCAATAAAGTACAGGTTAAACGACTTATTGATAAACAGGAAATAGTTAATCAACCCAAAAATTGAAAAATTCTTCTAAGAAGTACCTCTCCAGTGTTTTAAGCATTAGTCTTATAGTCCTCACATTTTCTAATGATCCCCCATTCCTACTGGTGTTTTGGGGTATGCAGTTTTACAGATGACTTTAACATGATGAGACATCTAAAAGAAAAAATGGATTTACTCAGCCATATTTTCCAAGCTGATCTGCTTGAAAACCTGAGAAAGTACTGCTGGTTTCAGCAGTTATACCCACCTGAAGCCACAGAGCAGCAAGATTCTGAGTTCAATTATTAATAAAAAGGAAATTAAATACTGCAGGCCTTACCTTTAGGAAAATTATCTCTGCATTATTCAAATGAAAAGAAGAAATAAAATCTTGAGCACAGAAGTACAAGGGGTTTGAAAATCTCAATGTACATTCTTGGTTTACCTCCTGTTGCTGGAATTGTTGGGAGAGTTGTAGTTGGATATAAAAATGTCACTGCTACCAAAACAACCCATATGATATCATGAGAGATTAATTATTTAGCATGGAAAAAATCATGTGGGATGGGTGATCTCTAAAAGGAAAACTGAAGAAACTATCCTGGTTCTACTTAGTACCCTAAAATTTGAGTTAGGGGAAAGAAGAATATTAGAAAAGATAAATGCTGTGTGGTCCAAGTGGGATGCAAGTACCCAAGCGGGTGCACAAGATAATTCACTGGGGTGCAGAAGGAAAATATTCTTTGTACCATTAACAGATAAGATAAAAAATATTTTTAATATTGTGTTTGCTTCATTTTATATAATTCACTTTCTAATTTTGGTCTTCATATGTTTTATAGTGTACAGAATGTGTTATTACAGTAGCACTCACACATAAATTATACATTAATAAATACACATAGGTTGGATGTGGCCATCCAAAATTTTTACTGATAGATGTGTCCAATCAAAAATGTTTGGAGACCACCAGTCTAGAACTCAATGATGGAGACACATTCCATTAGGAAATTATTTTCATTAAGAAATAATAAACAAAAGGATGCAGTCCAAAATCTGCCCAAGGATGGCTGAACAAGAAAACTTAATAACAGAAGGTTTAACAGACTGATTCAAAAAACAACACAACAAAAAACCAAAACACAACAACACAAAACAAAATGCAGCAACCCCTTAAGACACACTCAGGACAAGGAACTCTACAGCTGTTATGTCAGGCATAAAAGCAGCTTTTTAAATATAAAAGGGACTTTAAGAAAGTAAAGTGTGCAATGGAAAAGGTAGAAAATATGAAGGAAAATAAAATCAATTAATGAAACCTCAAATTTATAAAAAAAATTAAAATCTTACAGGAAAAAATAAAGAGGATGGAAATTACAATGAACTAAATAAAAACTCAGCAAAAAATAGAAAAAAAATAGAGGAAAGAGTTAAAGAGAATAAAGATGGATAGCACATTCAGAGTGTGGAAGGGAATGGCACCTTCAAAGGGAGGGGAAAAGAATGGGGGCTACTCTGACAGACATTCACATCTGTCTTGATTGGGGGGGCTCCAAAACTCATTGCAATCCAAATGTTTGTGAGCAACCACCTACTCATTTTTAATTTGAGAGAGATGGGGAGAGAAGGGCAAGTTAAAGAGATGCTCAGAGAGATCACTCAACATTCTGATTCCCAGAGTTCATCCCACAAACCATCCTGTGACTCTGGGCACAGACACAGCCTGGACACGCTGGTACCCTGTGAATGTGTGACTGGATGTGTGGCAGAAGTGACATGGAGAGCCAGCCAGCTAATGCTCCAGCACTGCCAGGATGCCCCTGCTAGGCTTGAGCAGGAACCTAAAGGTGTTTGTGCATTGGAGGCTCCATTTTACCAGCCAGTACAATCACTGCTGAAAGTCCCATAGCAACATTTGTGATTGAGAAGGAAATCTAATTACAACACTGATTTTTAGAAAATAGACTTCTATGCAGAAAAAAAAAAAAAAAAAAAACACATACAGATATTTCAAAATAATCTTTCAACAAAAAAAATCTGATTTTTCAGAAGTTTTTCTGAATTCTGTTTGATTATTATGGAACTATAACAGAGGGAGAAAAGAGAAAATATCTGAGTCATTCTGTCTGTGCTAAATAAGTTAAACAAAAAATATGCTTCTATCCAGCACTTAGAAGCTGACCTACAGGGAGTCCATCACATGAACCACATTCTAAGCTTAGGGTTTGAGTTTAGGTGCATTTATTTCTCTTATTTTTAATATCAAGAACACATACTGTTCCCAATCTAAATCTCGTATTTCCACCTGATATATTAACATGAAAGTTAGATTAATGTTTAATGTCTAAGTTTCATCTGTCTGCTCTGCCCTAGCAGAATTCACAGCTCCCATGTTAATACACTGGGGAAGTTAAACGTTTCAGAGAACAGAATCAGCAAGAAAACTCCCAGTGAATCACCTCAGTCAGCATTGTGTTTTCTCTGATCCTATCCTCTAAAATATTAAATTTCTCCTGTGTATCATCACCCAATTCAGCATAAGATGAAGCTTGAAGGTTGAGGCTAAATGAGGACAAGGGTATTTCTGAAATACCATTCATCTTCAAAGCACAGATGCTCTTTTTTGCCAGTTTGGATTCACAGCCTGAAATCACTTTCTAAAGGCTAAAAAAATGCATCAGTTATGGCCAACTTTATTTTCCACTGGCTTTTTAATTGCAGTAGCTGATTCATAAATAGTGTATGCAATCCTTTTGTGTCCCTACTGAGGCAGAAATACATATCCCTACCTCTCAGAGCCAAGTGCAAGGCAGTTCTAGACAGAAGCTATTACATGAGTAATTATGGATAGCTGTACACAGGATTGAATCCCTCACTGTACCCTAATGATTAGTGCATCCTCAAAAAGAGGTAATGACAGATATTTGAGGCTTGTTTCTCTATCTATTCTCTTTCAGTTCTTAACAAGTAACTGCATTACATAAATACTGGAAACAGCCTTAAGGTGGTTCTCTAAGTTGTGGGCTGGAGAAGATGGACTCTGGCTTCCTCAGGCATTTTCCCAAACCCTTCTTCACCACAGAGCTTTCCAAGGGTCCTGCAGAACAAGATGATACATTAATCTCCATATATGAAAAGCTCTGGAATAGGTTTGAATAAAATTAAAGTCCAAAGCATCAAACCCAGAACACGTCCCTGTAGTACCCAGGGTGATGACAAAACCCCTGCTGAAGAAAATATATGGAGTCATTTAACTTCTGCTCACATAATCAGTAACTGTAAGAGGAACATGCCTGACTTTGGATTCTTGACTTTGCAAGCATAGTATACTTTCACTGAATTGTCTTGCACAAATGTTTCAAGGAGGTTTAAAAAAGGGAGCTGAAACTCAGAAGTGACATCATATAGCACCATAATGCTTTTTCCCCAGTAAAGCTTGTGCCTTTACTTTCACCAGTATTACTGTCACAGCAGTAACAGGTTTCTACAACCATGTTGGAGATAACTATCATTCCTGGGTGCATTGTTTTCCTCTACATCTTTCAACAACCATTGTATATTTTAGGAGACAAACCTCTGGATTGTTAAAGTTTCTGTGACATGCTCAAGAGAAATTTACACAGTTAAAAACTGAGAAGAGGTTGTTCACACCTGAAAAGCAAAGGTTAACAGAGTAAACTATGAAATCCAGCAGCCTGCATTTGAGAGCTTGTGTGAGGCAGAGCTGTGTCCATTGCCAACACAGGAGCTTGCCACTGCATCCTGAGCGTGCTGCCTCCCCAGACACACCCCACATCCTTCAGCAACACCTTGCTCAATTCACCAGCTCCCATTAAAGCCAAGAGAAGAGACAGGAATCCATAGAGGGCACACCAGGCTACATCATGGGCCAGCCAAGAAACACCAGCACAGCAAGGCAAAATAATCTCCACAGCACACAGTTGCAGTCTGCCATCTGAAACCAATGACATGGAAAAGAAGGGCTGATTTAGACTGCAAGTGTATATAGAGATATACAGATAGACCTCTTTTCCTTGCTTTTATTTTTTTTTTTTTTTTTTTTGAGGGAGCAAAAGATATTCTCAAGAAAGGCCCATTTTCTCTATTTAACAAAAGTCTAATTTAATAAATACCAAGTCACACATACTGGGGTTTCTTCCTGAGGAAGAAAGAAAAGCACCAGATTCATTTTAAAGAGTAGCATTTTGTAGCAGAGTGACGTAGATGCAAACTTTTAACACAGCTCTATGCAGATGTCCTTTCAATGCATGATAAAATATGAACTATAGATGAAGAATAAAATTAATGTTTGGAAGATAGTACATTTGGAATATAATACATTAATAAAACCCTAAGAATTAGACTGTAGCTAGTCCATAAAGCTGCAGAATATCTCAGGTTAACAACATTGCTTATTTTCTGGCTTAATGAGGAGTAGAGTGCACACAACTAGTAGCAGGTTAATTGAGTTTGCATATCTGCTGGTTCTTTTCATTATCACCTACTCCCTGTGATGAGCTTTGAGCCTATGTGCTTTATTTAACAGATCCATAAAGCCTATTATCCACCAAGACTATTAACAGCTATCTCCCCAATGACTGAGATGTGTTGTGAGCTGTCAGAGTATTTTATTTCTGCCTTGCTCATTCTTTCAGCAGACTGGAAAATTGCAGATATGTTTATAAGTATGATAACACCACACAATTGAAAACACAACCTGCCATTTTCTGATGGTCTTGTGAGAGGTCCAACCACTAAATAAATCTAGAAAAAATATGCAATGGAAAAATAAATAATTATATCTAAAATACTGAGACGTTTCTCAATGGTTCATTTTTAATAGTCCATAATTAAGATTTCATGGTAAAAATAAAAACTGCTCAGGAAATTCTTTTAAAATTGGATCCCAAGAACCCTGTGTACTCTTGGTTATCAGATAACTGCTGTTAACTAGTTATATATACAAGGTGATAAAGGGGTTAAACATCAAGAAGAGAGAGAAAGATAAGCAAAAGTTGGTGTAGTAAAAAGCAGTATTACTCAGCTTAATGGATATGGTACAGTATTATTGAGTTAAACACATTGCTGTATTTCAGATGTTAATGAAATACATGAACAACACACAGGAGGCACCTCTTTTAATTCATGACAAAGTAAACAACGACATGAAAAATAAGAGTATCTGTGTGTGTGTGTGGGCAACATATATAGTTCCATTTCTAAAGTTCTGCTTACAAAGCATTTAAAGTATGACCAGAAAGAATGTTTTCTTGAGCAGTGTAACTTCACCTAGAGAGTGTTGCCCATGGAATTATTTCATAACAATCGCACTAATCATACTATCACAATCACACAGACATGCTAACATACTAATGTAGCTTTCATCACTCCTGTTAATGAAAATGGATTAAAGGAGGGCTCAAAGACAGGAAGCTGTGGACTAACTAGCTGAATTTTTACTGCCTTATGTTATCATACTGTAGAGTACATAAATTTATCAATTATGAGTAAAAGCAGAAAAATATATGGAGAACAGCCTTCCTTACCTTGGCAGCAGAGATTTATGGCTATTTAAATGATCATATTTTCTCCAGTGGGCAGTCACCAAAGCAGTAAGCCAAGGTGAATGCAGTGTTCAACACGAGCCTGTGTCCCCTGTGTCACCTGAACAGGGCCAACCACACCACAGCCAAAACATGGTCATGCCATGGTGACAGGTGTGGTCTCAGCAAATGGCTCACACCAAGGATGGCTGCAAGGAATACAGGGACTTCTTCAGACAGAAATATCTTCCATGAACTGAAGCACTCCTGAGCCTGACATTCCCCAGCACTCACACCTGTGAGCAGCAGGAAATATCTTCGTGCTGGCTCATGGAATCCCAGCTGGTGGTGGGCTATCAGGAGCTGCTGGGCAAAGACAGAAGTGTGGAAAAGTCACCAGCATCAGCCAGAGACTGCATCCCAAGAGGCATTCATGGCTGCCCTGGTAAGACCCTTGTATGTCACTGCTCTGAAGAGCTGAGGATGCAGCTTCCAGCCTCACCCATGGTTTGGCAGATGCATTTTAGTGAGTACAGTAAGTTTCTTCTGACCTCAGCTACAAAAAACACAGGGCAGAGAAACTAAAGATAGACACTAATGCATGTGAATGCTGTGTTTGATTAGTGAAAACTAGTCCCTCCATTCCTTCCATGACAGGAATAGAAAAATAAAGAGGGCTAGAATTGTTTTGCAGTGATCTTACAGAAACCTCCCCTGTGATCACTGTGAAAGAGTATGTTCTTTATGTCATTCACGTGGCATGAAGCTGAATCAGTTGAGGTTTACATTGGACATCAGAAAAAGATTCTTCCCCCAGAGGGTGGTTGGGCACTGGAAGAGGCTCCCCAGGGCAGTGGTCACAGCACCAGCCTGCCAGAGCTCAAGAAATGTTTGGAAAATGTTCTCAGGCACATGGTGTGACCCTTGGGGATGCTGCTGTGCAGGGCCAGGAGCTGGGCTTGATCCTTGTGGAACCCTTTCAGCCCAAAATATTCTGTGATTCTGTGATTTTGGTACAGGCATACCAAAGAAATGTTATCAACCAGACAGGGAGGAAAACATGTCCCAAAACCCCTACGCTAAAGTTTCTGCTTATATTCATTTTATATATATATATATGTATAAGCACTTCCTCAAATTCTTCCATTTCCCTGTCTTTGCCATCATTTTGCTAGATGACAAGAAGTCTATGACTTCCAAGGAATGTTCAGTGTGTATTCCTGTTAGAGCATTTGGTAATTTTTTAAAAGGCATTTAACAAATGATTTTGTGTTAACAGCTTTTTTATAATTCAACAATGTTTATGCTTCAAAAAATTCTGTTAAAATCCACTTAGATTATATTAAATCACACCAGAATGCTGTAAAATATTCTCCGCAACTTTATTCTTGTGGAGATATCTCAAAGAAAGTCTTCTGCCACAAAAGTTGAGCATTTAGTTTAACAAAACATCTTATAGTCAATGTAAATATATGTTGATTTGAACTATGTCAACATTTTTTTTTCACAGTGTATATGAAAATGTGGGGTTTTGTCACTAATTTATTTTATCACTGAAGTTGCTAAACAAATATTTTGGTTGAAAATTTAAGTATGTGGATGATATGCACAGTTATAATGTTGCTGGCAAGCCTGACAGCTTGCAGTTGAAATTTTAAACACACAGCCAACTTAAGCAGAAGAATAATTTCAAATAAAGAAAATACTCAGGACATAGCAAAACAGTGGCACTGTATCTTGTCTCATACTTGCTGAACAGGCCCTTAACATTAATTTGGAGATAGTTTGAATTTTTTCTTCCAATAGAAAACAAACAAAATCTTCACTCTGAACATGTACCTACAGACATATCATTGCAATGTAGTGCTTAATTTCTCATGGCCTTTCCTAAACAAACTAGTTAAATAGCTAATTAAATCTATCTTCAAGCTTCTCAGTTATGCATATATTTCAGATATTAAGTTGTCTAAAATTTGGCTTCAAACTAGAACAAGACAAGAAAGTACTGTGTTTCTTGTTCTATTGGGTGAGGGAGTTCCCTATTTTAAGCAGATTTTACAAGGGTATCTGTACTGGTGATAGTCCAAAAAATTTAATGAAGACATTATGCACACATTCAAGTCTTTTCTCAGACTTACCCAGAAGATTGTTATGATTAATTGTTCCTTGTCTTCAAAATTGCTGATTTGAACAGATACTGACACCCATCAGCATAGAGGTAGATGTGAGAGCAAAAACCCCTACCCAAACCAAAACTTTTGTGAATACAACAGTATGTAAACCCCAAAATCTAAAACCGTAACCAGAAAATCTGCACACATGTCCTACCTGATGCCACAGGGCTGTGTAGCTTAGGAGAGACTTTGATGTACATGGCTGACATTGAGACTGGAAGTGGCAGTTTGACACTTTAGTGTTAGTTACCCTTACAAATTTATACAGATTTCTACTCATGAGCACATCCACTCTTTTTCACATTAATCTCTCAGAGGCTCACCTTGCAAGGTGAAGACTATGTCTTTCCCTTCAACTGTGTGTTGAATGTGGCCATATCTAGCCTGCAAAAAGCTGCAAAACCCATCCAGCAAATTTTCCTATCAACAGCAAACTGAGGCAGAAGGCAGAAGTAGGGGAAGATTCCCACTAAGGGTTTTCTGGTTGACTTGAGGAAGAGAGCTTGGCTCTGCAGGCATCAGTGTGAGAACAGAACAAACACAGTTGCCTCTCTCGTTTCTCAAAGGAGAAAAGTAGCCTAAGGTGGAGACAGGTGCCAACTGGGAAAATATTTTATCAAAGCAGATGTATTTATAGCTCATGTACAAGGTTTTGCCAGAAGAGACATGGAGCTGTTGTTACATTCATAAATTAAAGCTAAATCACCGAGGCAGATACTGAGCTTGCAGCTGCACATTAGTGGGCACCTCCTCAAACTGTGCTCATGGTATATTATGCACCTCTGATCTAGTGGTCTCACCAGTTTATACCCATTGCCTTCCAGGCCCCAGTTACTCACAGTCATGCAATCCCTTACACAAAACTTTGGGTAGCAATTTTAGGACAAATTTATATGTTGGTAAATTTAGCATCTTTCTCTAAGGTCTAGGAGAATCAAGATAAATACTTTTGACCCAAAGCCTCATTAGCCTGGGTGAAACATGCTTTCCTCTGGTACTCTGCTGGCAGAATTCAGACACATGAGAGAGGGATTTCCTTCTCCACATCTCCTCCTCCATGGTAGAGGAGTATTAGCAATAACAATAACTTGCATTGAGCCCTTTATTTCACTGTATTCATTTTGGAACACTGTAAGACGTCATTCCTAAATGTAATAAAATAAATGCAAAGCAAATAAGTTTAAATTTGCAGGACAAACCCTTTTATGTTGTTTAAATTGAAAGGTTTTTTGCATATTTGCATAGAAAGAAAGCATGGGTATTCACTCATAGTTCTGTATAATGAAATAACATAAAAATCTGATTTAAACTAATTATTTACAAAATCGGCTTTACCTTATATTAAATCTCAGGCTTCATACTGACAAAACTAAATGCATTTGTGCTTATAGTAAGAGATCCTCTTGAGAATCAATTTGATATAAATTCACCACTACACAGGGTATGCATGTGTGCTTCCACTGGTATTTGTGTTTCAACAGATAAAATGTAAAATATTATACCTGCTGCATTTGGCCAGGTTTTGTTTCCAATTTACAGTGCCTGTTTCAGCTCAGGGTTACAGGGAGGTACTGAGCATGAGTCAGGAGCAGCAGCTGTCCCCAGTGTCTCATCTCATCACGCAGCTCGGACTGACGGAGCGCCAGCGGGGAGCACGGCAGGAGCAGGGAGCAATCCAGGACAACTGTCCCATCACTGAAGTATCTGTGTGAGCAGGAACAAGATTACTTCATAGCACATTGGAGATCAAATGAGATAAAGAACTGAGCCTGTGAAAATTTCTTAGCGTTTCTCTGCTCTGAGTAGAACTAGCAGGTGCCTCAAACATCAATGTGGACAAGGAAAGAAAGAGTAAGATACTCCATCTTTTACCAGGACAGGAAGGCAGGGCATTTAGGACAATTCCAACAGCTTGAACTTGATGAAGATTGCAGTGAGTCACCCACTTCTGCACAGAGGCTGACCATTTTTCAAAATGGAACACAAGTAGTAATGCAGGAATGGTTCAACATTCAAACATACTTGATCAGAGCTGGTCACAGGTTGATGTTTTCATTTTGTGTGAAACTCCAAATTTTAAATTCCCTTCAGTGCTAATTGGATCAACAAACAAAGCAATGGAAATTTTAAACAATCAAATATGTTGGGGTGGTTTTTAGGTGTGGGTGAGTTTTTTTGTTTAATTAATTGATTTTTTTTTGTTTGGTTTTGATGTTTTTTTAATACTGCACCTTTTACTTTCTAATTCATCCCTTGACTTCTTAAAATGTATAATTCGTGTAAGGGAAAAACATTACTAAAGGCAAGTGCTGGAGCAGTTTTTATTTGTTGATTGTTTTTTAATAAGTGGCAAACAAATTCCAACATTAATGTATCATTTTGGGAAAAACATTGCTTTGGGAAAATTGTCATGTTTAGAACCCCATTATTTTCAGAAACAATATCCCACAAATGTTTCCAAATAATGTCATTTATTTTCTGTTTGAAAACCCATAGTTCATCACTTAAAGTTTATGTAAAACACATCTGTTGCAATAGCTGAGATACTAAGCTGTAATACAGAATTGAACTGGACATCATGGGTTCTGGCCTTGCTCTCCACAAGATTTCTCACTACTACACATCAACAGAGATATAAGAATCCAGATCAGTACACAGTAGACTATCAGTTAAAAAAAAACCCCAAAAAACAGTGTCCAAAATAAGAACTCAAATTTTATTGAAGGTGAATACGTAGCATTCTCCTCTAGAACCTATATGAAAGCACAAAACTCATTATGGAGACTTAGTCTCAGTAAATATTTTAATCAAAGAATAGCAATTTTCAGTATATCTTTCTCATGTGCAAAACCATTATCTCTTCTTATCTTAAACTAATTTAAGTCATTATTAGGTTTAATTCATAGCTATACAGAAACAATAAGTTTTCTTCAAACTTAGATCATACATTACATTACATTACACAATTACAATTCAGCAGTTTTTATTCAACGCTGATCACATTTCCAGGGGTTGTCAGTGACAGAGAGCAAGAAAAACCTTTCCACAGTTGGACTTTTTTCATCCCAGTTAGTCCTGTTTCAATGTTCTTGAATGTGTCCTCAGCAGAGGAGGACTACTGGCAAGTGGATTTCGCCCCCCTCTGACTCAACTTGCAAAACATGTTCTCATTTTAGAAAACAGGATATTGCCCAATATGACACTACTGCTGCTGTCAAAAATCACTCTGAAAAAATAGGGCAAGCCTAAACTGCTGTGGCCTGTGGTCAGAAACAGAATCTTTGTGCTTCTGTACTGAGCTTCTCCCTACCCACTTCTGCTGCCCCTGAACTACTTCCTTTCTTCCTTTACAGTAGTTGAGATACGTCCTGTCCCTAACGACTGTCCCATCTAAAAATAAGTGCTCTTGACACACAAGAGATGTCAGACTAGCACAGCAGGATGCTGAAGCGTCTCGAGATGTGTTGCAGGGCTTCTCTTACAGTGGGCTGCAGCAATTTAGGAATTCACACTTGATAAATGCAATAAGGGCGGCTTCTTTTTATCTCTTGCAAATGGTGCCAGGACTGATGTATTCCTGATCCTTATTTGGCAATCCAGCTTGCTTCTTTTGTGCTGTTCTGTGGAATCACAACATTCTAATGTTTGGTTAAGCAAGCATGCACTGTTATTGTATATAGCTTTTTAATTAACACCTATAGGTGAACTATGTCATTGTTGGAAACTGGCTCAACCTTTTGTTTGGGTCTGCATTTTCTTAAAACATACTTGTACAGAAACACACCCTGCTCTGATAGTGTTTCTAAAGCAGAAAGATAACACCTAAGCTCTGGAAGGTTTCTTACCATAGCTGAAACAACTCCTCTTCATCTTCTTTTTGAATTTCATTTTCCAGACACAGAGATACAGCAACAGTGTATTACACTTAATTAATGCTATTACTTGATCCAATTATCCTTGCCCTTGCTCTTTTTTCAAGGTGAGTGAAAATCATAATGCCAGCTTAATAAAATACACTATCTTTCTTAATAGCTACGTATTACATTATCCTTTATATTGGTTAGATTAAGCTAAAGCCATTCCAGAGCAAGGCCTGGAGAGATGATCTGTCTCCTTGTTACCTAAGTGGGAGTTAAAAAATCACTTTTTAAGTGAGTGTGGGAAGAAAAAAAATCACTTTTTCATTACTATACTAGTGTTTAGTCTGAAATACTGCTGTATAGAAACTGCAAGGGAGTAACTGGAATTACTGTTTCTCTCCTATTCTCTTCAATGTAGCAATTTTGTAGATACTCATGTTTGCAAATTTTTGAAATTTGAGTACTGTACTTTTTCAGATACCTCCCAAAAACTTAGGAAAATACATGACTTACAGAGGATACTTAGCTGGAAGTCTTTCTTGAAAGTTCTTTTGCAATTTGCAATGGAAGCAGCGTTCTTTGAAAACATAGCATGTGAACATTATAACACTTTATTGGGCTTTTCCAAGAGGTACCTAAAGAGCCAGCACTTCGAGAAAGAACTACACTTGAGAAACCACAAAGCAAAGGAAGCACTAAGGGCCATAAAAACAGCTTCCAAAACTCCCACAAAAACATTCATTTTCTATTGATTATCTCATCTGAGAGTAGTACTATGTTTGGCAAAGGAAACTATGCTGTAATGTACCTTAACAGCACTCACAGCTTTTTGACTGCTGTGGGCTGTGATTCATTTGTTGACCAGGATACTGACTTTTGTCTGCTTGCTTCAAGATTTCAAGTGTTACCTACTTCTTGTTTCAATGGAATTGTATATCACCATACAATGTTTATCCAGCATGTGATTATCACCACCTCTAGGTCTTCTTTTAAAAGAATTCAGTGATTTCAGAAAGCTGGTCTCTCTGGTCCTGAAAATGCTGAAAAGCCATTTTGTTAAAAAAAAAACCTTAATTTCTAATCCTCATGAGAACACTTTTCTTCAGGATTCATAGCCTTTTACATTCCAGGAAATGGCAGGATCCACTCCAAGAGGGAAGGGAAATTGCCAGTGCTTGCTTCTCTTCCAAAGGAAGTTAGGTCCTGCCTTATTGAACACACAGAGCAGTACTCTGTGTACACAACTAAAGCAAATACAATGTAGGCTAGCAAAAAGTAAAGGCCTTATCTTTAGAAGTTTATCATATAATATTATATTTAATATTAGAGATTATATACATTTACTTGTCCCTTCTTTTCCTCTTGGCAAAACTGCTCCTGAATGTTCTAGTCCTGACTTACCTACTACCTGTGCCAATCCCTTTCAAAGTCCATACAGACTAAAGGAAAAGCAAACCTCTCTGAGAGCTACCAAGGCATTTTCTTTGATAAAACCAAAACTTGCCCTTACTGCATTATTTCAGTCACAGATGGAAACCAGACTGTATTTATATAGCATTATCTCAGCTATATATGGATGACAGAACCCAAACTAAATTGCTCTTTACCTTTCTTTTTCTGGCTGTTACAGAAATGAACAGGACATTGCTTTACAGTATCATTTTTACATTAGCACTGCATCAGCATCCAAGGGTTGAGGTGTTTCTAAACCAGTTTCTAAGCAAGTCCGGAAAGTAGTAACTAAGTTGTTTTACAGGCTCAGTGCTAAGAGGAAAATGAGGCAATTCATGTAAGGATTGGCTAAATAAATATAAAGAACAACCACAAATGGCTCTTCAGTTTCACTCTAATGTCCTTATTCTATACCTTTGGAATAATAAAATAAAGCAATTTTATATCTTTTCCTCCAGTTCATACCCTTAGAGGATCTTGACCTCAGAAAGATTTTAATTTTGTTCATTAGGTTTTCATGCACTGCTATAATAATCTTTTCAATAATGCTTAAAAAAGAATGTTTAAAAAGCTATTTTAGCAATTACTCTGTTCATTTAAAGATTTTGTCTTTTTAAAGTAATTAGATTTATGTGTATTTTTTTTAATTTCAATACATTTAGTTTAACAACTGGATATTGTTAGAGATGCTAAATCCTAAGCAAATATTGCTATTAGAAAACAAACCATGCAGATCAAATTTACAGTTTTAGACTCCTTCACTTCTCCCTTGAAAGAAAATGCAGATCAATCATAATAAAACTATTTTGGTGGAAAAGACTAAGTTCATCCTTTACCAAAAATTAATAACAGAGCAAAAAAGCTTTGGAATTAAAAGTCCCAAACCCAACCTCACACTCCAAAGAAAAGATTCAAGAACTTTCTGCTAGAACAGACACGATTTTCCAAAATCCCTGAAAATGTGTCCTCTAATGCCCCCATGCCTCTGAAAAAAGTTAAGTTTAACAGTGGGAGATGGCATTAAGGATAAATGACCTGCTCTGCTCAAGTTACCTCAACAAAACCTTCCACTTTTTTTTAAAGGGGGTGCTTGGTGCCTCTGAAGCTCTACATTAAAGCTGTTCAAGCTCTTACAGTTGTTTGCAGTTCAACTGCCTCTTCCAGCCCTCTAGCCAGAAACAACCTGCACTTCTCCTTCAGGGCAACACTGAGGTGTGTCTAGGAGAGCTCTGTCCTTGCCTGCTGCTCTCCAAGGACTGAGCCAAAGTGCCCAGACACTCCTGGGGCCTGCATGGAACAGCTGTGCACACTGTCCACTGCAAACTGCACCACTCACAAAGGTCTCTGCCCCTTTCAGCTCTGGGTGCTTGTTAAGAGTCATTCTGTCCTAATCTTTTATAGAATCTCTGTCAGTTAAATTATTCATTTTAGGAAAAACAGCCCTGTCGAACAACTAGAGAATTCTTTTTAAATTCCTAGAATCCTAAAGCAAGTAATTGTCAGACTCAGTATTTATGGAAAATCAGCTGGAAAACAAAAATGACAACCCTCATCTGAGCTAGCTGCTTGTGGCCTGAAGGCTGAGCATTACTCAACTCTCCATGAGCACAACTGTTAGTGCATGAAACTTTAATACCCCTACGTTCAACACAATTCATTCTTCCAAGGCAGGCAATTCAGTAATTAACAGTACACACCCTTAAATCAAACCACACAAGGATGCATTATTTTTCTTGTTCAGGAAAACTTCATTTCAGCAAAGGAAGAACATAAAAGAACACTGTACACCAAAGGTAAATACTTAGATTTGCTACTCCTGAGCTCCCCTTTGAGAGGAGAACAGAATGATTTCAGGGGGAGAGGGAGATGGGATGCCAGACACACAGACAGGTAGACAATAGATTCATTTCATGGAGCTTGGCAGACATTTAACTTGATGCTATTTTCTCCTGTACTATACTTCTAAACTATTAAGAAAAATAAAAAACTTCAATGCTGTTTAAAAACCTCGGAAGTTAATTATTCTCTAATCATTCTACCAAGTCCATCTGGCAGCTTCACAACTGCAACACTTGAAAGCCAAGAGTTTTCCCTTTGCCAGCAAAAGATGTTCCTATGGCTATTGCAGTGTTTGAAAATCTACTTGGAAATTCCTAAGACTCATTAAACCACTGACTAATTTGACACTATGGCAAGTATTCATAATGAATCAGGGACAAATCCTTTCTCTGATCACTTTATGAAATGTGCACACTCAGAAGTTACCCTAAAAAAAACCCACTCAACCATTATGTCATATTATATGCTTTACATAACCTGCATTCAGGGAATTACTTTCACTTTTCCTCCTCATGTAGCTTTAGCCTGGGCAATTACTGTGTTTTCTCCAAGCAAAAGAAATTTATTTCAAAACACTAATTTAGAACCCAATGCTGCTGAAAAGCTGCATCCTTCCTCTTTCTGTAAAGACTGATAAATTAAAAAGAACATTAGAAGTCAATGATGAGAAATTGCTACAAGTACATTGGCCTTTGAAATCCTGAGAATCCAGTAAGCTCAAAATTCAATAAAGCTTTTGATCACTCTGAAGTCCCATGACAATTCACATTTCTCAGACATAAAAACAAATATCTTAATGAACTTGAGCCTATGCCTAAAATACCATCTCAGTGTATACAAGCAAAGCTCTGCATAAGGAATTCTCCATGGCAAAATACTAAGGAAACTACAAAGCATGTCTGACTAATATTGAATATACTTAGTGAGGTTTAATGGGTGACTGAATTAAGAGTCAAATATTCAAAATTGGTATAAAAAGCATCTTTACTGAACAACTTATAAAAAGGAAAATGCATACAATTTGAGGTCATTAAACAAATTACCAATAGTGACAAAAACTCAACAGAATGTTTGCCAAACATCTCGCTTGTCCACAAAGTATCCAGTGAAAAATATACCAGACAGGTATTACATAGGCAACTATTTAATGAAAGTCAATGTAAAAATAGCAATTATTTTTCTAACTGCTTTTTTCCCTGTCAATTTTCCAAAATGCATTAAGGACAAGGATTCCACCAATCACTTTTCAGTCTCATTCTCAGGTTCACTGTCTCCACTATCACTGTCTCTTCCAGGGTGTTCTGGCATTTTTCGATGTTCAACTATTTCTTCCACGTTCAATTCTCCTTCCTTCATCATTTCTTCTACTTCATTTTCTTCCTGCATGCCCTGACCTTCACCTTCTACTTCAGTCTCTCCAGTTTGTGTCGGTTCTGGTTCTTCAATCATGGCAGGTGGGGGCAGTAAATGCTGGATGATTGAAAAAAAAAAAGGATTTTAGGTTTTTACAATTTAGTTTGAACTGTTCATCTTATATTTAGGATTTTGCAT
The DNA here is from genome assembly GCF_903797595.1 of Erithacus rubecula. Lineage (NCBI taxonomy): Eukaryota > Metazoa > Chordata > Aves > Passeriformes > Muscicapidae > Erithacus > Erithacus rubecula. The sequence goes on along the minus strand of NC_136688.1, from coordinate 32,360,589 downwards.
TAGATAACAAGTTAACAACCAACATTTAAAATTTAGAAGCCATGATTTGTAAGCACTTGACTCCTATAGAAAAAAAATTGGAATAATGATCACAATATAGTCATCTTAGATACATTTTTATTTCCAGAAACAAGGGTGTTCCAACTCAAGGACAGAAAACACATTTCATCACCCCAGGCACTCAGACAAGCAATAGGGTTATGGTAAATCCCTACTTGGAGCCATATGCGTATTTCTACCCTAACTTTATCTGTTACCATTTCAAACTCCTAGATATGTTTAACTCAGTTTTTGATGCCTTCAACAGGCCTGTCTAACAACTCATACCCATAATTTCCCCTTGCAACATCTTATAAAATACTATGTGAATATTATCTGTACTTAACAAGTTTCATGGCACAGCTGTAAATGTAGAACAATTCAAGCTTCACTAACAGTTAAACAATGCTTAAATATTTTCACACAACACCTCTGAAAAAGTAATTTAGTGTATTCAAAGTGTTCTGCTTACAACCAAAGAAGGAGTTTACAAAACATTATAGGCTGGAATGGTAGCCAAGTAACAAAACTGGACAAAAAAAAAACTCAGCAATGCACTGAGCTGAAGAGTATGGATGAATGCTATATAATTCCAGGCTGAACAGAAACACTCACATCTCTTGCAGCCTGACATTATTTAATGACATGATGGATATTTCTTTAGACTATTTTGGATCTTTTTAATGAAATGCAATCTTGAAAAAGTTGATTGTTTAGCTTTGTTTTGCTCAAAAGGCAACTTTTTTCACATGACAAATGAGGTTGTCAATTACAGTGAAGTTTTACCTTCAATTAGATGATACTAATATTACAAATTTGCATAGGCAAATATATAAATCCATTATAATTACCAGAAGAGAAATAAAAAGCATTTTCTATAGACTCTGAAGTTACCAGACTGGTCTCTGTGACCATCTGTGCACAGGAAAGTGTACTTCCAAACCAAAAATCTTACAAAAATACATTCTTGATGTATGAGGCAAACTCAGATTTCTGTGACTTAGATGCTTGTTGTGCTTTGTGACAACTACTTGTAAAGCCTGGTGTAAAAGAAAAGGAAGATAATAATGTTGTACTGAACAGAATAAAAGAAATTTAATGCTAGCTTTGCTTTTTTTCAGTAGCTCACTTCTTGGCTTCTCCTGCAAGGATAATGTGATTCATTGTCACAGTAGGAAAGCAGCAGTTTTGTAACTAATTTTAGCTAGCAATAGATAAGATTAGGATGCCAAAAAAGACTAACAGGTACTAGCAGGAGACTGGGTCCATATTTGATTAAAGTGTCAAGCAAATGCTTTTTGGTAAAATTTAGATGCTAGCATCTGCTTTTCAGGACATGTATACAGTTCCCTGTTTTGACAGGGCTATTCATTTACACCTAAATGTGGCCAATCTACTGCACAATCTACTAAATCTTCATCGCATAACATTTTGCATGGTTGAAAGATCTCCAACTATTCTAGACAAACTGGCTTCAAAGCAAGTCTTGTCAGGTGCCTACAGGACTGGGTTTCAAAAAAAACAGTGTAAGCTTACTTCACTACTACTAAAAAAAATTACAGTCAGAAGAAATTCTAGTAGCATCATATTTATATATCCCCTTTTCCTCATAGTACACAGGTAATTACAGCGTTTCTGAAAAATAGTGAGAAAGTATGCTCTCTGTCCAGCCAATCTGGAAAAGGCTTTTTCTGGGTAACAAAACACCTGGGGTGAAATTTGGGCGAAGCTTTCTCTCAGAAATATAAATAAAATCCAGAAGTCACTAGGTAAGAACTGCAGAGAAAAATAACTTTTCTATCTGAAAGTTTGACATTCGGTTAAAGTTTTGGGTTCTGATCGCTACTGATTACATTGTCCTGTCTTAGAAGTGAAAGAAAAAAGGGAAGAGGATGTGACAAAAACATCCTTGCATTAAAGAACAGAACCTAGATTTCTTAGACTATCTGTTCAAGGACAGCCATGCTCACACTCTCTTTCCACAGTCTGCTAATACAGAGTAAGTAGTGTCCTTTCACATAAATTTTGTCCACTTTTGGAAATCTTTCAGAAGAGCAAAAACCAGTAAGGGAACTTCAGAGTACCATGAAAGCATAAATTATAATGCAATATATAGGTATTATATAATATATGAAGAATAATATATAGGTAATATAAATATGACAGACCCCAGACACTGAGTGAAAGCTGATGCAGTTGAGGGATTGCATTTAGGACCATTCCCTTTTGGTTTAACCACCTCTATGCTTTACAGATCCAAGTATGCTGAGCAAAGGCAGCTCTCTTCTCAGTATCCTACCTAAGCTACCTTAATGCTCCAATTACTCACATGAGACTACAAAGACTTTCTGCTGCATTCTGAATTCTGCTTCAGGGATTAAACACTGGCAAAATTAGGTACAGAAGTAACTACAACTGCTTCCAACCCCAATGCAATTTTGCTTGATGCTGAAGTAGGGTTGAAAAAAATTGCTCCAGAACAAAAAACACTACAGCTGCAAACCAACCTGGATTATAGGGTGATTTAACAGGGTTAAAATAGTTTCAAGACATGATCTGGTCTTTCTCTTAATTATTGCATCATGCAGTGGTGTTATAATCCCACTAGCTGAAATACCTCACTTACCTGAAACATAACACACAAGTTTCCTTCAAATTAATACTGGACAAGTTAAGTATTAATGGATAGTATTTTAGGCCCAGACAGAGCCATCAATGCACTTGTCATCAACTACTGATAGGTTAGTGGCCTTAAATTAGGGCTAAAACCACTCAAACATACAGCTTTAGGTACATTTTAGAAAACCTTAATATTCTCAATCCAGTCCCAAACACTTGTTGAATTTTAAATATAACAGAAACAGACAAATCTCAACAGCCTCTCACTGAAAAATTATTTTATTTTAAATGCATTCCAAAAGTTAGAAGGCCCTTACCTGTTGATGGTGGCGTGTACTCTGTATCATGTGCATATACATATTGTACACAAAGTTGGCCATTTGAGGCATGTTCTTAATAACATGTATTTGGTGAGCTGGTCTTTCTCCATTCTAAGAAGAGGAAAAAAGTTGACATTCAGCAAACAAAGCAAAACAATCATCATTCAAAGGTTATTTAACTGTATTAGAAGTCAAAAGCCCTGAGAAATTAAATAACACTTTTCAAAGAAAAAAAATTGGTGAATTCTTTGGAAAGTTCAGAAGCATAGGTTTTACATTTTGGGGAACTGGATTAATCATGATACTGCAGCCTGAAGAAGAAACTTCAAAAGGAGAGGATGGGTTCTGACTCCTACTCCATTAAGTACATTTTGGACTCAAGTAACTTAACATATTGAATGCACAAATTGTTTATGATCAGATTAGGAGTTAGCCTCTTGCTTGTCACAGCCCAGCTCCTTGCTCACACTCAGTGACCATGCTCATTGCATTCTTGTTGCATAGTCGATCTGGAAGTTTCAATTCAAAGGGCTCCCTCCCAAGCTTGTCAGCAGCATTTAAGACCAGAGAATCTATAACTAAATTTTGGGTGAATGCAGCTTCAGAACGCAGAGTGGATATGCTCCTTTGTTTCTTCATTTAGCTCCTGCTCTGTGTGCTCTGTGCTTAGATCCTCGGCACAAACCTTTCCCTAAAGATCTAGTGCAGTATTACAAATTAAGTTTTTGTACTTATGAACCTAGCTCAGCAGTAAAACTCTTGGGATATTGGAACCAATTTAAAGAGAAAAAAAAAACTTGCAATCCTGAATTACTCTGTTACATGTAATTTTACCTCTTTAAATGAGAAATTATTAGCTTTATGTAGCTTTGCTTGAGAGATAACATTATTTTGTTTCATAACAAAACAGAAAGCATTTAAAACTAAAAAAATATTTTGAACACAAAAGAAAAATACTGAATCATTTACACAGGCAGAACTCAGGAAAATGCAGACACAACAGTTACTGATACTTACGTTACACTGATAATTAACTCTTGTGGAAACATCAATTAAAACCAGCTGATGTGTATCATGACAAAAGATAACTCCAAGGAGTTATTCATACAACTACAGAATCATGAAGGTTGGGAAAGACCTCTAATATCAATGAAATCCAACCATCAAGTGACTTTGTTGAGTTCACCACTAACCATACCATCAAGTGCCACATCCACACCTTTTTCTAAGTATTTCCAGGGACAGTGATTGCATCATTTCCCTGGACAGCCTGGTCCAATGCCAAGATACACCAGATACACCAGTCTGGCAGAGAAAAAAAAGTTTCACCTCTTACAGCCCACTCAAAAACACAAACACCCATCACAGATACCAAAATCCAATGCAGCTGTTCCTACCTGCCTTGCTGTTGGAAAACATTCTGTGGGAACGATATGGAGGTGAAGTGGTCGAGCTGTGAGCTGGCTGAAGGCTGGAGTTAGCTCAAAACAGTTCTGAAATAGTGACACCCTTGCAAAGATATAAAGTCCAAGTCTGGCTCTTGACATGGCAACGACTAATCGTCGGACATCCCTTCAGAAAACAAAATCAATCATGTTTTTTCATCAGTGACACACAAGAGTCTTAATTAAAAGAAATATAAAATCATCTGCTAAAACACTATCTTGTCTTTAGTTGTTCTCCCTACATATTGTTTCGATGACAAGCAAATCCTAGTACCATTATATAGAACTGTAAATATATTGGTTCACTGTACCAATACCACATGAAAAACCACCTTCTACTATTTTCTTACACCTCACAACTAAAGTTGAGAATAAACATTGAGAAAAAAATTCCAATAGCATTTCTGTATCTGAATGAGTAAAGAAGAATCTGATAACTCATCTATCTACCAAAGATTAGACATGTCTTCCTCCATCACATCCTAAACCAAAAGTGCAAACATTTAAAATGCAATAATTATATACATAGCATTGAACTTCATTTCTGCTACATACTCATAGAACAGAAACTTTTGTATAATGTACTATAAACATTTCTGGATCTGATACAGAGTGCAAGTACTGCTATGGCACCACAAGATGTTTTTACATACCTAAGGTGGCCTACAGCTTTGGTACGTACGAGTGAAAGGAGAATATAATCATTCTGTTGGCCTTGGAATCTGTCCACAGTTGTCACCTAGAGAATTTAAAAAAAAGGAAAAAATAACCTCTATAGGTTAATCTTTGCCATTTCAATTAAAACATGATACTAAAATTTTAACATCAACTTTGGACTGAGATTGCAGTAATCGAGAAGAGAAAATTCTTAACTGATTCAGTTGGTCACCAACAAGAAGTCTGTTTTTTTTTTTCTGGAATATGTTGGGAGGAGCTTTGGTCTGATTGTATACTGTTTCTTTTACTTCTTTTTGTTTAACTTCAGACAGTTAGAAGTGGGGTGCTAATACCAAGATTATGAAAAGTCATTGACTTTGTAATACCGTTTTAACCTGCAGAATTAGCATTAGACATTTTAACTATATTCTTTGTTTCTTCAGATTTGTGATCACACATTCTATCAAATAATTTCCATTCTGGGTGGATCTTTCTAAAGATGTGATTATAGGGAATGATGCTATTATAGAGAACAAAGAAATTACAAGAAGTGTTATTTTGTCCCATATAGCTTGTAATCTTTTCACCTTCACCGACTTCACTCTGTCAAATATTCAACAGGCAAAAACAAAGGCACTAATTTCTGAAATTCTATAGAATGCAGGTTCATAAACATGTGGTTAAGCAGGAAATACTTCCACAGACAGATGTTTAAATATAGTTGAAATTAGCATGACCTGCAATATGACAATTTAAAAACACAGAAACCAGAACTACTCCAATGACTAGCAGATTTTCAAAGTCACCTTGTTTGGCCGTCCAATCAGAGGATTGTTGCCACATCTCTGATTAATGACATCACGGATCAGGTGTTTCTGTCCATTATATGTTGTCAGGATACTTATCCTGTCTGCAGGATAACCAAGCAGGCACATGTACATGAAGACTGCCACAACATACTCTGCCTCACCAAGATTCTAAAGTTTAAAATAAAAGAAAAAGACATGAAGACATGAAGAAAAAGACAAAAAAAAAAGAATAGTATCTGTGACATTGCCAGGTATTTAGGCAAATATTTTAGTGCTAAGAAAAATGTCCCTAGATCTGACAATTCTTGGTTCGCTTCATACAAACCATTTTGAAAGAACAAAAGAACCACAAGTAGGTTTAATACCTTCATTCTCATTCCTTTTCAGAAAACTTCTAAAAATATCTACACCAATATTATTGTTAGGCACTGATTGAAACTTTGCAATATTTACTCAAAAGTTCCAGTCAGCCCAAAAAGCTGCAATGACTCACTCCTCAGTAAACTGAAAGTAAGAACTAGTTGAACTTCCATAAATAAAGTCCTTTCAAGTATTAATTAGGAGACAGACATCTGGATTATCAAATCCAGTTATTACCACTGCAGATCATCCTATTCAATTACAAATTATCAGCTGTTATTTTGTGTACCGTAACTTTCTCTCACTGTCATTACCTCACGAGTCTGTCCCAAAGTACCACTCTTCTGGCTACAGGAAGCTTTGTTCTATTTCCAGACTGAAGTTATTCATATCCTATTTAAATCCACTTTCTGTCAACAAAAATTATCTTTCAGGTTAAAAAGTTGTTCTCAAATGCTGACATTTACTCCTGCTCTATTTATACAAGGAATTTTATCCCCACTTGGCATATGTTTGAATAGGCAGGACATACCAGCCTCATTTATTTTTTCTTACTAAGTGGGCTCTGCATTACTTGGAAAATGCAGTTGCCAGGCATATCAAACACCTGTGGGTGTAAAGCTATTCTACAAATTTTAATCCCCTTTAAGTCTGGAAAGAAAAGCTCAAATTGACAAAGAGAAATAATACATTACAGCAACCTGTTATCTCGTGAAAAACCAACATACTCTGCTAAATATCATTCAATTATCACGATCACCAAAAACAAAAGTAATGCTAGAAAGTATTAGAAGAGTGTGCACATGAGAGTACTGATATAATGAGAAGTGTGTTCTGTGTCCTCATGTCAGTGTTCTTAATCTTCTTTAGCCAAAGAGTAGTCTGAAGCAGTGCTCACACTCTCAGTTATAAGGCACTCCTTTCAGTTGTTTGTGTTCCACTGGACAACTATTTACTAATTGAATGCTACAGTTTCAAAAAAAAAAAAATCTAAATAATCTCTCCAAACAATTCTATCCTCAATCTAGCAATGGGATAAAGTGAATTATGATTTACTATTGCATTCTTCTTTAGCAGGACACTGATTTGTACTGAAAATGTATTGAGAAATACATAAAAATAATATGAAAGTATTTCATATCTTTTAAAAAATATAGATTCATGTAAGTCTTAGTGATCTTCAGGGGGGAAAATGAACATGAATATTACCATCATAAAGTACATTATTTGCTTCCCATAACATTAAGCAAAATAAAAGGTGTTAATTCCACATTTCAATTAAACTCCTTAACTTGCACATTGCTCCAGCTCTAACTCTTCCCAAGTTTGCTATTTTAGGCACCATAGTTTGTTTTGCCAGATTTTAAAATAAGAAAAATAAAAGGACTGAAAATAGAAGTATCTCGTTATTTCCCTATTTTAAGAGAAACAGATAGAGACTGTTGTTGATTGCTTAACTTTAAAATTTACTTGAGAGTTTGAAAACTTAGTTGAGAAACTCCAAGACTAAGGTTTTTTGGCAATTTATTTCATCCTCAACATCTCTATGCCTCTTTATGTATATTAATAGCAGTACTTTTGCTCTTTTGTAGTTTTATTCTTTTATGAATGGGCATTTTAACATTCCTACATATAGATCAAATAAACACAGTGACTCTTCAAACTCATTTATGAGCTACCAAGCAAACTTCAATTCTTTGTGTTCAGGGGAAGTGCTACATGGCATTACAGCTGAATTACAATGGACTTGAATTTGCCTTGGGTCAAAATGATGTTTTGTAATGAATGACACCAAGTCTCATCCCTCCCTTAACAATGAAAAAACAGGTATCAAAGTCATTCACTGAGCAAAACATAATGTTTCATTTTCAACACACAAAATTCACTAAAAGCAGGAAATCACACTAATGACAATTATCTGAGAACATGAACTGAATGTCAGTTTACTATTTTTCTTCATTGCAGATCTAACAAGCACCACTGAGGCTAATAAATTACACACGTAGTATTTCCCTTACCTGATAGAAATAAGGATTGGGTTCAGACTCTCCTACACCATTGAAGTCTTCTACATTTATGAGCTGGAAGTCATACAAAAAGCCAGCATTGGCTGTCCTGAACTCTGGCAGAAGCTGCACGTGGGGCAGGTTACCCAGGTTCTTGTAGCGCCAGTTGTAGAGGTTACACAAACTGCTCAAAACCACACAGAAACAAACCACAGAGTGAGTTACAGCAGCTCCTGAACTCATCCAGAATAGTTCAAAGATTAGTAGGTTTTCAGTAAAAAGAACAATTTTGCTAGGCAGCCTGCACATATCTGAATGAACACACACAATCTATCCAGCAATATTATTTTTAGGTTGTGATTCTGTTTTGTTCTCGCTCACTGAAAACTTCAGATGCCATGTCAATGTGGCACACTTAGGCTTAAGTCTGCTCCTCTTGATCAAGGTACAAATTTTGCAAAATCCTAGTGGAAATTTTCACAGGCAACAAAACTTCAGGAATATTAATGCTTCTTTACAAAGCAGAAGGAATAAGGAAAAAAGTATTTTCTGCATTAACTGTGGTAAGGCTTGTTACAGTAAAATAAATTGATTTCCTTATTTATTTAGTGTGTTGCCTAATAATTAACACAAGACATGAACTGCAGCAAACAAAATCTACCCAATTCTGAATGATTCCTGATATTTATAGGGACAGCAATACTAACAAAATGACAGTAATACTAACTGCTCATTCACAAATGCACAACAATATTCAGATCAGATTAAGAAGCAGATAGCTCATGGGGAAGCTACCTGTGATCAAAAAAGACAAAGCATAGGAAGGTATGGACAAAAAATCCTTGATCAAGAAATCACTTGCGAAGTGAAGGACTTCTGCTCTCTTGTCAACACAAAGTTCAGTAAGATTTTATAAAATAAACTCTATTTACCATCACATTCAAATAAAATTTTCATTTAAAAAATCATACTGAACTGCCATGCACAAGACCAAAAAGTAATATTTCACATTCCAACCATTTCCTACATGAAAAAAATGAAGTTATCCTTCATACTGTCCACTACACTTTATGCTTAAAATAAAGACTTAAAATTAAACTTAGAGTAGCAAGATTTTATATGGAGTAATTTTCTCTTATTTGGTTTTATTTTTCCTTCTTAACATAGCACTACAAATACTCAATTTACACAACCAGTATATCTGGTATTTAAATTATCACAATGAAATGACAAATACATAGATAAAAAAGAAATGCTATTACACTACAGTGTAGCAGTGTCTCCTTTAATATAAAAAAGGCTTTATATTTTTGTGAGGACAACCAATCTCCAGATGCCTCTCTCCTGAAATACTACTCCTAAAAAGCACCCTTTTATAGACTTTAAGGGAATTATTATATATTCAATGCTAAAAAAATCAGGTCTTTATTTAACTTTGAACATACCAAATGTTAACTTAGAAAACAAAGCTTCTGCAAAGTTTCATTTGTAAAATAAACACTTAAGATGATTGAGTACCTTTGAATATAATTTTCATTAAAGTACTCATGCAACAACAGAGTACTACAATTAAGAAATTAATATGATTGCTTTTCAGAGAAATAAAATCTGCCTTCCTAGCCTAAGCTGGAATTAATGGAGCAAAACAACTAAATTCTAGTTTTGCAAAGTCCTGCCCTAACAATAAAAAAGTTTCTGTAACTATATGTGCCCTTCTCTCATTTTTAACCTGTTACTTTCTTACAAGCTAGACAAAGGACTTTCTGCCTTACCTTGCTCTTGCTCTTCCTTGTGCATCCAAATCGACAGTTGGCACTCCAACACGAACAAACCGTGTAAAAAGAGACTGTTCCATGTTGGAGTATTTTTGAAAAGCCATGTTCTTAATGACTGGTGGCAATTGATGATGGTCACCAATCATAATCCACCTCTTCAAACGACTGAATCCATCCTGGGGGTTCTAGAATTGAACAATTACACTACAGCAACTATTACAATAAAATCAAGGCACTCAAAACACATTAAGAGTCACATTGCCTGCCTTTTTCTAAGCCCCTCAATATTTGTTTTTAAGTTACACTGAACTGCAGCTTCCATCCAATGAGAGAGTAGAACTGTAAATAAAAAGTCTCTTTTCTTATAAAACAAGCACCTTTATCTACTAAAATTAGTAGAAAAATATCAGAATAAATATCATATTATATTGCTTTAAAAGCCAAAAACCCAATTACTACACAGTAGCAGTAGCTACCCCAGAAACGTCCTTTGAACTTGATTTTTTGGATTCTGAGGTAGTGAATACAAAGCATCTGAAACAGTTTTTAGTGTTCAGATGTCTGAGGCCAAACTGAACTTGCCTTTCAAGTGTCTCTGTAGTTCATGTGTTTCATCTGTTTACTTCTGTAATTCTCAAATAGCCTCTTCCATGACCAGGATGAGCCCCTAACTAATTCCCATCTTGGCTCTTGGACTGAATGCTCATCACAACTAGCATCCTGGAGACTTCCAGCTGTCAGATCCTCATTACACACTCCTGTGATAATTCCCTTTCCCCTTGGGAACACTGTTTGAGACAGAACGTAAAGTTCTTTTTCTGCCACTTGAAGCAGAAGAGCTCTGAAGTTGTTTCTGATCAGACAGCAAGGAAAGGAAACTGAAATCTGGACTGTCCAATTCTTCAAGCCTGAAAATGCCTTAGTAAGAAAGTAAGAGGATGGAAACAATTTTTATTGGCAAGAATAAAAAAACCACAAAAAAACTAAACTCTCTTTTTTTAACCTGCTCCTGAAAGTTTCTGCTTTGGAGATGTTCAAGCATTCAATATAGTTGTTCTGTACATATCAGCATGACAAAGTTGGACAAAGAGCCCCCTCAAAACTTCTGCTTTTAAAAATTTCTTACTGAATTGCAAGTGAAGAAATCAAGTACTACTACTCTGGAAGGCCAGATCCTTAAGTTTTGTTAAAATAAAAGCCCATTCAATTTTCAAGGACCATTAGGATTCCTCACATAAATAAAGTAATGGAATATCCCTATGGTGAAATGATCTACTCTAATTACACAAACTCTTTAGTTTCTGCAATTCTCACATATACCTATTTTCCTTCACCTGCCAGATGCATGTGGTTATACAGTGGTCATTTAAAAGTTTGAAACAAACTGCAAGATGCCTACTTCATTGAATAAAATAATTACACAATTTCATAATCAACATGAAAGTTCTTACTAACAAATATCAGTTCTGGGTTACTTTCTGCACATGATATTTTTCATTTTAATATTCAATATTGTTCAAGAACATAGAGTCTTATTTATCTTTTTTTTTTGAAAGATCTTTTATGTTTCAAGTCTAACCTGCAACAGAAGAGGTATAAAGGTTTCTATCTCCAGAATCTGAGCAGACTCTTCCATTAAGATGTTGTCATACTGAGGGGAAAAAAATAAATAAATAAATAAATAAAAAGATGTTCATAAACACAGTAACACAAATGAACGTATTTAATTCAGCCTACCTAAGGAAAGCATCTATAACTCCTTCAGATTTTGCTGGGTGGAACAGTTAGAGCAGGATTTCACCTTATAGGCAAAACATCAGTACTACCAAATAGGTGAAGTCCTACTACATCAATGGCAGATCTCTCTGTACCAGTCAGGGCTTATACTGAGAAGGAATCCATGACTGAATTACATTACATGCTTCCTGTATGCCAAAACCACAGGAGAAAAGCTTTGTGCAGTGGTGCAAACTAATTTGGTATCTCTGCACTGAAACTGAAGAGGAGCTATTTTGTGATCCAATACAGTACATGACCAGTGAAAAATAATATTGAAAGAATTACTGGTGGCTGGCTTTTATCAGAAAAAAAAAGACTGCACTAAATTAATAGTTATAGTAATCATTGTAGAATGAAAAAAGCATTGTATCATAGTTATTTTTCCTCAAATTGTTAATTTTTAGATAATCAAAGCTGTAAAGGCTATATTTGCTACCCAGTTCTGCTTTTATTTTATTAATCTTATTGCTGGTGCTTATCATGTAATATGGCAAAACTGACTTTTAAAAAAATGCACTATTAAGCATTTTTTGTATATACAATAACTTAAAAGTGATTTAATCTTTTACTTACAGAAATTATATTTTTCTTCAGTAGAATTAAAAAACTCAAACATACAGGTAAAAAAATACAACTCTAAATAATCTAGTTGCCTAGATTTGGGGCAGATAAAAAGATTCATATGGGGTGGGGAATAAGGGAGAGCCAACACCAAAATCTACTAGTAAGGTAACACTAGTATATTCCTTACTTTGAAACCTAATTCAACCAGGTCACGTCGTTTCAGAGCAGCATGAGTACAAGTCATGGCAATGATTTTTGCTTCTTTCACCAACAGGTATTTGGATCTATCCAGGCCACTGCGGAGAAGTTCAAATGCTCTGAATTCCTAAGGAGGACAAAAGAAAAGTCTTGGAAGTCAGAATATGAAAAAATATCACTTATAAAATTAATCCACTCAAACTATGTGGCCACCTTCTTAACATAATTAAACAACAAATGTTCTGAGAGTACTGTTAACAATCATGAATAATTTGTTGTGGCTTCCAGGTTTAGCATATTTTGAAAAACAATCTTGGAAAAACCTATCAAAGAATTCTTCCAACCTGTATGTACATACAAATTTGCACAAATGGCAACAAATACTCAAATAATTCTGAGGAACTCTCCCAGAATCCCCCAAGATTTTATTTTACTGAATCTTCTTGTTTCCTATTTTACTGCATCCTAACATCACATCAAATTCAGTAGTAGAAAGACCATTACAGTGAATATAATGAAATGATACACAAATCACCTTTACCCTAACTTGTAATAGCCTCTTAAGCAATTCTGGAAAAATCTGAGTTTTAGGTTATCTGATTAAAGGCAATTCAAAGCAAGACCCTGTGAAGATCAGAGGAGCAGTGATACATGTACCAATCCTTTTAACCTCATCAGTGAAAATGGATACAGAATGGCTGCTTCCCACAATCCAACTAATTTTGGAACTGTGTAAAGTTTTTCTACAGGATTAGTCAGACTCACCTGCCTTTTAACAGTTACATGTCTTACCTCGAGCTGAGTGAATATTTTCTTAATATGTCTAAAACACCCTTCAGCAATTTCCATATCTTCTTCATATGATTTGCCTTTGAAAACTGGTTGAGGAGCATTTGCAAAATACTGGTGAAAAGGAAAGAAACTAGAGACATCTGCAACATCTGGCGATTTTCCACCTTTAACTTTCACTTTACTGATATACTCCTCCCAACGAGACATTACCTATGACAAAGCAAAGTGGGTTTATATAATAATGTTTTTGGCAATGTATATGCTTGCAGCATAGCATTAAAAAAAATATTACAGAAGTAAGGTATGTCTTAGGTAGCACTTGAGCTTGTGTCAGGAAGTAAACTTCAGAAGTAAACTTCTTTATTATCTCCTCTTATACTACTTTGATTTAAATACCAAGTGGGATTCAATTAGGAGGAAACTGAACCAGAAGATGACCTCTAGCAATGTTCCTTGCACTCTCCAAGGCCTAATGTCCATGTAATGCTAAGGTCCACACTAATACTACCCCAGAGTATCTTCTGTAAAAACAGACACAGTATGTGCATTCAGTCCTCAGTACCACTCTAAGTCTCCTTATACAACACTAATTGCAAATGTAGACCACATCACTGAAAAAATACACGGAGAAGAAATGAGGTACCTGCAACATGCCACTTTGTACACTGTGTATCTGACTGCATGTTGGCATTTAATGCAATAAAAGCCTCCTATCAGGACCATCAAGTAGCTGTTCTAATGCTTGTCCAAAATTTACAGCAGCCCACAGATTTTCCTATCTGAAGGAGAAGCTCCAGGTTAGAATCCTTGCCAGCATTCATGAAGGGCAATGATTTGGTGAGTCAGCAGGCAGGATTTAAAACAATAGCAACACAAGCAAGTCATGCTGCAATTTTAACTTTAGCTGTTACTGTATTGTGAATCACTAAGCAAAATGCTTTTTGCTTTTACTCTCAACTCTGAAAAAAATCACTGCAAGTTTTACAAAGTGTTTTGTAATGTATTTAGGTCATACAGTGTGCAAAACTATTTCAGTCCTTACTTGGTATAAGAAAAAGTGGCCAGCTGTTTCACAAGTGTAAGAAACATCTCCTGGGACTCCAAGACTCTCCTGCAACCGCCCAACTTCTCGTAGAAGTTCAAGTCTTCGAGCCAGCACGTAATTAACTCTTCCATACCTACAAAAAGGATGACATACAATTTTTATTAAACTCAAAATAGTATCTAAGTATCACAATGAGAGATCACAAAAAACCTCAGTACCCTGCCAAAAAAGCCCCAAAACCACAACTCTGTTCCAAAACCTCAGAATTTGCTACATGCATATTTCTATCAGTTGAGCTCTAACAATTCACCAAGTAAAGCTTATGAGAAATAAATTTCTCACAGTAGTGCAGCCCACCTTAAAAAATATTCCTCAACCTTTACCCCTCCCTGTTGAACTGCCAGAACCTATAGTGCTTGCAGAAATATCCCACAGGTCTGGAGTTACCTTGAGAAAATGTGAAAAAGACAATGAAATGTCTTAAAGAAAACTACTTTTAATGATGAAAACTCCAGTTCAAGGAATATACTGAAATATGGACACCACTAAATAAATATCTGCTATGGCATAATTTCAGTAAGTTTTTGGCTATCAAATTTCTGGAATAATTTGACTACGTCAAAGCATTCAATTTAAAAGAAAAAAAATCACAAGGTATTTATTTTGCTTAATACTGAACTATGTATACCTACTATGTGGGTGGATAGCTTCTAGTGACTATATATAATTTTTACTACAGCTTTTGAAGTCAAAGTATTGCTATGATAATCCAGTACTGGACAGTTCAGATATTTCCAGTGCACGACCATTATACCCCGCTTACATTTGTGAATGTGTGTAATCCTACTGACGTCAATTGGACTAATGCAAGACAAACATACAAATATTTAGAAGAACAGGTTCTTAAGTCTTTGTACTGATACAGAGTTGATACTTTCCTTATGTATGCATTACTTCAAAATGTGTTATCAATGAAATAAGCAACTTTGAGTTTAAGCAGTAACTGAATAATTCAAAGCAGAAAGTTGAATTTCATGTTTATTAAAGCAAAAATCACCATGATTTGTAAAAAAACCCCTGTAACTCCAATAATCTGCCTTATTATTCTAATTTCTCTCACAGATTAATTGTACGAAAGGTATAAGGGTCCAAAATATATAATCATCTATTATTCAAGCAGTTGAATTTGTGAACAAGCAAATGATGATTCTGCCTTTAGATGCTCAAGAGAGCACAGTTTCTGAAAAAATTAAGAACTAAAATTACTAAACCTTGCAGTGAAAAACAGTGGGATTCAAAAACACGAGAAGGGTAAAACTTGTCCAACACAGCTCCTTTGCTTGGGAGGTGGAGTGGATTCAACAGACATCTTGCTGCCATGTTTACACAAGTGAGTTTAACATTAGCATCTCCTTTCTCACCTGCTGAAATCTTTCTCTGTCTCTAATTCCTCCTCTCCGTGACCCAGACGCAGAAGGTGACGCTCATCAATGTCTAGAGCCATGATTTTTTCAAACAGCTGGTTTAAAGCCTAAAGATTGACAAGAACAGGAGAAAAGGTAGTTTTTAGAAGTTCAGAGGCTCTTGCAGGGGAAGACTGAGGAATTACTCATAAGTAGGAGATTATGCCTATTTTAGTATAAATGCAAGTCAAAACAAACAAAAGTTAATTTTGTTTTAACAAAACAAAGTTAATACTGAAACTCCTAATCTTGACAATAGGGAACTTAGTCTACTAACACCCTTTCATTTGCATTCTTGATAGAACAATTACATCTGATTTTATAATTTTAAAATTTAATTCTATCACAGTTAACTTACTTGATAAAGCTATCAATTTACAAAACTGTCTCACAAACAAAATTTTTTGTATGATGACATTAAACAATCTAACTTTTACTGTACATTAGAGAAGTATGATCTGCTACTGACTGTCAGGTACTGGTTATTCCATTTTGGATAACTGAATTTTGCTTAACCAAACTCTTAGGTGTGCTACATTTTCTGTCTTAAACTCTTCAGTTCTCTAGTAGCTTACTATGAACTAATTCATGAATTTTAAAGGAGCAAGCTTGTAAGCACTGGATCACCAAGTTCTGAAAATAAGAATAAACACAAGCAAGCTCCACTTGCTCATCATGTAAACATCCTCAAGTGCAGCATAAAGGCATGGGTAATGTATCCTGCTGAGATACAGTTAATTTCTCAGGTACAATTTCAAGCTAATGTCCTCATGAAAGTCTTGTCTGCTAAGAAGAGTCTTCTATCTGCCTCAAAGTGTTTCCTCCTTTTTTTTCCTTCTCAATGGACATGTTCTCAACCCTTTCTCCCAACTTTAACCTGTCACTGTCCTACAATCCATTGCAGAATGGCCTGTATTATTCCAGGCTGTAATAATTCACCAAAACAATAGCCCCTCCAATATTCTTTGATCTTGCTTTGATGAAAAATTATGAAATGTTTTCCAATGGTATGTTCAGTTAAAGTAACTCATAAGTGAGACAGGACATGCTAATCAGGGAGTCCAGGAAACAGCTGACCCTGGTTTCCAAACAAGTAATTCCAAATCAGATGCAAATTTCATAGAATTATTGAATAGAGTTGGAAGAGACCCATAAGGATAAGCAAGCCCAACTCCTGGTCTTGCACAGGACATCCCTGTGCCTGAGACCATTTTCCAAATGCTTACTGAGCTCTGTCAGGCTGGTGTTGTGTCTTCTCTGGGGAGCCTGTTCCAGTGCCCAAACACCCTGTCGGTGAAGAACATTTCCCTAATATCCACCCTAAATCTCCCCTGACACAGCTTCAGGCCATTCCCTCAGATCCTGTCACTGCTACTGCAGAGAAGAGATGCCTGCCTCTCCTCTTCACCTTGTGAAGAAACTGTACACCACAATGATGTCTCCCCTCAATCTCTTCTTCTCCAGGCTGAACAGACTAAGTGACCTCAGCTGCTCCTCATATGGATGCCCCTCAAGGTCCTGCAGCATCTTGGTTGCCCTCCTTTCAAAAACTCTCTAATATCTTTATGTTTCTTGTAAATTGTGGTGCTCAAATTGCCCACAGGACTCAAGGTGAGGCTGCATCAGCGCAGAATAAAGTGGGTAATGAGTAAGACTCAAAAACTTAACATTATTATTTTTTTTTTTCATCTTATATATGCTTGAGAATTAGCAGTTAGACTTCATGTCTTATGAATGGGAAGCAAATACTCAGCTGAGGAGACCTTCCCTTAGAAGCATAAAGCACAGAGCAACCAGTGTCTGAGAGCTAATTAGCAAGGATCTGGCATGCATGCAATGCATGTGCAACTATAAGAACCAAGACATTTTCAAAATACTTTCTTATTTTTGACCCCCAACCATTTAAACACATTGAAACTTCAGATAAATAGTTTAGAACTACACATCTGAAATTCAAAAATTTAATTTCGCATTATGCAACTGGCAGAACTGCACACAAGCCAACTCAAATTTCCACTGTTAGGAGACAAATTAATTTCCCAAACTGCTGATCTCAATATCTACTGTTTTTCTACACTGTAATTACAGAAAAATTCCACACATGATAGATACTTTACCTGATTAGAGTGAGTAACTATTAGAGTTCGTTGTTCTGGGAAATTATGATAAAGGTTGGATATTATCTGGACTGCTACATCAGTTTTTCCAGTACCAGGTGGACCCACTACCTAAAATCAAACACACACAAAAAATAAAACCAAACAAAAAAATCAATTAACAATTCATCAGAATACTTCACAATAAAAATAATTTAAAAAAAACAGAATTGGCTGGGGAAGAAAAAACCCAGAATAATCTCAAAAGACACTGACATCACACATTATTTCCTGGCTTTGGTGAACTTTTAGACCAAATACTACATATTATAAAAGGTTCCTTCAGACTATTTTGGCACATTCTTGACTAAAAGGAATATGGCAATTCAGCACAGTAAGTACTAAAATGAAAATATATATCCTCAGAGAGAGAAAAAAGGTAGTTTAGCCTCAGAACAGACTAAATGAAAAGAGACTCAAGACCCATAATTGAAAAAGAGTAAGATGAAACAGACATAAAGAATAGGAAAATTTAAAAAAGGGAGTTCATTACTTCTATTTACTCAGAAATCTACAACTGATGATACAGACATATAGTAACAGTTACTGCTTTCATAGGCTCAATTCCACAGACACTCTAAAACTGACACCTCAGACATTTTAAAGGTATCAAAGTACTATAAAGCATCTCCAAAGAATTTGTTCAGGATTAAGAAGATCAGAATAACTGGTTTCAAAAGCATCTACACATAAAATTACAAACTGCCATGAAATCATTCTTGCCTTATTTAAAGAATTCCCGACACTGAAAAAGCAAATTCAGTTGCAGTGGAAAGCTTCAATCACTGAAACACAGGGTACAGAGGTAAGTGCTGCCATATGATTTCATGAGGATTGGAGAGTGTTGAACCTTTGAATGCTAATTTTTCCTATCTTTAAACTATTAATAGAAACTACCTCAGTAAGGTTACAGAAAGGGGCATTACTAGTATTTCACTGAATGCACCTAAGGCCAGAATGAAGTAAATATGAGTACAGAATCCTTAAAAACATTCTTACCATGGTTAGTCCAGGCTGCATTCCTGCACGGATGGCTTCAATCTGAGTATGGGTAAATTGAATAGTATTGCTGTAACAAAGTAAAACAAGCTCAGACAATTGATAGATTTTGCCAACAGTTTTGATAAAAGCATTTTTTTAACAAGTTTTATTTCAGTTAACTTTATATCTTTTCCAAACTTTTGCAAAAATTAAATCAGCATTACAACTATCTATTTTTAAGATTTAACAGTCTCAATTTCTAAGCAAGACAAAAAATCATGTTTTTCATGTGATAACAAACTCATTCCATCTAAAAGACTATTTTTAGTTGTTATTTGCAGGGAATGTTGTAAAATTATTTAGGTATTACTTTCCTAATATTCAAATTCCTGAGACAAAAACCACTAGAAGATAGTATTTCTCACTGCTCTTCAAGAGACTTTTTTAACAGATGGGGGAACAGTAGAGTATTTTGATTTAAATAAAACAAACCAGTCTCATTTTGGAAAATGAACTGCTATGTTTGTGTTATAATTTGAAAACAAGTTTCCATCCATTTTTACCGTTTTGGTTGATTATATGGATATGGTCCCCTGTTTGGAATAACATGAGGCTCTACAATCAGTGTTTTAGCTTCCTCAGGGTTTTCTTCACTTCCATCCTCTTTTCTTTTTGTTCCTTTACCTCCCTTCATTGGGAAAGTTATCCTGTAACACATAATTTAAGGTTACAGTTCAAGATGTTCACTATGACACAGACTGTCTCAGAAGGTGAATAAGATTTTTCCTCACCATTAAGACAAACTTTCATACAACAGGGAAACAAGTGCTGCAAATGACAAAGTTTCAAGGAGAATAAAGAAAAAAAAAAAAGGCAAAGAAATTGATGAAGCTGATTTAAAAAGTATGACAAAAGCACTCATTTCATAACTGGAAAAGCCAGGAGCAGTGCTGAGAGCCAGCTGAAGAAACAGGGAAGACAAGAAGTTCATAAGTGAAAATGGAAGAGACAGGAGAAAAGTTATCACAGAACATAAGATGTGTCAGTGTTCTAAACTATTCCAAAAGATGAAGTTTTTATCCTCCTATTTCAATTTTTTTATAGCCTTCTCTGTATATATTAGGAAGCTTCTCTAATTCAGAAACAAATCACAGGTGAAGGAATCCCAATGCCTATCCAAATCTCTCAAGATAAAAATTCATATACCTGTAACAGTAATAATCTCTTACAGGACAAATGTAACAGCTTTTCATAAAGAGCAGGATGTCTCTTAATATAGTAACTGAAACTGAACAATAGGTCATTGAGGAAAATTGTGTGTGAGATCTTTCCTGGTAACTTCAGACTATTTTTAAATCATTATATAGCTTTAGTGCCTTCTCCACAAAAATTCTCCATGCAGCATTTGCAAAAAAAAAAGCTTTGGAGATTACCTCCCTGCTTTTCAAGATTCAATTTAGCCATGATAAAAGCTGACTGGTGCAGGGTAAAAGCATCTTTTCCCTCCACAGATTTATTCCTTCACAAGGAAAAGAAGTCGTTTCTTCAGCTGAAGAACTGTTCTCCAATACTATGCAGTGTGAATCTCAGTTGTCAAAATTCAAGGAAGTGCACCAGGAGGAACAGAATTGTCAAGTCTAAAAATACTGGACAATAGCACCACTAACACAAAATGAGAAAATCTCATTTAGCTGCCCAGAGGTAGGCATCCTTTTTCAGAAATCATTTCTAAAAATAAGCAATATGGGATTTCAGACTTAATCCTTTGTGTTGATTGAATGGTGTTTCCAAAAGCTCAAATTTTAACTGATGTTAAAATTGCTGTTCTTAGCTTGTAATGAGACATGTAAAGAAACTATATAATTAAAATTCTCTAGGTTGATCTTGAGGAGGCTAGATACCATAACGCATAAGTGAGTATTATGTATCTTCATTTTATCTCATACTTTTTCCCTTCTATTCTGCAGGCTGATCTACAAGCAGTGCTCTGATGCATTTCTGTAAAGAACAGAACAGAAGCTGGTCCTGGGTCTAACTGCAGTACAGCTAACTCTATTATGTAGCTATCTAAATCTTAACATATCTCCATCTTTTCTTAAGAGAAAGAGCGTCTCCCTGCGACCCCTAAACATAACTCCACCTGAAAAAGCATTTCAGCAAGAATACCAGACCAGAAGTACTTGAAATATTGAGATTACCTGAAGGGGGGCACATGCAGATCTGGATTGTCAACAGTGACTTTAACATTGTACCCAGGAAAGCTAGCTTTTAAGTGATCAATGGACAGGAAAGTGTCATTAAAATCCAGAGTTGCAATCTGATTTGGCATTTTTGAATAGTGTGCACTACTTGGGTCTCCATATCCAAGAATGATGTCATGCAGCCAGTCAGGAACCACACAATCTGTGTTCATCAAATTCCTAATAGTCTCCAGAAGGGCCTGTAAATAAGAAAAGACATAAAAAATGGGATTGAAGAGACTGACTTTTTACCAAGTAAAAATCATACTGAAGATCAATCAAATCTGTTTTAAGATGATAGAATATAACTCTTTAATTGACAGTGATTGCTAGATTGAGTCAATCTATAGATAGTGTACATATGCAACAAAACACCAGTATCAAAGCACAGAATTCTAATACTAAAAGCTAGTAAAGATGACCATAACCATCAGCAAAGTTTTCATTCCAGAACACTCACAGCAAGGGAAAAAAACACACAGATCCTCATACAGTTTAAGTTTCCTCTAACATGCCTATAAATTTTATTCCTGCAGTCAGCTTAAGCTTCCTTTCATTTGCTCTGCACCTACTAATTAAATTATCGAATAATCTGTGGTTATGTAAGTTTTCTTTCCTTTCTCCTCTTGTGAAAACACCAATGCTCCTGACCCTAGACTTGCACAGAGGGTGTGCTTTTTAACAAGAGGTAGCTAAACTTTAGCCTTCCTGTTAAAGGGCTACTTTAGTGCCACGTCTTGAAGAACTATCTCACTTGAAACTTGGCACTTTGACACTATGCATCTGCTCCTCAGCACAGCAAGAACACAGGATATCAGACCTGCACTGATTTCCAGATCCTCCGACTTCCCATGCCACCAAATGTGGACACAAATGAATGGCAAACACAGTGCATCCACACCAGAATACAATACAGAACCCCCCAATGTCAATCTTGTAAATGAACAGTCAGTCAAATCCAAGTACAGAATTTTATTCTGATAGTCTACATTTACATATCAATCTCCAAAGGGTAGGATTTTCTCTTCTTCCTTGTATTGTATCATTCAAGGAGTCAAGCAATGTGATCACCATCCCTGCTTAGTCAACCTCTATTAAGGTCCTGATTCTTTCCCACTACTCAGCGTAGGTGAGATCACATCTGGGGTGCTGGGCTCCTCAGGACAAGAGACACAGACATACTGGAATGAGTCCAGCAAAGAGCCACTAAGATGATTAAGGGATTGGAGAATCTGTTGTATGAGAACCTGACAGAGGTGGGAATGTTTAGCCTCAAGAATACAAATCTCAAGGAGCATTGGATAATTTGATCAATTTGTAAAAAAAAAAAGAAAAACATAACAGGAGGAAGTAAGGCCAATGGAATGAGAGTCCACTCTGTAGTGCCCTGTGGAAGGACAAGGGGCAATGGACAAGTTGAGATATGGGAAATTCCACCTAAATATACCAAAATATTTTTACTGCAGCAGTAATGCAACACTGGAACAGGTTGTCTAGACTGATTAGGTAGTCTCCATCACTGGACATATCCTATTCCAACTGCAAAAAGTCACAAGCTCTTGAGCAACTTCCTCTAGCTGACTCTGCTTTGAACAGGCCTTGGACTAAATAATCTTCTAACATCAACCATTCTCTGCATCTGCTCCTTCCAATCACAGTCATGCTGTGGATTATGTGACAGACCTGTAAAGCTACCAAGTTGAAGGCATCTTAGCACTGCTGAAGCCTGAAGATCCTGCAATTACTTCAAAGATAGATGGATGGAAAAGTCCCAGATTAACCAAGAACTTCTTTGTTTTCATTGCAAGAACAAGAACTTCTGGCTCAAACATATATTAAGCACAGCATAATATGTTTGTGCTAAGAAAAGTACAAAGAAACCAGACAATGTCACATTTTCAGGTATTATTTCTAAACCTAGTGATCAGTTTCAAAGGAAGCATGAAATATGTTCCTAACAGCTAATGTACTCCTACATCACAAAAACTTTGCTTCAGCTTTTCAAAAAGTAATTTCTATGCATGTAAAAATAGTAAGATTCATTCTTATAAGAACTAACACTGCTGACTAACTGCAGTGACACAGTGGTGTCACCTCCAGCAAACACATTGTATTTGCACTTTCTTTGCTGTCTCATCTGCTTAATTTACAAGGACTGCAAAAGAGTTCTCTTGTCATTTCTCCTACAAGCTCAGCTTTAAACTTCAAGCTGCCTTCTATCTGCTGCATACAGTGTCTACACTAATCACAGCATCATCTTGTTTTCTCTTCTCCAGTAGAAGTTAGAAAGGTTTGTAAATGACATGGAATGCATGCACCTAAACTGGTAGCAATGTGATAACATGGAAATACCTTAGATTGTCTTGAAAAATGAATGTATGAGATTTTAGTAAATGCCAGCAAAGAATGGCTTGCATAGGGATTTGCCTGTAAAATAGCTAAAAAAAGACATTACAAATGTGAAAGCTACATTCACATTTAACAGCAATGCTGATCAAAGTTAAGCATTCACTGCAGAGCTTTCCCTCTCACTACACAAAAGTGCATACACATGTGAATGAAAAAACATGTCTACATTCTTGTACACCAGGAGGCTTTGGCAGAGGGTATTTGTATTTACAGTGTGAAAGGAACCTGCCACAGACACACACAACATAAACAATCAGTTCTGGTGGTTCTTTTGAATATATTTATAAAGAACTCTGTGAAGTACCCACAGGTGGATGGCACCACAATGGTCTATGTAGGCTGCAAGCTACTGCTTCACACCAAAGGTATCTTTCCAGATATAGAAAGAAAATAAAGTCCAACTCTTCCTGCCTACCTCTTCACCCATTTACACAGAACCTTCTACAGAATCCTCTAAAATGAAAATCACTTCAATTATGCAGTGCATGATTTTAAGGCACCAAAAGAAACGTAGTTTTTTCATTCATGTTGCATTTTCATAATGGAAAACTCAAGGAGCATTAATGATTGAGAGGTCTAAAAAGCAAAGACACTGAGTAAGAAATGTTTTTAGATGTACAAAATTATGCACCCTCACAGTGAGAAAGGCCAACTGCACCTTGTGCTACAGTACGTATGAATTTACCCAGCAGGTCAAGGGAAGTGGCTCCTTCCTTTCTGCTCAGCACTGTTGAGTCTGAATCATGAGGCTGAAAGGAACTTTTGAAGCTCAGCTAGTCCATCCCCCTTGCAATGAGCAGGGCTGTCTTCAACTAGACCAGATTTCTCAGAGCCCAGAACAACCCAGCCTTGAATATTTCCAGGGATGTGGCATCTACCATCTCTCTGGGCAATCTATTCCAGCGTTTCACCATCCTCACCATAAAATATTTCTTCCTTATATCTGGTCTGCATCTACCAATATTTAGTTTATAAACATTACCGCTTGTACTATCACTATTAGAAAGTTCGTCCTCATCTTTCTTATAAAGCTCCCTTACCTGAAAGGGATCCAGTCAGATCTCCCTGAAACCTTCTCTTCTCCAGACTAAACAATTCCAACTCTCTCAGGCTTTCCTGGCAGGAGAGGTGCTTCATCCCTCTGATCATCTTCATGTCCCCCCTCTAGACTTGCTCCAACAAGTCCCTCTTGTGTAGGGGAGCTCAGAGCTGGATGCAGAACTCCAGGTGAGGTCTCACCAGAGCAGAGCAGAGAGGAAGAAGCCTCTCCTGAGTTGGCCACTCTGCTTTTGATGCAGACCAGGATCAAGTTTATCATCCACCAGTACCTCCAACTGCTTTCCAGCAGGGCTGCTCTCAATCTGACACAGTCCAATGCTCAATAAGAAACTGAGCCAGTGATCCTCCCAAAAGTGAACAGGTTCCTCTGATTTTCACGTTTTGACTGGTTACTCCTTTTCTTACAGCTCACTACTACATTAGGTAATAAAACACATTCCACATACTCCCTTAACCCAGAAGTCCAAGTCTCTAGGCTTGCTGTTAGAAGACTGAAGTTATAAACTAATGTTTTATTATATCCTCAAGCAAAATAAGAGTGTTCTGATTTTCAGTGTAAGAGTTATCTCTAGGGGAAAGTTATCACCAACTGACATAGCTTCCTGCAGGGAAAGCCTAAACTTTGCCTAACTATGTGCATCTAAAATGAAAAAGTCTCAGAACTGACAGCATATTCAGACACACTCTTACCTAAGAGCTAAGAAGCAAGTACTTTACCTTGAAATTGTTTTCTTTCGGTTTTCTTCTCATGATGATATTAAATGTCTCATAGACATCTTCTGCTCCATTTTGGATTGTATTGGTCATGTCCTGCTGATACTGGTTTGGGTCCAGAAATACTCTGTATGTTCTGCAATCACCTTTAAGTCTTGGTTTTGGTTCAGGTCCTACCCAAAATGAAACAGCAAGATTATAATTTGACTCAGTGATAAAAGCAAATTGTCATTCAAAGAAGTGATCCATTAGTTGTTCTCCAAGTTAAATTTAGACAAATTCATATGATGAAACTAATTTCTGCATAGCAATAGAAACATTACCATTGCATTATTCTAACAGTTTTCAAATAGAATCTGTTTTACTCCTTAACCCAAGACATTGGATTTATTTAATTAATGTAGCCACATCAGATACTACCAGAGGAAACCAGTTAGCCTTTCTCAGGCTGCTTATAGAATTGGTCTGTATTTTCCCAAGTATGTAACTTATTCAATAAGCATTCCTTAAAAGACAAGAAAATGATCAACCAGGCTGTTAAAAATAAAAAATAGAGAGAGGAAATACAGATAAACTTTTGAACAAGTTTTGGTATGTCATACCTTCCTCAATAACACGTCCCTTCTCGTCCAACATGCCCTGAATTTCACAGCCTCTAACATAGACCAGGCCAGTCTGCTCAACGAAAGGCTGTCTCCTGTCGAACTTGGTGCCATAGGGCTGCATGGGCCGCACCGTGATCAGGAAGCAGACGTCGTGCTTGCGCAGACCTGACACCAAAGAACAGTCAGTGACTTCACTGAATGGCACTCTCCTTCTCAATTCCTTAACATCTGCATGAAAGAAAGCACTAACATTTCTTTTAAATAAAATCCCACCTCTATAGAGTACATTTTCTTTTGCTTCAAAATATGCCTTGAACTTAGAGAAAACCATAGGCCACTGTGATAGAACAGATATAAAAAGTAGAAGTTGAATGCTTTTCTCATAAATACAAACATTATTTCAAGATTTTTCTTCTCCCAGTAATTTTACTCCAGTTACACAAGCTAGTTATTTTCAATCATCTCTAAAGAAGTGTGGCATTCATCTATTATTCTCATTGCTTCTCTCTGGACAAACCTCCAACTCCTTTTTTTCTTTTTGGGAAAAGTGATGTGCCTAGAACAGGGCACAAAATCCTAAACCAAATCACTTTAGTTATCTATTTAATAGAGTAAATGGTCACTTAACCAAGCTATTTGTTTTCTGTTACATTCCAGTTTATAAATTCCAATATAACTTGAGTTTTTTCTTTTTCCCCCAGCAATAACATGATGTTAGGGAACAGCGTACACTTGTGAGCAATGGCCTCCCATTTTTACATTCTGCAAAGGTACTGCCTGGTAAGTTATTCCTCCAACATGTATTTGTACAGTGACTTGTTCTTGCTTAATAATCATCTCTGTTGAACTACATCCTACTTTTAAATGCTCCAATTCACTAATGTAATTCTGAGCATTAAACCTTCTCTTCCCTATACATCAGGAGTGTCAGAGATCTAAGACATTTTAAAGTGCAGAAAACACGCTGCATTTTCATGAGACAAATAATTCCTCATTAAGCACCAGGTATTATTCAACAGAAGGCAGTTTCATCAAGGCAATGATTCATGAATTCTTCATCTCTGTTTTGATTTAGTTAAAACATGATCTTTTATAAATCATGGAGGCTATTTTAGTATTTTAAAAAGTAGGTGCAACACTATATAGAAACCTTCAGTATAGTGAATTCTCTGCCATTTCCCTAGATTTTCTACTTCAGCAGAAATCTGCAGTCCCAGACTGGTATCTGCTCATTTATCACACAGCCCAGCTTTAGCATTTGTGCTACGTGACCTGCAATCACACTACGCAGCTCCAGCACGTTTATCAGGTTTCTCTAATAAAAGAGAAAGGAGTGACATTTACTGATAATACAAGTACAAGTGCATGCTTCTATGTCACTTGCCAACACGGTCAACTAAAGTTCAAATCCCCAAGCAAAAGAAGTGTCGCCTGTGGATACTTACAAGAAACAGTATTTGGTACAGTCAGTACTTTGTAACATTCAAACATAGTGAAAACTACTGAAATGCACTGGTTTGAATTACATAAAAATCTGTCCTCTCCACTTGTGTATGAGACAGATATCACATTCCCCATACTGTTCAATATGACATTTTTAGCATACACATTATTTAAAATGCTGAGTCAACTTTCCACAGTCCCTGTAAAGGACAGTATTTTACAGCTGATCACTGAGTGACATCAGTCTGCAGTAATATGCATTCTGCTCTCAATGAATGTCCAAGTAATTATTTCAAACTTCACTTTATGAAAATACAAACTGCTTAAACTTGGAATTTGAGTAACTGACTTCTGAACAGTGTCTTAGGGTTGACAAATCTGTATCATGGATTAAAACCCCCTTTTCTTACAAATAAGATTACATCAACATGTATTTTGATGAGCACCTATTTTGAGCATTTATTTCAAAGCATGTGAAATACCTTCCCATTCATCCTTGATGTTATCTCGGACATTCAAATTGATTGTAACATCTGCTCTTACTCGCATGGGCCAGTTTTCACCAATGTTGGGCTTGGCCACCTCCACCACTGTGAAAGAGACAATGGGCTGTGCCATCCTAGCCCATCCACCAAAGACCACACCTCCGTATTCTGATAACCTAAAAAATAAACCCCAGAGTTTTGTTAGTCATCAGCTGATAACAGATTCAATTTGTGAAACTACAAAAAAATTTACCACACAGGAAGTTTTCAGACAAAAGTAGAATTCTTAATTAGATTTGTATAACTCTGCATTTTAGAATCAAAGCATGATATGAACTGACTTTTATTAAAAAAAAACAAAGGCAACTTATGCTCGCATTATAAAAAACCTCACAGAGACAGAAGATAAAGGAAAGATAACAAAAAGCAACTACTGATTATAAAAGATATCACACCAAATAAAACCCTTTAAATCAAGAGAGGATTAAAATGTGGCAGATGGCAAATTCAAGAAAACTCAGTAACATCTCTCACAAACAGAAGTTTATGACATTTGCATATTTTGTAACATCAGCCAAGGCTTACCACTCGTGGAAAATTAACTCTTCCATCTTAACACAACAAAGGCTGTCTGTTAGCATCCAACATATTGCATTTAACAGGCCTAAAGGGATATATATCCACAAACCCTTAAAATATCAGCTCTTGCTGATATTTTGGTGATAGCAACACCTTACCCAAGAGTAAGTATAAACCACAGTATCTATGTAATAATTTTAAACACATTTGTTACTATATATTTAGTATACACCCAGTATCAGTTTTTGAATCTTAAATACCCTTTGATTAGAAGTGATCTGGCTGGTTTGCACCAGTTAATAAATATTACCATGGTTTCATCCTACTGACACTATCTTCGATGTCCTGTCTGATCTCATAGGTGGACTCCAAGCGGAAAAGATTGAAGTTCCTCAGCAGGTAATCATGGAGAGTCAGAAACTGTAGATTCAGCTTGGGGAGTGCAAGACAGCCTAAGGGTTTAAGGGTAGAAGGAAAGAGGCATTTGAGGGATAAACAAAAAAAAAAAGAATTAATACACTGTTTCTATGAACTAATATATAGATACATACTTTACTGTACAACTGTCATAGCTGTTATCCTTGGAGATAACTAATAATTAAGTTAGCATCAAATAATACTGAAAAGGCTCATAAACTCATAAAATCCATGCAACATCAAACAATTCCCCTATTCCCATGCTTTATGTTTATTAGATGCCATGAAAACCATTAATGTAGAGAAAAGCTTTAAGTCAAGAAATCAAATTTTAACACTCATGTCAAAAGTTTGGTTTTTTAATGAGAATGAAAAACATAGGAAAATTAGATCTTAAAAGGAGTACACAAGGAGTGTTAGAATTCCTAGACAGGTCCTAAAGTTTCTTCCATTGTTTTAGGATAGTCTTAGATGCAAATTTTCCATAATTAAAATTCCTGTAAGTTACTCATCTAACATTACAGGACTACTATTCCAGTTTGATACTTATGTTTAAGACCTGTGAAAGCATCTTGCTTTTGAAACTTGCAATATCATTGTTGAAACCTTTCTCTGGTATAGGTGCTACATATTGACTTTCATATGCACTGAGATATAACAGCAGTGAAGAAAGGCAGCAGAACACAGTAATTTCTATTGTGGAAAGCCTGATGGTGTTAAAATACTTTAACACATTTCCCAACACCAAGCAAGAAACCCTGTCCTGCAAAGCTAGTTATATGCACAAAGGGCAGGGTGTGAAGCAACACCTCTTTAAGACTGCACAATATTCAGAAAGATATTCTTCTTCCCTTATTTTCTAAAAGGAAATAGAAACATACTCCTAACATTACTGGGTTAAATTACTCTTACATAAATTTTAGACCAAACTTATTTAGTTCCTTTTAAGATCACTAAAAAAAAAAAAACCTTAAAAGACCACAAAACCAATACTGTCTTGTTTGAAATCAAGATAGGAGAATACATGGAGATAAAAAAGAGAAAGTATAAACTAAACTAAGAGAAGCAAAATAGAAAAAAATACTTGTAACGGTCTGACAGCAAAAGAAATACTTCATAACAGCACCATCAATACCATAATTCTAAAAGCATTCACCACAGGAGGAAATGTTTTCACTAGCAACCAGTGCTACTTGACAAAATTAACTTTCATCATTAATAAAATTTCTTTACTGCATTATTAAGAAGTCACAATGATAAGCTTGCTTTCTCCTCCTGCCTCCCCCTTCCCACCCCCACTGTAATCCATAGAAGTCAGCCTCCCAATACAGAACGAGTGACAGCAGAGCTGCCCTGATCTGCATTAAAGAACCTGAATGTTTCAGAGCACTAGAACAATCCATGTGCTGTTCAATGAAACTAAAAAGAAAATTTTAAAAAAGACTTGGTTTATATAAAAAGTTCCTAGAAATTACAGCAATCTCCCTGGTTAAGGGTTTATTTCCTTTGTTGTGGTTTGGGTTTTTTTAGGGAAAGAGGGGCAGTCTTTTTTGCTGCCATTTTTTCAAAAAATTAAACATCATCAGAAGAAGAATTTGAATCAAGTTTTAACAAACTCCATTACACTAAAGAAAAATACTTATTTTCTTCTTTTGGGCCAGATCTCTAGATGACAATTGTATCATTTCTTGTTGAGAAAAACATCCTTTGTTGCTTATAACCCTGCCCATCTCAAGGGAGTCATCTCTTTCTTCTCATTAATACTTGTTTCACAGAGAATTTATCCAAAAAGACTAATTTATGCTAAGCAGCTGAACTTACATCTTATACCTATGCAAAAGAAACCCTTTAAATCAAAACTGCATGGAGAAGGGTGTGGAACACTGGCTGCTAAAACCCAAAACAAACTTTATACGTCTTTGAAGACATATGTTCTTATTTGAAATTGTCACATTCCAAATTAAATTTTTCACATTTCTAATACAATTTCTCATGACCTACATTAAAAAAAACTGTTTTTAAAAGTAGCTAAACGAAAATACATGTGCTGTCTATTGCAAACCCTAAAATCACATGATTCCTGTTTGCAATACCTGCAGTTTGCTTCCTTGATCATGAGCATATTAGGTTCTCAAAGTAATCACCTTTCAGTGATCACATGTACTTTTACCCCAAAATAGAAGTAAGATAAGCAGTGTTCATTTCCTTCCATTACCACCTTTCCCCCTTTTTAGAAAGGCTTTCTTGAACATATTTCAGCACAGAGCACAGCCAACAGCTTTTCTGCTGCTGCTTCTAACCTTGTTCAAATTACCTGTGCCTCAGCTGGCAGCTCATCTGTTATCCAGAAGCAAATAAACACCTCTGTGCAAAAATAGATTTTTGGATTTTTCTTTAAATCCATTATATATTTGCTAACAATTTAATCTCAAGAGTTCCTGATTCACAACTGAAAAAAAACCCCTGATGTTACTTTAAGATACTGGAAGACACCAAAGTATGACGTGTAAGTTTACTGGACAGAATAAATATAACACATCAGAACTCCTTTTGTTATTGCAGTATTTACTGCTCTGTTCAGAACTGACCAAACTACTAATCATACCTTCTCCAGAGTAATATTCAGTTGGTACAATATTCTCATCCCAAATAATCTTCTCTGTGGGATAGAGAGGCATCTGGTTGAGTTGCTGAATTTGAGATATTCGTCGTTCATGACGGGAAACCTAAAGAAAGGAAGCATTTCACATCCCTCTAAGTCAAAAAAAACCTAATAAAGATACTTTTTAAACATAGACAATAATTCATAAGATGATCACTTGCATTTTCTCCATCAATATTTTTCTTATTAAATATTTTAATATAGCTAAATGCACACAGCGACATCAGAAGAAGAAAAAACACATAGTCCAAGTATGGTTTGTAGTACTAGAATCAAACAATAATTTGGGTATTCAGCAGACCAAAAGTGGCACAACAGAACTGAAAATACTCAGTCAAGGCTCAGTGGAGAATCAACTTTAAATAAAACTTATCTTACTTTCCATTAAAAATATGGTCAGTACCTAACTAACACTGCTCATTCAGTAACAGTCTTTGTTTTCTCTTTTGGACAAAAAAAATCTATCCAATACTATAATATATTATCTGAACAAGTATCTCTCCATGGCATCCATAGGCATCATATCACTACCCTCTGAACCTTAGAAAACTACATGAATAATTTTTAAAGAAATCAATGACCACAAAATAAACCTTTGAAAGATTTTATTAAACAGCTATGCTATTTTAATGCTGTCATCAGATTAGAAGCCCACAGTAATATTGGGAGACCTTGACTGTTCAAACAATCATAATGTGCATAAAATAATATTTCAAATTGGTTTGAGGCCCAAATAGGTACTGAATATCTAGATCTACCTTAGCAGATTTTTTTGTTTTTAAATGAGAGAAAAACCTTATCAGAACAACCCAAAAACCCTTTCCAAGTCTCTCCTTATTGACCGAAAAAAACACACATTACTTTCTCATGCAAACTATATTTACAAATATGCATTTTCAAATACTTAATTTATAGGGTTTTAAACCCCATCTTAATTGCCAATTAGTGCTATAGAAGTAATTACTGCTGTGGTTTACAGGTGCTTCAGAAAACGTTCTGAATGACTACTTTACTGCAGTGTAGTTGCTGGATGTAGCTACGCCTTGAGTTTTCAACACAAGAAGTGCAAGAAGCACGTTTTTACCAGCAATTCCAGCAGAAATTCCTTCTCGTAGCTCGTGTCCTGCCCCTCGGCCAGCGGCGGCAGCAGGCACAGGTACGACGCCACCTGGTGGAGAACGTTGGAGCTGCAAGCGGAAGGGAAAAAAGAAACTTCTGTGACACTGACACCAGAGACAGCACCCAGAGCAGCTGCTTTTCCTTAAAGAAAACGCCAACTCTCTGATTCGACCAGAGATAAACAATTACGGGTCAGGATTTGAGTGAAGTTTGTGTATAAGGTGTTAGCTGAACCTCTCACCTACAATAAACACGGCAAGGGGTGGGTACTTTTTATTGTTTCAAGGCCTGACACAGAACTAAACAAAAGACACACTGCTTTTGTCAAAATACATACTGCTGTCCTTTTACTTATTTTTAAATTATCATTTACCTATAGTACAGTTAATACAGTGGCATGCTTTCATGATTTCTGTTGTAGTTCTTCTACAAAACAGAGTTAAAAAATAAACCAAACAAGTTAGAGGTTAACTACTGGTTATCTACATGAGTAGTCAGAAGGAAAAAAGGCTGGAAAATTGTTAAATTAAATCATACTGAGAACCAAGAATTTCAATTTCAATTTTATAACTTACCTAAGAGGTCCAAACAACTTCAGCAGTGCATCACGAGTATCTACTGCAGCTACATTTGAGAGTGCAAAGTCATATAACTCTGGGAAATGTGCAAATGCTGCTCTCTACAAAAGATCCATGCAGGAAAATTGAATGTAAGCATATTAATCAAGTTATTTAATAACAGTTTAAATACTTAGAAAAAAACATAGCTTCTGGTTCATAACACAAACTACTCTATGAAGCCTATCAGGATACAAATACAAGCCAGATTAAATCTCCACTTTTCTTAACACCATCTATTTGTTACTGCTCCACTTCTGACACAGTATCTTTCTTATACACCCTTCTATCAGCATTTGTTGTCATTAAAACAAAACATAAGGGAACAGATATGTAGCTTTGCAGGCAACTAAGAAAAGCAAGGAGCAAGTTTAACTTAACCATGCTTCCTTGAACTGTTCTGTTAAAACTGATGCGAACAATTTTAAGAAGTGTGAGTGAATTCACTTTGTCTCTTTTGTACAAGGGACCACTGCAGGCACGTGTGCACACTGATCTTGAGGAAATGCTGCCACCTACTGCATTGCCACAGGATCCTTCAGTACTCTGCTTTCCCTCCTCAGCAGTTAACAGAAACAGCTCATTTTGGTAAGACAAGGTCCAAATTGGTGATGTTTTGTAAGAGCGTTATTATTTAGTCATAGTCACATCCACCATAAAGAAGCCTTACATGTCTTCAGTATGGTACAGGCAGTCAAGATAAAGCTATTCCTATAGCTCAACAGGGAAAATAAGGGGTTTGACTTGAGAAATAACCTCATGCTACTCCAGATGCAAATTAGACTAGAACAGCAAAACCAAATCCTCTGTGTCTCATAAGCACTTCATCCTCTGCTTACCTGCAGAGAAGTAATTCTGTCATAGTGAATTGTAGTCATCTCATTCTCTGTCAAAGCATTTCCAGTCTGATCATTGATTTCAAAGCCAGTGTAGAACTTGAGCATATCTAAAAGCTGAGACATCATCAATATAAATTAGTGGATTAACAAGAAGAGACACCCTACTATGAACAAAACCACAATTCAAGAGGACAAATGCACTACAAGAACTCCTCAAAGTTCTGGAAGAATCGGACAAAGGAGAGATATCTAGATTTTATACTTGGCTGAGGTACAAAGAAGCTTTTGTCAGGTATCTCATCAGCAAGTCATCAAAATTCCAGTATAGTCCACAAGCAATGTGGTTTCTTGATATATGGGACTATAGGGATATATAGGACTTGAAACTGAAACTGATTACAGTAAGGTGATCTAGCCAGAGGCTGTCATTGAACCCAACTTACAGCTTGCTGCTACCAAAAGGGAGAGGCTTTGTGCCCTTCTGCCCTCTTCTGATGGCATCTCTGAAGTTCATCCTACCTTTCAATGGAATTATTTAACTTGGAGGAAGAAAAGTTTTCAGATGTGCTGCTGGCTTTGTGTTCCATCAATACTGACCCTCAGAGAAAATAAACAAGTGCCAGAGATAGGGGACAGCAAACAACAGGAAAAGCAGCTGAGATGCAGGAAAGGGGACAGATCTTCAGATCCTGCTATAAAAAACCAATATACGTACTAGCTATGAGCAAGTAAACTGAAGGACAGGAGTGAAAAACAGCTGCACTACAGAACAGTGGAAAGTCAAAATTAACAAAAGAATGCAGTGATGATGACTACTTCTATGTGTGTGGTAAAGCATGCCAGAAACTGCATTGCTTTCTAGCTTGTGCTTTTAAGAACTTCTCAAAAACAGAAGCAGAAATACTACTCTGCTCTAGTGAGACCCCACCTGGAGTAATGTGTTCAGCTCTGGGGTCTCAAACACAAAAAACCCCATGTACCTGTTGGAAAATGTCCAGAGGAGGTCAGTACAGGGCTGAAGCACCTCTTTTGTAGCTGACAGTTAAGACTGTTCAGCTGGGAGAAGATAATGTTCCAGGAAGACCTTACAGCAGCATTTACAGTTCCTAAAGGGAGCTACAAGAAGCATGGAGAAGGACTTTCCACAAGATATGTAGTGATAGGACAAGAGGGAATGGCCTTAAACTGAAGAAGGACAGGTTTAGATTAGATAGTAGGATAAAACTTTTACTGTGAGGATGGTGAGGCACTGGAACTGGTTGCCCACAGATGCCCCATCCTTGAAGGTGATCATGACAAGGTTGGATGGGACTCTGAATAACCTGATTTAGTGCAAGGCGTCCCTGTCCATAGCAGGAGGGTTGGAAGAAGATGATCTTTAAGGTTCCAACCTAAGACATCCTGTGATGTCATGAAATGTAAGAGCAGTCACGCATGTAGGTACAAGTAAGAAAAAACAACTGTGTGAAAGATTTAAATAAACATGTAGTTCACATCGAAAAAAGAGCCTGTCTTTAATAAAAAACAAAACAACTGCAACATTCAGAAAAAAAGGGAACAAAAGTTATTTTCAAGAACTTTGTATCTCACCTGGCAGAAGAGATGACCCTCTTTCTCTCTTTTAGCAAGACTGGACAGGTAACAGTGAACAACAAGATGGGAGTCATCCAGCACTGTGTTAAACCAGCGCCGTGTGGGAAGCAAAGCCTGTGGTAAATAACGTCATGTTAATACAAGCAACTCTTCAAAAAGTAAGAAACCCTGGCTTCTCAGAATTTTCCCCTTCAAAAAGGCATATTAAGACAGATTGCTGCAGTTATTTGCATATCTAATATGCTCACAGAGGTATTAAAGCAGTATTTATGTATGCTCAGACACTGGGTTTATGCAGGTAAGCTGCTATGAACACAGTCCTTTATGTAACAGGGAGCAGGGCACAAACTTGCCATTAGTGAGAATTCATTCTGCCAGTTAAAAAGTAAATTAAATAAATCAATTATTCTACTTCTATCTACATAATGATTATGTGCTACAAATGATATGTCAAACTGCTTCAGCATTGTTTTACATGTCTGCTTTCTACACTAATTTGATGAATTTTAAGTGTGTCTTCCTTAAAATTGCCAACTGTTTCCTCTAAATGTGATAGGGTATTTTCTCTTCTTTGCAAAATACTCAAGAACTTTTCAAATCTTCAATAACAACAAAATAGAGTTATTTTCTTCTCAATGTAAATAGATTAAGCTGCTATATGTAGCAACTGTTGAACACCATACAGTAGAAGACCACAACAACTTAAGAGAAAAATTAGCTGCTCTCTACAGACTGGATTTAGAAAACCAAAAAGTATCAGCATGGTGTGTAGAACTAAGACGAAGAAAATAAAAATCTCTAGTAGAAAATGTTGATTTCCCTGCACAATAATTACAAAAACAAACTCATAAACCCCTAAGAAGTCTCCATTGAATCATTACTTTCAAATTACCAAATCACCAGTTTTGGTGGCAGTGCATGCACTGTAATATGAAACAGTAATAATCTGAAAAAGGCTTTAAAATAAAAAGAGCCCATTAACACAGCACATGCTACAGAGGCAAAAAGACTTAAGGATTTACAGCTAGTTTCTCATTTGCTTGTTCCAGTTACTTAAATAGGCTTTATAACCTGTCTAAATTCTAATCTTTATGTAATACTTAGAGAGAACCAATATTAAATGTGCTGCTTCTAAGCATTTTAAGTCAGACAGACTTATTTTCTCTTACCAGAGTATATTACATACATAAGACAACAAGCTCTAATTTAAATTATTCAATCTGTTGCAACTACAGACACAGACTACTTTAGTTATTTAACAGTCGACCTGCAGAAATTCATCACAAAGCCATTTTAAAGTTACCTGTGATATTGTTTCAGAAAACTCTGTTTTATTTCACATGCCTTCTGAATCTGTAGTTAGTCTAAATAAATAACTACACCTGCAAGAAACTGAAAATTAATGCTTTTTAATGTTGGCACTGTGGTGCTTTAAACTGTCTCATGCCCTTGGTATCTGCTGAAAAATTTCACAAAACCTTGCTCCAGGCCTTACAACTCTATTTAGAAGCACATGATCTGGTGAGTTTATTAATGAACTCGAGTGAAACAGGAATAGTTTGCATTTCAGACTATTGCTGCTTTCTGGAATTTAACCCAACAACACAGAAGAGATTTTAAATGACCTGTTATGCACTGGGAAGATTAATTCTGAATTATTCCTACCAGATTAAAGCATCACACATTTTCAGAATTTGCTAGTATTATTACCACTATTCCATTTAAATCCACTTCCATGACAACTTTAGGATCCTAGCTTTGTCTAAGAATTCAACTGGCTTATCAGCATTGCTGGTCAGTTACCAATATGGATGCAATGCAACAATCTCTTATTTACAAATGGAAAATCACTACTGAAATCATTACTATATGATAGCTGTGACATAATCACCTCCTATTTAGAATAAGGCTTAATAATTACCTTATGCACTTAAACCCTAGAAAAGTACACCTGGAAACTGGCTGAATCAATTTAAAAACTTACCTCAAGGTCTAGCATGAGTTCAATAAACCTCTCACAATAATGAACTTTGTCCATAGAAATAGGACCTAGATAAAAAAAATAAAAGAGTTTAAACTGATCCACATCACAATATATTTACACTTGAACAATTCCTTAAAAACTAAATAAATGCTACAAATATAAAAGTATTAATTTTAATCTTGTTAAAAGCTAATTAACATAATATTCTATTTTAACAACAATCCTTTCTTGAATTAAAAATCATTTTGGTTAGCAATGAAAGAGTAACAGAATCAGAATTTCAGGAGTGATTATATCAGCTTTGAAAAATCTTGAATGTAACATGCAAAAATGCTCACTTCCATGAGATATCACTCACCCATTATGTTTGTTACGAAATTTTAATGCCAAGTACTCAAAAATACATTTTTAAAAGCTGCAAACAAGAAGTGTGCAAAAAAGGCCTTGACCATATCCAAAGGTACTCAGTAGTGACTACTAAGGGGCCTTTAGAATCATGTCAAAACACACCATGTCTCCTTTAGCTACTTTCAAATTCTTACAGCCTCCAAAGAACTGTTAAAGTAAGTCTTCCTAAAACAGGTCTAGCACAATTAGGAAAACAGAGGGGATAAGTATCCTTTCTGAAGAAGCCACATTACAAAATCTGCCCTTACAGATCAGGTAAGAGCTGAAGTTTGCTAAGAGTTTAACAGCAAAATCAAACTCAGGGAACTGATTTCACTGAAATGGTACTGTGCTTAGTGCATAATAACCCTTTTCTGTTAAAAGGCTAACACCTTCCTCTACAAACACTTTTCCTTTCTAAATCAGGCAAGGAGATAATTTTGCTTGTCACAATGACTCAAGAGTAGTCAAATCTAACAGACTTTCACTTCACTTAGGCTTTTGTTCTTACTGTAAATCAACAGTATGAATAGACAGAGCATTATGATATCCATTTATACCACATTTAACAAGGCACCTAAGTACATATGAAATGCTTTAATGCTCTAAGCACACAATAAAGAATATCAGCTCCCAGAAATATTGTTTTTACTAAGTACACACTGAAAAGAAGGAGGTTTAAAGTAACTTTTTGCTGTTCCATTTTTAAAGTATATACAGATTTGAATATTAATTTTGATATGAAATCCATACAGACAGGCAGAGATTTCACTAAAGCCCCATCTGAACAATCTGAACATCTCCCCAACCTCAGGCTGATATTCTAAGGACTAGTTGCTTCAGCAACACAGAAAGATTTTCACACCTGAGTTACCTGAGTTAGGTATTGTTACCTGAGACAGGTATTGATTTCAGAACAGAAATGAATTTCTGAATGAGCTGTGAAAGAAATCTTCTCTCTCGATACGCCCTAAAATGGGACATATGACAAAAGAATTAACACTCCTGAAATGCAGACTAGAAGTATATTGCACCTTACACTAATAACAAAGTTAGCTGCTTCAAAATTCATATAACATATAACTAAAACTGTTTAGCTGATAACATTTCTCTCTGCACCCAGGCAGAGAGATTAGCAGCCTACATTTTTAGGCAAATAAACTGACTAACAACTCATGATTCTTACTGTGTCAAGAAGTTAAGTATCCTCCTACACCTTACCACAGTGTAACACAAAGGCACTGGAACACTTAACTTTGGTGAGATAGTCACAGGTTTATTGAAATACTTGCATAAGTTATATGCCTAAGAGCTAAACATTTGCTAAAGGTCATGAAAAAAAAGTGAGTAACTACATGAATATTCTTTTATGCTTTCATCCTTTAGTTTTAAGATTTGATAGCACAAATTCACTGACCAAATAAAATATAAAGTTCTAGAACAGTATTTTGCATACAGACTACTGAAAAACAAAACAGCTTCCAGGAGGACACATATGGTCAATCCTCATTTGCCACAGGTTTCCAAAAAACACCTTTTTCATTAAAACAATTTCTTTTAGTTGAAACAAAATGAATGCATCAAGAAAAAAAGTTTTCTGCACATACTGCATTCTTGACTCTTCATCCATTTTTGCATCATTTTTCTTAATTAGATTCCAGAATTTTCTTAGTTTTGGTGTCTTTTTCAACTCTTGTTCCAGTCGATTCTGAAATGTTAAAATGATGTTCAGTCACCAAGGAACCTTGTTTTCATGAGATAAACATACAGGCCAGTCTTTTCATTAAAAAAGAAAAAGTACATAACAAACTGAAATAAAGATCTATCCCTGGCTATTCTCAGCAAGTATCACTATAAAAAAATGTAATAATGCTATACAGTCCAGCCATGACTAGGTGTCAACTCTTCTGCCTCCCTGTGACCTCATGGCCTTGCCTACAAATTACAGCCTGAAGAAGCTATAAACAACCAAGCTCAGTTTTCTCAAAAAATACATAAAAAACACTATTACAAGGAAATTTGCAACAAACAAGAAAGAATTTAGCAAAGCACACAAAAATGTAATTCCACAGCAATGCTGTAAATACTGGAGCTCCTTAACAGTATTCCATGAGAATTTACATAACTTGCATAATGCCTAGAAAACTGTTCTGCCAGTTAATAATGTTATGCTTACAGGTTGTAGAGCCATCCACATTGGTAAGGAAATGAGCTG
Organism: Erithacus rubecula; assembly: GCF_903797595.1. Lineage (NCBI taxonomy): Eukaryota > Metazoa > Chordata > Aves > Passeriformes > Muscicapidae > Erithacus > Erithacus rubecula. The sequence continues at coordinate 32,320,214 of NC_136688.1, read as the reverse complement.
CTGCACCTGACCTCTGATCAAATCCACTTCCTGTTAGAAAGTTACAAATGATAAACATTTTTAAAACATTCTTATGTTTTCTGATATGCCTGTCTTACAAAAAACATCACCATCTGGCAATATTTATATTGTTCTGTTAGATTTCACAATTTCCTAACAGGAACCCAGTGACACCTCTGTATTCCAGGTTGTTTTCATGAAGACTGTCAGTTCTTACTACTTCACCTGTGGCCCCATCCATGCAAGTATTTTCAGCACAAAAGCTGATGAGAACTGATGTTCCTGCTTCAGTCATTCTGTATTCTTGAACTCACCCACCATGCCTTCTCTACTTTTTTTTAAGCTGCTCTTTGTCTCCCGAAGCCCCTTTAATTTATCAAGTTTCTCTCACTTCATTTACACTTTTCCCATTGTCTGAAACAATTAATTTTCTCCATGTCAATTCAAATAGGGTCTCAAACCATGCCTGTGATCTGGATCCACAGTTTTCCTTCTTTCCTGAGCTGAAAAATTTCAATTAATATCTTAAGTATGTCTTCATGAACAAATACTCCATTCGCAGCATTCTAAAAATTCAAACTTCAGTGCTCTTCACTTAAAACACTACTGTGACTATTCCATTCTGCCCTTCACAAAGAAGGGCAGCTTCTAATAATAGTGTGCTTTCACAGGCACATTTTCACCAGCTTCCCTATCAAGTTGCATTAGAAATATGCTCTACAAGAAGGATTCTGTAGTCACCATCAAACTATTTAAAATGAAGATGCATTGTACTGTGGTCACTACAGAAAAATACTATCTCACTAAATTACACACATAAAGTTCAAGATGGTTACTAGCTCCCAAAATAATTTCAAATCCTAATATCAAATAATACACTTTCTATGTTGTTTTGTCTGACAGACAATTTTATTTATGCAGACCCTGATTTGGAATAATACACTCCATGTACAACGTCAACAAGGAAAAAGCCCAGTAGCAAGAGAAATTAGAAAATACTGCTTCATATAACAGGTAATTGTAAACTGTTCTTCCTGCTTGCTACTTAGGATAACTCTGTTTTAACTACAGACTGAGAGCACAAGTTTGTTTAATGCTTTCTTAAAACTAACTCAGGAGAACTGCAGATAAAAATCACACCTAAACCTGGTTTCAAAAGAGAAAAAAGCCTCACTGTCTTTCTCAACAGTTAATGGAAATAATTTTTTGTAGTATTTCCTAGGCAAACTAAAAAGAGTACAGGAGTTAATGAATCAGTTTTAATTGTAAAGCATCTTTTCAAATATAAATACATAGATTTTAAAGTACCATTTTTAATACAAAAAATTATATTAAATCACGTCTTTTAATTGTCTAACTGCTAATCCTCCATTTGCAAGTCTCATCTATGACCCTGTGTCAGAGAAAAGCAAATGTGATGAAAGAGATAAAGTAAGAGTCAAAACAGAAGACAAAATCCCTCTGGTACTGTGTTTTCCCTAAACTGGAATTTTGCTTCATCTGCCTTATAAGAAGAAATTGCTTGAACTAAGCTGCTATTGACTGAGAACAGCATAAACACACTGGAAATATTTACAGGTACTTTTAACATACCAAACTATTGAAGCAGTGATCAAGGAAGAGCAGCAGGACTGTCTGTTCATGCAGAGAGTACTCACTCTCATTTTCAACCAGCGATGCTTCCAGGATGCGTTTGAAAAAGAAAGGAAAGTGTTCAGGCCTTTTTTTAAATGTCTAGGAATAGAAGAGAAAGGTAATTTTGAGTCAGGTTGATACAAATAATTTCAATCTTCATTCACATAACATAGCCTAAGTTCTCTAAATCCATTTAAATCAATAAAAGAAGGGATTAGTTTTTCTCATTTTCCTTTATTCTGACCAGGCAGCACAAGCAAAACAGTCTAATGATATCCTCCTGACAAGAGATCCTCCCCCTATACTTTCTGCATAGTGTAATAGGTGATGCACAGGACAAACTAAACAAGAAGCACAGGTGAAGTCTTGTAGGAATGTTCTCCTGGTGAATGCACAGAAATACTCTAAAATCTCCCAGGTAGAAGATAAATGGTAGGTTTAGGCCAAAACTATGGCAGCTCTAAGTGACTTGCAACAAATGAGCAAGTAAAAACCACCAGAAATTAATTATAGTCCCAGAACTTCCATTCAGCTACCTGAGCAGGAAAAAGATAAACTGAATAATCACCAAGATAAAATAGTTCCTTTACAAGGGCAGTCATGTACCAAACAAATTTAACTAAGCTGCTTGGAACATAACATGTACCTGTCATTTTACTTCTAGCACATATGCCAGAAGAAAAGCACAGATGACATGTGAGCAAGTTATTAATCCTTTGTGCTTTGCCAGCACTCAAGTAATGGCACACATATTGAAGTAGGTGTGCTTCTGAAATAATGGCTGCAGAGAATGTATAACTAGGCTTCCATTGTTGAGATGGCCTGTAAAACTTGGTTTGTAAAAACATCAAATAATTTCTAAACATATTAGTACCAAAAAAACCCCACCAAATAGAACCCAAAACAAAAAGTGCAAACAAAACCAAAACAATCAAACAATATACACAAAAGAAGAGTAAGACATTATTTTACTATAAAACAAAAAAGGTAGAAACTGATGTTCACGTGTTTTAAGCAAGACATTATTGGATAATACATTAGACTTCCAGTGGTGCTTTTTGTATCTACAGATATATGAAGATATATAAAAGAACTTCTCTGTAAATACTCAACCTCTGTCAAGTGCCAAAAAAGCAAATGCTCATGATAATGTTCAGCATCTCACAGCAGAACCAAGGATTTTCGCACCAGAAGGAATCAAGTAACTTTTCACCTGTCCATTTCTTTCTCCAAAAAGAACACAAAGTTTGAAACACCCTATGAGATATTCCAGCTGAGACACCATTTCCTTTTAACACTACAGCTCTTCTACCTCCTGTCACAGTAAGTGAGCACACTGTAAAAGCTGCAACTTGTGGATCAAAGTCAATTCTAGCTGCAATTGAAATCAGTTACCTCCCACGCAGGGACATTCTCTCTGAACTTCTCATTCACCATACAGCAGATTGACATTAAATATGCCTTACTGGACACCTCTGGAGAATAATTCATCCATAGGTAATTTTCAAGGTACTGACTGTGAAGAGATAAAGAGTATTTCATTAGTTGCAGCCACCCACATAATCTGTCACTCATTTAAAAAAGCAGTTATCCACATGGTTTTTTTTTTCTCCTTCCTTTGATAGCTTTGAAAGCCATCTTCATAGGTTGTGAGCAGTTCCTCAAGTTACCTCTCATCTAGGTCACTGAAGCAAAACTTGTTAGACTCAGTAACTGATAACATTAACAATGTTCTCAGAAAGAACAGGAACCTCAAACTCTGTGTTACTGCTGACATACAAATTCCAGAAGTCCATTGCATGCCATTTGTTAGTGCTAAACCCTTAACCATAATTTACATGTTTTCTTCTGCACTTTTTCTAATTAAGATTCAAAAATCTGAGGGAAGGTTATCCTTTTGTAGTTACTGGTACTAACTAATGGACTTGAGCCTTTTTGAAACAAAGAATGTACCTCAAACAAAAAAATCTCATATTTTTTCTTAAGATTTGAGAGATAAAAGAACCAAACAGAATATAAAATATTGTGGGTTTAAGTACATCTGGCAAATACTTATTTTACACCGTATTAGACATACTCTGTAAGTTATTCCAGGAAAGTCTGAAGCAGTTTTAAATTACTGTTTAAATAGATTTCCATTATTTTTCAAGAGAAGAAAATGTTAATGATGGCACTACAGCACAATTCATTTTTAATCTCATAGTAAGAGACATAATCCAAAAACTTCTCTGATTTCAGAGAGTTCTCATTTAAGGCTTAATGACACATTCCAAATCACAGAACCAAGTTTTCCACTTATTTCATTCATTCTCTCTTTCTCAGTGCTCCACTTCACTAGAAATTGAGAATCATAAAACAAGACACTCTAAGACATTACTTACATTTATGGAATTGTTTTCTCATTTAAATTAAGTTCTCCTCACTTAATTTTCCTCAGTACACAATTCAAGGCCTTAGGAAGTATGAACAAGTACACCACCTTGAAACTGTCTTACTACCCTGTATTTGCTTCTCACCTTTACAGGTTCCTATGAAAAAATAACTCCAAATTTCCCTCCCATTATCTTACCTGAATTCAAGAAGCATTATCTTCCTAATTGCAAACCTAAAAAGGAAAAATGAATCAATTAACACAGGAAAGAAACCTCCCACACACAGCTGCATGGAAAATGGCTATATTTTCCCATGTTTCATTATATAAAGAAACTTGAAGGAACACTCAGTAATTATTTCTGTCCTGACATTTCCATGCAACAGTAACCACCTGAATGCAGAAACAACTGCTGCAGCACTGTGGAAGCCACAATTCATAGAGATTCATTAAGCAATTATATTAGTATTTTGAAAAAATTGATGTATGTCTTAGATATGAAGACACCACTCCCAATAGCCTTGATGATACAAACTGAGAGCAGCTGAGAGCATCTCCTGGAAAACTACTATTATATATTTAATCTGTTCATAATGGTATTTTTTCTTAGTGACTGGAAATGGAAGTTTGCTTTGACTCCATATGACAAATTCTTAGATTGCTCTCATACAGGAATAATCCAGAGAATTCTCTGTAGAGCTCAATCTTCCCCAAAAAGCTCCAGCTACAGTTACAACTCTTTTCTGCACAGAGAACTGCAGAATGCAGGATATCTTGCATTTGTCTTTAAATTCATTGAAACTAGACTTTCCCATCAGGAAGCTGGTGACAGCAGCCAGAACAGAGAAGGAAGCTAGAGGCAGTGCACACCATGAGAGGCTTTTTTCTTTATATTCCTTAGTGACAAAATAAGAGATTAGCCTCCTATAACCACCACAACAAAACCAACATAAAAGACAACAGACTACCAGGTAAAGGGTCTTAAAAATATTAACTCCAACCACCATGTTTATGAGCTTAGGAACTCTCTTGTTGCCACATTCAGACTTTGAAATACCATAATGATTAAATTGCTTCAATGGACTTTAGTAATTTTCATCTGCTTTCAACATATAGATGAGTTTAAAAGTATTCTATCAAACATTAGAAACAAATCCAACATGGATAATGATGCAATAGTGGTAAATAAGAGAAAGCAACTGGTGCACTTACTTTGACCTGACAATTTCTTTTGTATATACATCTTCAATGACCTATGGAAAAAAAAATTAAGAGAATTTTACACACCCATTAACGTGTTCAAAATGCATTAAGACATTTTACTCTGCATTAGTTACTCTCTGCTTACTGCTATTAAAATACTTTCAATAAATTTTTCCAACATGAATGAATCTGCACTATAAGTTGCAACAGGCATGCTTTGACCTCACATGACACAGAGATGCAATTCAGCTGTTTATGTATATTCTAACAATCACAGACTAATTCTATCACAAATACTACAAAATTAACTGAGGCTATACATGGAGACTTAGGCAAACATCCACAGGGAAAAGAAACATTTAAGTACCCTGCAGTACTCAAAACCAAGCACACCATGCCAAATTTTAAACATTCAAAATGCACATATCCACCAGAACAGCAATAAAGTTGTCTGATGGAAGCTCACCAAAGAAGCCTTTAGAAAGAACACACTTCAGTAATACCTGTATCTTTCATTCCTACTTCATTTCTGAAAGGAGAATGCCCTCCAGCATCTTTTAACCTCAAAGGAGATGCTCAAAAGTCCTTTGCCCTCATAAATTCTTGGCCAAAATAAACTGAATAGCATACAAAATTACTGCATGCTACAGCACATTTTCCTAACAGTGCCTACACTTATAAACTACAAATACATAACAAATTACAGTGTCTCAAGCAACAGCTGACCTTCCAAGCAGTCTCCTATAGTCTATATAAAATAAGCAACACCAAAAATATTGGCACATCATGGAATGGTTGATCCTCATTCTTTTACAGCCCCTCAACAAAATTCCCATAGAAGTAATTACCTTAACATCAAAAGACAATGTCTTCTTCACGTGTGGAGCCCAGTATTTATTTGCTAACTGCACAACAGAAAAAGAAAAAAGTTAAATACATACATTTTGTTGTCAATGATATAAAATCTCTGCAATGTACCCATACTTTATTTCACTAGTATCTTGCATAATTTCAGCTTATGCTAGCTACAAGTAACAAAATTACGATTTCTAACAGCAATGCTTAATAACCATTTAAGGCTTTTACACCAAAACCTCTTCCAACAGAAATGCCATCCTTTGGAAAAAATTTCAGATGCTTAGAGTGCTATCTAATAAACATCTTTTCTATCCTTAAGCTCATCTAACAAACCCATCAAAAATAAACCATGATCTTTCGGGACTGCAAATCCAAAATGGCAAGTGATTACGCTTCCTTGAGGCATCTGGCAAGTAGCTAGAGGCTGTACAAAAGCCGAGCACTCCAAGGCTCTTTGCTGCAGCCACCACTTCGCCAATTCTCCCGAGCGGCGATGACAAGGGATTCCTATGCAACTTTACTAAAACTTATTCATGCTCGGGACCAGGAAGAAAAGCAGATTTCCAAGAAAAAAGAAAAAGAAAAAAAAAATCTACTTGTAGAAAATCCTTGTTTCACCAACCAGGAAGCCTCGGCAGCTTTTCACAATTATAGCACGCCTTGTGATGATGCACAGTGCATTGCACTGATGCGCTCGGTAGCGCTGCTTTGTGAATCCCGCTGGGATTTGTGAATTTCCCGCGGGAAACACCCCGCGCTGTGCATGACAGAGGCGGACACCTCTCGTTAACTACGACCAGGCAAGAGCCTTTCCCCATCACCCGGGGCCTACAAGGGCTGTTTAAGCACCGCGGCCGGAATGTCGCCTGGAGCCCCGCCGGCCCTACCTGCGTCACGTACTCCGCGTTGATCTGCGACACCGTGGGCGCCACGATCTTCTTCGGCGGGGCCGAGGGCGCGGCCGTGGCCGTGGCCGCCGCCATGGTGCCGCCGGCAGAGGAGTCGGTGCCCCGGCGCTGGCAGCCCGGGCCGGGCCGAGGGCGGGATCTCCGGGCCGGGAGCAGCGGAGCGGGAGCGCTTCCGGGGCCGGGCGGGCTGGAGCGGCCGCGGGCCGGCCGGGGGCGGCGGCGCCATCTGCTGCTGCCTCCCTGCACTGCTGCTGCTCCTTCCCTGCACTGCTGCTGCTCCTTCCTTGCACTGCTGCTCTTTCCCTGCACTGCTGCTCTTTCCCTGCACTGCTGCTCCCTCCCCGCACCGCCGCCCCGCAGGAGCCGGTGTGGAAGGGCTGCGGATAAAGCTCTCAGCGCACGGGGTTGCTGCCACGCTCACCCTTCCAACGCTCCGTGAATCCGCTTAGGGCGACGCCTGTTTCAGCTATCACTCAGAGCGCAGATTTCTGTCCATCTGACGTTGAAAAAACGCACTCTTTTTAACGTCAAACAATTATAAATGAGAAACAAAAGTCTCGATATTTAGCAAAATTTAGATTGCTTTATTTTATATAGACAGAGCAAGCAGCTCTGGGGAGGCAGAGGGGTCACAGCCCGCTCCATGCTCCACCGAACTTGGTTTGCAGCTCCCTTTATATAGTATGGTTTTCCTTGTAGTAATCAATAATTGTTATTGTATTGTTGTAATAATTCTGCAAGGTAAGCAGTGGTGGTCAAGAAATTTCCAAACTTCCGTGGGACTGCTCTTGGGACAATTGGTCATGTAACCATCTGATCTTGTAGATAAAAAACAGAAGTGGGAAGCCTGATCTTTAGCAGATAGTTTGCAATTGATTACACAAAGGCAGGAAATCTAATTCTGCAAAAAAAAAAAACCTTTCAGACTATGGAAAATCTCCCCCCCCCCCCCCCCCTTTTTTTTTTCTTTTACAAACTGGTACACGCAATAGTCATAGCAGGGGGATTTAAACAGAGTGGGTTTACTCATATATTTCCCTTTATCTAAGTACATGTTCTTTTCTTATTTTAAGTATTCTGGTTTGTACAAACTCCAAAACTTATATGATTAACACGAATCATTTGTCAATTATCACAAGTTGGACAGGATGATCCTTATGGGATCCCTTCCAACTCGGAGCACTCTGTGAATCTCTTGAAATGCGTGGAGGAAAGGCAAAGGTAGAAGGGGAAAATTGCACGCTCAAGGAAGTCAACAGTTTGGTAATGCTTCAGAACGGTTTCCAATTAACTTATTCCCTTTGGTAAACAGATTAATTAGGGAGGAAATTAAAAGACTCCCCAGGGAAGTTACTGTGCTCTGTTTCTGGGCTTATTATCCATCACCTGCTACTTGAGTACTTTAAACTTCCAGGCAGGTTCCATTGAAGTCTGTTTGAATATGACCTCCTTTGTTTTTATATCAAGGTGATCTCCATTGCATTTCTTCAAGCAGAGGTTAAACTAAATATTCTTTTTGAAGTTGAATTAGAATGTACAATGGGAATGGGAAAAGAAATGACAGTACCTTGAATAGGATCAGACAATGGCTACATTCAAATAAATATGCCTACTGCATGCCTGTACTTTAGAAGATTCAGAAAAATGAAAATTAGTAAAATTTAAAAGTTTCAAAAGTACCAGTAGCAATTTTTATAAATAACAAGGATTGAAGTTGAAGCTACGAAACAGTGATAAAAATGGACAAAGGAATGTAAGTTCATTACCTATAAATATAGGCTGAAAGTAGGAAAGTTTCTGAACGGGCTTTCAGATGAACACCAAAAGTTTGTCCCATCTTAACACAAACCAATTAGGAGAGGCAAATGCCTCTTTAGGCTAACCTAAATCTTCTGGTCATGATGGATCATAACCATGGCCTGTGTCAAACCCCACACATTTCCCTATGTTATCAAAGCTATGAAACCTCAAGGAAGAATCCACATTTACCTAACTTTTGGCATTTGGATGTCTCAGTGAGGTCAGTTGCCTTCAATCTCACTACAGTCAGTGTGGCAACAGAGGCCCTTCCAAAGGGTAAATCAGAACTAATTTAAGTGCTCTCATTCTCTGAAGGAGCTTCTGATATCAGAAACTAATACTAGATGCCTAATATTAGGCAGTATGATTTCATCCCTAAAAATGTCAAATAAAATGACAAAGCTCCCCTCCCTATAAATAATATATTGAATTTTTCTCTATACAGTGTTGTTTATTTAGAGAATGCTGGGACAGTAGGACTACAGATGAGTAGCAAAAGTATAAATTAGTGCTTTGGAAAAATACATTGCTTTCATCCTGAAGAGCAGGGGAACCTTTAAAGAATTGTGGTAAGACCAAGCATAATGGACCCACTGTTGTACCTTTGTCCCTATCTGCAAATCTCACCCCAGCACACAACTGTCTAGTAAGACTGGTCTCTTGAATTCCTATGCTCAGTTTCCCCCAGAGAGGAGGCCCATCTGACACTTTCCACTCCAAACTCCTTTGTACTTGAGGAGAAATAAAACCCTGTACCCCATCATCCCAGCAGCCTTCTGTGAAGTTCTCCATCTTTCTATACTCATTGGCTTAACATGTCAAGAAAATCAAATATTCCTTTCAAAAACCTGTTAATTCATTCATGAAGACATGTATTATTTAAAAGTCACATATTTGAGTAGATGCAGTTTTCAAGACTATTATTAATTTCTAGGCTGCATACAGTCCTGGTCAGTTTATATTCCACGTTGCTTTCTTGCTTAATTAGCTCCTCTTGTTTTGGATGATTTCCCTTCTATATTATTGTAATCAGGAAAAATATGCTCTTCTCCTTTTCTTTGTAAACTGTGTAAGCCAAGGTCATCAGTAAGCTGGCCACTGCTTTTATTTCATTTATACTCTCCTGAGCACAGTTCCACCAGAACAGGTAATACCTAGTGATAATGAGCAGGGGTTGAGCTATGTTCCCTATTTTCTACCTTTCTGTTTATTTTAGATTCTACCTAGAGTCACAGAAATTATTATTTTCTAGCAATAAAAACTCCAGACAAATAATAGATAAAGATTTCAAACATTAATTGATTTTTTTTTGTTACTGTTTTAGGGTCATCAGTGAGACATGACCAGTGAATTCTGCAGATTCAGCAGTGCCATAGATTCAGCAGGGCCATACTTCTGATATAAACACTGTCTCACTTTTGACTGTTTGTCTACCACACAGAGATTTAGACTTCAGCTTCTTGGCCATAAACTCTGCACTAAGATGCAGACTCTGTATGGATACCATCTTGCACCTTTGCATACTCAGGTGGGAAAGTTTTTACAAAGCAGGTAAAAAATACCAGCACTCTACTCAGCATGCAAAATGGCATTACGTTATCCATTCCAGTAATCAATTTTTTTCAAAATTATGAACGGGCATCTTGTCAGGTGGACAACTGGCTTGTTCTCCTCCAAGGAAACAGTCTGCTGGGATAGATGATAGCCCATGTGCCTCAGCCTGGTCACTGCAGCACAGCAGCAGTGACTATTCCTGGCTCTCTGATCTGGAATGATGGGCTGGTATTATCACAATTCTACTGTCACCTGGCCAGGTGGCCAGGGGAGCAGAACAAACATTCTCCTGACATGAGATGGAATTGAAGATATAAAAACCTTCTTTCCAGGGTGGAGACTGTGCTCCCTTATAGCTGAGGGCATGCTAACACTGCTCTCATAAAAGAGAAAAGCAGCTCACTGACAAACAGCATTGCTGTACTGCCCCATGCTCTCCCATCCAGGGGTTCTTTGCTGCTGCTCCACCTGTACAATTTCAAGCTAGGCATAAAATTCCAAGGCATAAATGACCAAGGCAGTTGAATCTTTGACCTCAGTTTCTTCTTGATAGAGACACTGGGGCCTGATAGATGGAGACACTTCTTCTTTCCCAAATCATTGACTGTAGCTGTACTCCCCCTTTCAACAGCAATTTTTTCTCCTTTCTGCATATACTGAATATTCTTAGTTTTTCTTGCCCATGTGTTCCATAATTCAGAGGCTAAGTGAAGTTTACATTACCTTAAGTAAGCCATGAGTGTTCTGACAGTCATGTTCTATGTGCAGAAAGTCAAAACCAGGTAAGTTTTGATGGCTGAATTGTGCTTTCTCTGTCACAACTTGCAAATACTGAGGTGGCCCAGGTGGTTTTTAATAGAACTATGCTTCTCAGGATGGGGGTCAAAATATCTAGGATGTATCACCACTGTATGGGAATGTGTTATCTGGTCTAATATCATTGCATCATACTGCATGTGTACACTTAGCTTTGGGGAGGAACCTACCAATTTAAAGCAGATGAATCTCAGCCTCAGTTACACTAAGCCATATCTTGGGTAGGCTTTCTGTGAAGTGAGTCTGTAAAGCTTAGGAGAGCTTTTATCTTAGTTTATTGACTTTTGCATATACACATGAGATTTTCCAAGAGGCATCCCTCTGAAAAGCTCTGAAACTGAAATCTCCACATATGAGAATTTCAAGTGCTGTCATGCATCATGTATAGATACCAACTTACACGTACAGCTTTTCTTCTAACCAAAGGAGGAAAGTGACTATGAATATGAAATATTTTGAAATATTTCTTGCTAAGTTATATTAAATAAGTTTTTAAAAGAGATGAGGGGATGAATGGCATATAAATAGAACAATATGTACATTGAGCAAAGAAGATCTGAAATCTCTGTGTCTCTTACCTGTTGAAATTATAGAAGAAACATTGATTTAAACCTGCTTTCAGGTAAATAAAATTTGGAAAATCTTGTCAAAAAAGATTAGAGGAATCATTTAATGTGAAAAGCTTAGGGACAATGACAGGGAGTTTTTGCTTTGGTTATAACTCATCCTTCATAGCAGTTAATATTCATATAAACTAAATGTTCAGTCTGTTCATTACAGCTTTAATTCAATCATGTCACGTTGGTTTTACTATTTTATTTATGTGCATTCTTCTAGTCCAAGACTTTTGTCACTGTATTTATCTCATTAAATATGTGTACTTCCACTCAGTAAATATGGGTACTTTCAAAAATGATGCCTCAGTTTAGTAACAGATGCTTCTTAAAATATTTAGAATTTTAAAGTGTAAAGAAGCCATCAGTAGCATTCTGATTTGTGTATAAATATTTATTTAGCACACATTCTGGCCAATGTACTGCCCTTGATTTTTGTGTAAAACTTACAGTAACTTCAATGGATATTCTGAGCTCATGACTAGAGGAAAATATGGTTAATTCAGCAGCCCAGCTGCTTTTATATCCCAGAATAGCAAGTAGTGCCTCTAGTGAAGGAGATGGTGAAAGAGGAGACTTTGTGTCATTCTTAGCTTTCTGTTGCAGGGCTCACATTTGGGTAACAGCTCAAGTTAGAGCAGACTCTGGGCTATTCTAATTCTCTTTGGAGACTTCTAGCTAGGTTCCTGCCAACTGAGGGAGAACAGTGGTAAGAAGTTGAGATCAACGGTCAGAAAAGCTCTAGAAATATTTGCTAAAAATCTTTTGAGAGACTTTTATGTGATAAAGTTTCCATGTGGAAATAATTAATATGAAATAAATCTGTTTGATGGAGAAATTTCATCACTGAGATGAGATTTTTAAGGCAAATAATTTCCTTTATGCTAGTGCTGGCATGAGAAGTGCTGCATCATTGTAAAAGTACATTCTTTATCTCTTTTCTCACAATAAAGGAAAAAAACTACACATTGCAGACAAAACTGTAGCATATCTAATATGTAGCATAAAACTAAATCAAGACAGCAATTCTAAGATGCTGAGAGCTAGCTCTAGTTTCCTAAAGCTTTTATCCTTGCTTTTCTCTATATTTTCTAGGGTTTTGGTAGACATTTCCACTAGCACTTCAGGATTTTAAAAGTGTATAAAATACCTACTGAAAGCAGCAAATTCTATTCTACTGTTCAACACCTGAGGTCATTCCTCCAGAGCTCTCACCACCCAAGTACCTGCTATTTTTTAAGACCCAGAGCATAAAACACAAGATATAGTACACCACTGCAAACAAGGTTGCCAAGATACTGATCCAAGGTATCAGAGATCCAAGGCTCTCGCTGTCATGAAAAAATCCTAATCTGTTTTGATCTTAAAAATTATCCTCAAATTGGCTGCTACACTTGGGGTGTCTAGATAGCTTTAGCAGAGTTCTACTTCATTTAGTATTGTCACTAACTGGAATCTCTCTGCTATGTTTTCAGGATCATAGAAACAAAATAAACTAGAAATTGAGGAAGTCATCTGATTTTCTGTGGCTCAGGAAGCTACTTTTACAAACACATACCAGGGATTAAAATTAATATTCCAAAAAATGCACAGATAAAATGATGCCACTTGGCATCCAGATAGTGTTTTCCTTTATGTCAGTAGGATTTGAGTGCAGTGCACTAGGAGTACAAAGGGGAGACACTATGCATACCTGGCATCTTTAGCTTAGGAACAGTCTTTACTTTTTTAAATAGCAGTGGCCATGGAATTCTGTTTTCCCTCCTCCACTCTGGCAGCAAGGCACATTCCAGTGCCAAAGGCAAAGGTGGAGAGCTACCATATCCAGGTGCTCCTACAACCCTACACACCCAGATGACTTTGAGTGGTCTACATCATCACCAGTCAGCTTCTGACATCTTCCTGCACTCACATCCTCAGCACTATTTTACATGCCAGGGCAGCACACGTGGAGCAGCCAGCTCCATGATTCTTGGGCAGGAACTCACAGATGGGGTTTAACAGATTGGCACATACCCAAATCATGTCAAGTCACAGGTAAGGATATCTTAGGAGGAGTCAGAAACTGGAATGGCAGAGAACAGAAGTAAAACAGTATTTAGAGACCCATGACAACTCAGCATAGACATAAAATGACACTTTCATGTTAGAACAATAGTTTCTAAACAGGGAGATATCAGTACATTTGTGAGTGATTTTGTTCTCTAAGACTGATTTCTCCTTCACTTGTGTGGACTTTGAAGATTCACTCTTTTAACAGATGCTAACAAAAGAGCTGTTTAAAAGCTGCTTGACAGAACTAGTCATTATATGAAGAAATACAACGTATTTGCTTAACCTGGAGAAAGAACATTATAAGAGAGCATAGAGAAGTGACTTCGGTAATTTCAATTTTCCTTATAATAACTGCCTCTCAGACACATATCATCCACAACCATCAGACCATAAAACCAGGCTATTAAGTTAAAACTTGCACTTTAAAAGTCCACAAAACCTCATGCTACGAATATGAACCATTACCACTTCAGTTATTTAGGAGGTCTGGGCATTTTCAACATCATTACAAAGGGCTATTAGATGGACTAAATCCATAGTCTTTATTGATTTAAGAGTCATCCAACTGTACTTAGGTAAGTGTTACTCAAATGAGCTACTATTGAGAGATTATGACTTTAGGAGTTTTACATTTATACTAGGAGGCAGCCAGGAAAACTAAACATTAGAATCAGCATCTTGGTTTGAAGCCTAAGGTGTCACTAATTTCAATTAAGTTTCTTTTGTGTCTATCTCCCATTTGCCTCACTAATTTTTTGGTTGGCTCTGGATGTGTGAGAGCAGACCTCAGCCGAGTGAGAAACACAGCACACAGTGAAAAGCAGTTTCAACGGTTAAACAGTTTTTCTGTGGTTTATTATTGCTTTTTCCTCTTTTGCATTTTTCTGTAGACAAACAGGAATCGTTATATATGTATGTTTTGACTTTCTGCAAACCTTGTGTGGGGGTACAGCTGCCATGCACACACACACACCCTGGGCCATGCTATGATCCCAGAACTGTTCCTTGGGCCTTGGCCTTGACGAACAGCACTGGGGCTGAGCTCCTCTTGAGCTTATCAGAAACACAGTCTCTTCCCAGGAACTTATGTTATCTAACAAACTCCTTTTCTAACAAACAGCCTTGGAAACTTATTTTTCTTGCCTGCATAATAACACAAGTGGAACAAATTTTTTTTTAAACCAAACTTTCTTTGAAAGTTACTGAGCTGAATTTCATCCAGGATGGAAAGTTACTGTGACTAAAGGCAACTGTCTACCAGCAGTCCTAAGACCCTTGGAGCTCTCCTGAACCACAGTGGGCTCCATCCACTGGAGTGGGATGGCTCTCAGCTGGTGAACTCAAGCTTGCTGTACTC
This sequence comes from Erithacus rubecula, assembly GCF_903797595.1. Lineage (NCBI taxonomy): Eukaryota > Metazoa > Chordata > Aves > Passeriformes > Muscicapidae > Erithacus > Erithacus rubecula. The sequence goes on along the minus strand of NC_136688.1, from coordinate 32,305,043 downwards.
TGAACACTGCTAGCAGAGCCTGGGCTCAGCCCACAGGCTCAGCCCTTTGCCCAATGAGAAGATGCAATGGCATCTAACATGAGAACTTCACTGAACTTGAAGGAAGTTTTCACAGGACATACTCCTTTAGCTCTCTGTGTATGAGGATGAATATGCTGAAGCAAACATACTGTGAACGTTGCTCTCTTGGATTGTGAAGCATGTTTAATTTGTGAGTTAGGCCTGTGAGTTACTGTTAAGTTATATAAATTCTACAGAATCTTTGGGAAGTTGTTTAAATTGAGTGCTTTTAAGTGCTGTTACTTTAGGCCTAAACTGTTGGTCAAATCTGGGGCTAAGTTTGGCAAGGGGCTCCCCTCTGAACGCTGTGACACAACTGGAGGGTCCCCTTTATTTCTTTTATCCTTACTCTTTCCTATCCTTAGCCTTCTTCCATCACCAGCCACCACAGATTTTAGGTTGATTTTAGTTACAGATTGATTTCTTTTGAATTTCAGTCTGATTTTTGTCTGTGTGCTTTAACCATCTAATAAGTAGTAGAGTGAATGTTGCCAACAAGCTTTATTGTGTTTTCACTTTTACATTAAACCTGCTTTTGCTGATATTTTTGCCAGTGACTCTTGGAGGCACCTGAAAGTAATTTGTGACATACTGCCATGATAGTGCAGCATGAACATTTTCAAGGTATCCATAGACACATCTAGACAAAGAATGGGTGGTATGATCAGTTAGTACTGCAGTTGTATAATTTTTCTTCCAAAAAATCTCTTTTTTTTCTGTTTGTATCAAAATATTTGACCCTTTTCCTGTTCCACACAGAACAACCTCAGTGCTAAACCTATGCCGTTGGAGAAGTTGTCCTCAGCAGGAGCTCATTTTTAACACAGGAGGACCCACTGTTTTCCTCTGTAGAATATGCTTTGGTTCTGCAGTCTCAAAAAATCCACTACTTCAGTACTATCAGATTATTAGTATTAGCCATCAGTTCATTCTAATAAACCACAGGCAATGTTTCTGCCACCAAAGATACTTAAAAGATCGATGGCTTGAACTTGCCTTGAAGCATTACGAAAAATACTTGACATACTAATGAACAAGAAGTGCTACTGTGAACACAGAGAAAACTTTTCTAGCTCAAATTCTCAAAGATACTTGAAGAATTTTATTGTTAACTGCATAAGACACAGATTTTCAACCTCAGTTTTTTCGCTCCTGACTTTTAGAAACCATTTAACCCTTTTCTAGCTAGTTTATGGAATAATCCCCATGAGTTTATAATACTGACACAAAACTTTTTATGAAGGGATGGAGAGCCAGATAGATATTGTGGCTCTGAAATCCAAGCCCAAAGATTTCATTACTTTTCAAATTCATCAGACAATAACACTTCCTGCAAATGCCTATTGATTCCTCAAAATTACCTTTTTGTATTATTTTTCCTTTATTTTACTCAAATTGATATTTTCAAAACATGAGTTTTGTGATCTCTAAACATTACTCTCACAGCATTTTAAAATTATTATAACTCCTTAAGAAAGATGTAATCTTTAAACATATTTATATTTGATAACAAAAAATATCTGAAACGACACCTATTGTTCTAACATACAAAGTTATTTTGATATTGTCTTTTCTGCATAATGAATGTTAGGTAGTTTCAAACATAAAGCACACTCTAAAAGGAAAATATAAATAAAATAGTTTATTACAAGTATTTCAAAAGAGCTCTACAATATCCTTTCAAAACATTTTATACAGCGTTTTGTCTTTCAATATGAAACAATTCACAGAGGGAGAAAAAATCTCAATATATAACTATAATCATCATTATATACTGTATTTGTCTGTTATACAAAAGCATAGTAACTACATGTTCTGAGTTCTTTCCTCGTTTTATTCTCGCTGAAAATGGAAAATAACATGTATGAAAATAAAACTCCTTTTACCCTTCATATTCACCAATTATCTCAAAGTTCATGCCATTTCCAAAATAAATAAAAAAAAATCAAACCCATGTTACTTAAATAAATATGGTTCTGTTCAAATACTAAAAACAATGCAATGTATCTTACAGATATGTTAATTTAGAAACAGGTATAAGAACTTCAGGATCCAACTATTCCAAAGTTGCATAACAAAGAAAGTATTGTAAAAGATAGTTTATTCAGAGGACAAAAAAGAAGAAGAAAACTTCATACATGTTCATTATGTATGAAGCTACACTGCATGTCCACTTCTTGCCAGCCCCACTGGCAACAGACAAAACCATTTACTTACCAGAAAGGATAACTACATATTCTATTAATACAAAATCAGAATTACTTAATTTTAGCTAAAAGTAATTTTCAGTCTCTTATATTTAATGTAATGAGAACATGACTTCCTGACAAAACTGCTCATCTGAGTTATTATCACATCTTAGAGAACATTTCTTTTACTGGTTCCCTATGTATGCTAGAAGGAAAGGATACTAAGCCCATTTGTAACCTTAACGATAATTTCTTGTCTTCTTTTCTTACAGCAAAATAGTTCAGTAAAGTATAAATTGGCCAAAAATGCTAGAGAAGGCAAAGGATTTACACGTGGAGTTAATGAAGTGGTGAAATGAATAAATTGATTATAAATCCTAATATGATAGCATTGTCTCTTTGTATTTTATATAAAAAGGGAAATTATCTAATTCCTTATGTATATCTCTCCAAGTACATTAAGTGTAATTAACAAAGCAGCTATTTTTTTCTATCCTATAGGAAATAGAAGGCTCTATAACACCACATCAACATTCTTCTCCCTGAACCTTCTCACCTTTTTCTACCCTCTTCTCTTTCATCTAAAAATAACAATTTTTTTTAAAGTATGGGATAAATACAGCAAGAATCCTTTGCTTGGAACATATGGGGAGCCAGAGGAAACTAAAAGGACCTTTTTGTCTTTATTTTCTGATAGTTTAAATAGTATTTTATGTTCAGTGATAATTATCTTATTCATGGAACATTGCAGATTCAATATTGATACAATATGAATGTGTATTTATGAATTAATTTAGCTAAAGGGCATGCAAAGAGTGTTTATTGCATTTTTTAAAAAAACCCAACATTAATATCTCACAAATTATATCAAGCAGACATTTCTGAAGACAGTAACTTCACCAGGTCATCTCTGTAATAGAAAATGTAATCCCCTTCAGTTAATTGTTTGGCCTAAAAGAAATCCTTTATAATTATGCAACCAAAAATTTTAAAAATTATATCATAGGACATGATCCCGCTTTGATAAAACTAATACATTCTCTGCTTGTTCCTCAGTGGAACTAAGCTTTAAGCTCTCTTTAAAGTGAATAAGGTGGTGTCTTTTCAAATGTGGGGCCTGTCTGAATTTTTTTCCACAAACTGAACATTCAAATGGCTTCTGTCCAGCATGCATTAGGTGATGTCTTTCAAGCTTAGAAGGAGATTTAAAAGTTTTAAAGCAGACACTGCATTGATATAATTTGTTAACAGCTTCACTTTTTTCAGTACCTTCAGAAAAAACATGCAAATAGCTGTAACAGCTTTGCTCTGTTTCCAACAATTTACTGCACAAATACGGCTGTGGGTTTCTACTGCTGGTGTCAAGAACAAAATCCCCTGACTCCATTTCAACTTTGATTTCAGCCGTTTGGTTTGACTGAATCAGCTCAAATTCTTGAAAGCCAGATGGCTGTGAAGGTGTTTGAGAATAACCTGAATAACCCACAGGCTGGGAAGACTTAAATTCAGTGTGATCTCCCTGATGATTGAAAAGTTTGTTCAGGTTTTCAAATTCTACCTGGCAAACAGGGCTTTTACAGGCTCTCTTTTCAGTATGGGTGAGCTGATGTCTTTTTAAGTGAGCTGACTGTCTAAATGTCTTCCCACAAACATTACAGCCAAAGGGCTTTTGTCCCGTGTGTATAAGATAATGTCTTTGAAGTTTGGATGAAGATGGAAAAATTTTTTCACATCTGTCACATTTACACACTTTATGTCTGTTATGTGTATTTTTAGCAGAAGATGAAAAAGCACAGTGGAGTGCTTCTGGATTATCAAAAAAACTATTATTTGATGAACCATAAAAAGCCTCATCTTTATTATCCAGTGAACCATTGACATCTACCATGCTTTCACCAGGAAGCACACCTTTTAAATCACTGCCCAAGTTGGGAGGTTGTGGGCACTCTTGCCAAGGCAATGGCACAGCAAACGTTCTTTTCATCCCATTGCAAGCTGACTTGTGCATGTCGCGCCTGCTCCGGCGGTCCTTGGAAGCTTTAGTGGACACATGCTGATCACAACGCTGATCTCTAGCTGTAACCAGGTCAGGACTTCCACTGTGACCTGATTTCATTCTTTTTCTGTCAGTCAGAGAAAAATCTGTTGCCTTTCCTCCAGTATGCTTCAGTTTCATCAGGGTCTTATTTTTCCTGTTGACTGTGTGTCTGCGTGCTGCTGTACCATTATTTGAACTTCTGCTGCCTTTTGAAAAACAACATTTGTGCAAATTTAGAACATTCTCTGTTTCAAAACACTGCTCACATGCTGGGCACTGGAAAGGTACAATATAAATTGAGTGCACATCATGTAGGTCATTCTCCTGTGGCACGTGTGTATCAGCATTCTCAAAACTATCCCATTTTCCTTCCAACACATTGTGTGATCTGGGATATTTAAGAGTCTTTGCTTTGCATACAATATTGGAGAAAGTCTTATTTCTGGCATGGAGCTGTTTATGCTTCATGAGTTTGCTCTGTATTTTAAATCTCTTCTGACAAAAACAGCACTGAAAAGGCCTTTCTTCTGTGTGTGTAAGCTGATGAATTTTCAAGTGTGTTGACTGTCTGAAAGATTTCCCACATGAAGAACACTTAAAAGGTTTCTGGCCAGTGTGAATAAGGAAGTGTCTTTCTAGCTTGGATCTTGATGGAAACGTCTTGTTACATGATTCACAAGTGTGAGTTTTCTTCTTTCTCCTTCTGGCACCATGTAGATGATCCGACTTGAGACACTGATGCAGCATCCACCTCTCTTCAGTTGTAAAGGGTTTCCAGCACACAGAGCAATGAAATATGCCACGAGTGACCCTGTCTTGCTCAGAATTCACATAGCTGTCTGCTGGCTTTGTATCATTCTCATAATTTTCATTATGAAGCTTCTGATGCTTTAAGAAAGTGATTACATTTTTGAAGTTTCTATAACACACAATACACTTAAAAGGCAGATTATGGGTTAACTGATGCCTCTCCAGGTGGACTAGCTGCCTAAAAGTTTTACTGCATACATGACATTCAAATGGCTTTTGACCAGTATGTATGAGATAATGTCTAGCTAATTTTGATGGAGTTTCAAATTGTTTATAGCACATGTCACAAATATATGGCTTTTTCTTGGGTATCTTGACAGCTGTTACACAATGTTGAACTTTTAACATTTTAAAAAGGCAATTACACCTCACCTACTCTTAATTTCTTCAGATAGGTATTTCAAGTGAAATCATCAAGTGCACACTAAGATGGAAGCTGTAGAAACAGCAACTTTTCTTAGGAGAGAGGTTCTTAAATCCCACTGGATCCCTAAAATAAGAAAGAGAGTATTATTTAGCCTATGTTAATACATAATTGCCTAAGTTTGTCTTTTGTTTTCTACGTAAGATACCAAAAGTATCTAGATTATCACACTCTTGATTTAATGTAGCCTAAAATAGTTTCCTTGCAAGAGAGTAATCACTAGTTATATTATATGATATAGAAAAACAGTTTATTTTTCAGAAAAAAACAAGTCATCTGTGCTACAAATGCATCTATCCTTCCAAATAATACACAGTTCAGCTACAATACATTAATTTAAAAAAAGTCAAGAACTTATTGTAAGGAATGTGTTCTCTACAGTAGTAATTCTAACTCCCAAATATAATATTTATGAAGATGAGAGAAAATGAGAAGAACTAAGATTTCTTGCACTTCAGAAGTACATTAAATGAATGCAGTGCTAGTGAAAAGAAAAAGTTAGCTTTAATATATTGATAAATTTACTATTCCTGTTTCTGCATCTTATCAACTGTATCCAGCAGTAGAATCAATTTTTATTTCTCTCAATGCAGCAAGTGCTGGAGCCAGTCATCAAGAGCAACACACTAGCCATAAACTATAACCATAACAAACTCCCAGAACATGGAAAAAACACAGGCTAATGTTAGTTATCTTACCATAAAGCTAGACTATCAGGGTTATGATACCTAACCATGCATATATCATGAAATCATCATGAATACTAAGGTAGATATCATAATTAATATAATTATTGTTTTAGTCTAAACCAAAATAACTTAATTTTCAACATGGGCAAACTACTGTGTCTCAGCTCAATGACTTACAAACAGAAAAAAAGTAATTTGCAAGCTCCTGAGTGCATGAAAAGTTATTTAAACATTCATAGGAACAGCTAGCCCAAGCCTTCCAATGTAAGGCCAACCTATATCTAGACAGCCTCCAAAGTGGTTTTAAAAACTTCCAGTGAGGGAGGTTCCTTAACCTCAGCAGGGCTCCTGCTTCAAAGTTTCACCTTCTCATGAAGCTTCTCCTCACACTCAGCTGAGCCTTTCTTTACTACAAACATACTGTCAGTGAATTGTGACAGTTCTCTGTCACAGCTTTATGCATTCAAAGTCTCCTTACTCCCCTTTTGTTTTAAAACTAGGAAAATTTTGGAGTTTTCTAAGTATTGTTTTTAGATCCACAACCCCCCGCCCTCAAAAACACAAAACAAAACAAAAAGTGTTTTTAATCATCTCTGGACCAATTTCAGTTGGTTACTTCCTTCCTGAATTGCAGCATCTAAGACTGAGTATTCTGGGTTACTGCATTTTAAAGCAAGTTACAATGAGATCCAAGAAATATGCACAAAGACTGAAAATATCTGATGAATTAAGACTTTTCTTAAGCTTAATTGAAAGAAAACCTGGTCATGAGGTTGTTTCACCCCTAACAGATATGTTCCTAGGTAACTGTAGGCCTTTATAAGGAACATTTGGATGTCTGCCTTAGATGTGACTGTCATTACACTGAAGAGTTTCTTAATCTCACTGAAATAGTTCAAGGTAGATAAAGCAGCTGAGAAAGTCAACTTTTCCTTTCCAATTCTCTTTTCCTGTAGAATTTTAACAGCTACTCAGTTTCAGTCTCTTTCTGAAGATGCAAGAAAACACAACACTTTTAGGAGACCCCCTTTTCCTCCCAGTTGTCACATCATGTGAAAGCTGGGAGTTTAGAGAGAGTAAGTGTGTAACACCAAATGCTTTCTAGTTTGTGCTACCATGCAGCTAAAGGCAGGCAGGCAGAGAAAAGGAGAAAAGATTCTCTGCTGTGCTGAGTTTCTGTGCAGCTCAAGGCAGCCTCCATTAGCAGGGAAAGAAAACCTCATGAGGAAGAACTGTAAAGAGTGATGAATTTCAGTTATCATACTGTCATACAGATCTAGTTTACACATCAGGAAAATGGTCAAACACTACAGTGACATGCAAAGAAAAAAAGTCCAAAGTAAGAGACAGCTGTGGCCTATTACCAAAGAGATTTTGTATTTAGCTTATACATTTTTAAAGATTCTATCTGGTGAATGAGGAAAATGCTCTGTAGTACAAGGTGTCAAAAGCAGAGTAGAGCTTCTTGATGTGATCTTCTTGCCCTATGAAAGACTGAAGGCTCAGATAAGCTAAACTAAGGGGATACAAGGGAAGGAGAAAGGAGCCAAGATGGGCATTACTGTGTGGCCCCAATAGATTTCCAAATCCTATTTACTAAGGACAGGCGTCTATTTCAGGGTGCTCTGGGCCTTGGACATCTGAGGAATAAACATGCTGCTGCTGAAGATCAAAGAGCAAAAGACAAGCTTGGAATATTGCTTCCTGCTAGCCTTGAAAGTACACAGGCTCGCCCTAATTCGAGTTAGAAAACATACCTCACTATGTGATAAGGATTTAGTTTATGGCAAAGGTCCAATTTAATATTACACTGTTACTACTTTTCATCTTGGCTGCAAGGTCATGCAGCAAAATAGAATCAAGGAGTTACCCAGGCCACTGAAAGTTCAGAGAGTACCTTCCTAAGTAGTATTGTTTAATGATTAACTGTTTCTTTAGTATTACAGATGGCAGCAAGCTGCAACAAAATGAAAACATGATGGAACAAAATTCCAAATTTTAAATGTCTTTACTAACCAGAAAAGTTTGCATTGTGGTGTTTTGCGGTTAAGAAAAAAAAAAAAAAAAAGGCTACAACAAAAGAAAAAAAACCAACCTATCAGGAAGAGGGTACTCAAATAAGAAGAAAAGCAAGATCATCAGTTTAGGACAGAATAATCCCCTGGTGCAGAAAAGAAAAGACCTAGAGTATAAGCTGGAACAGAAGGTGAACATGCCAAAGGCTACCATCCATACCAGGATGAGTGAAACAGATGTAAAGCTTTGAGAGGATATAAATCTTCTTTCTTACTTCCTTACTACTGTTTAGAATTCAGCTGGAGTAGTCTACCCAGTTTTGAATATTGCCCTTAAAAGTGAGTCAAACATATGAACTGATTGGAATGGATGAATTCAGAGAAGAAGATCAAGAATGATCTGAGCTTAAATGCAACGAAATACAAGAAAATATTAAAGTAACTGGGAAGATTTAGGTTAAAAAAGAGAAGACACATTTTTAAAAAATAACACAACTCCTGCAAGACAAAGCAGAAGAATCACTTTTAAGGAAAACAGAAATAAGCTGTTCCCCAAACCATTTATTGTTGTGAATGAAAATGGCTTCAAATTACAGTAGAAGGAATTCAAGTATATTATTGTCCTTACAGCTGCAAAGTGCTTCTTAATGAGCATACAAATAAGTTTTGTGGGGAGATTGCTCTGCCTACATTGGAGGTCTCCAAAGAAGGTTGTACAATTGCTTCTCAAATTCTCACAGCCATACAGCTGACCCCATATAAAAGAACATATTCTTGCTTGTTTTTGGTGACTTGTTATTGTAATTCAAAACAAGTCATTTAGGAATTGAAAATTCAATATATTTCAAAATTTGCCAGGTAGAATTCTTCTGCGTTATTGTTAGTATATCTTCAAATCCTTGAGGCATACTAATGCTTATGATTTCCCAGAAACAATTATATAAGAAAACAAATTATAATAATAGATGTGTGAAGAAATATAAGGTACCTCCAGTAACAAAAATGACACAACCAGAAAGTGAAAATCTAGCTGCTGATTTATGAAACATGGCATGCCAAAGAGAGAACCTGGGCACCAAGAAAAACACATTGCCCGCTGGATTCCCTCACCAGCTCTCCCGAGAGAAAAGTTTAGATTACTACAACAGGAAAACAAATCACACCAGAAATGGATTCACTCGCCAGTTACACAGAAATCAACATCAGGCATTATGGCTCCTTAAACAAACACCTTTCATTCTCTCCTGTTTTCCTTGTAAGTTTCCGATACGCCTCCCGAAGCCAAGCAAAGTAAAAGGTGTGTGATGCTGAAGCAGGGCTTGTATAAGAATACACGCACGTTCTGCTTCAGGGGCCTCTGGGTCTGACACCAACGCTCCCGCAACAGGACACACATAAATGCAGTTAGGAACCCAAAAGCAGGTGTTGGGGCGGCCCTTACGGCCAGCACACCCCGCACACACACACACACACACACACATACACACATACACGCGGATATATGCACACATATATGCACCACCACGGCCCCGGGGCGGCTCTCCCTGTGGGCCCGCGGCCGCCCGGCCCCGCCGCGCACCGAGACCCCCCGGCCCGGCCCGGCCCGGCCCCGCGGCGCCCCGGGGCTCGGCCCAGGGAACGGCAGCGACCGGGGGCGAAGAAGGAGCGACCTGGAGAAGCAGCCACCGCGCCTCCACCTTCCTCATGTCTCCCGGGGCTGCCGCCGCCTAAACGCTTCCCCCGGATGGCACCGGGACAGCGGGAAACCCGGGCCGCCGCTTTCCGTTCCCCTCGCAATGCGGCCCCGCCCGCCGCCGGGCCGCGGCCGGCACCAGGGGCGGGGAACGCTCCTTCATGCCCCGGCTGAAAGTGCCCCCGGCCCCGCTGATGAATTATTAGTAGGTGTGGCACATTGTTGTGTACGAACAAGACACATTTTCTACTTCAGCAACCTGAAAGCAAATAGCCAGTTCCCGGTAGTTGCAGGGTTGCAACCAAAGCGTGTGGCAGAGTTACACTCTTGGTGTGTGTTAAACGAGCCATAAAGCCAAACCAGCTGGCCTGAAAGGGCAGGAAGTGGTACCTGGAAGGGAAGGGGAAAAGAGATGCTTATCCGGGAATTCTAAAACAAATAAAACACACACACATAAAGGTGGCAGGTTTGCGTCCTCTGCAGGAGAGAGGGAATAAACAAGTGCAGGAATTCACGGGCTGAAGGATGGACGTGTGCCCAGCACTAGTCAGCCTGGCTGAGGTTACCTCAGAGGAATGGCCAGCAAAGGGCTGAGGACATGCAGAGTAAGACAGAAACCATTCACACTTGGGTCCTGCATCCAGCTCAGGGGCGCCAGCACAGGAGCTGCTGGAGCACGTCCAGAAGAGGCCACAAAAAGGAGCATCTCCCCTATGGAGACACACTGAGAGCTGGGGTTGTTCAGCCTGGAAGAGAGAAGGCTCTGGGGAGAACTTAGAGCTGCCCTCCTGTGCTTAAAGGAGGCTTGTAAGGCTTCCCAAGGCTTATAGTGATAGGACAAGGAGCAAAAAATTAAAACTGAAATAGAGTAGATTTAGATTGGACATAAGGAAAAAATACACAATGCACAAATAAGAATAGTAAGGCACTGAAACAAGTTTCCCAGAAGCTGTGGACGCTCCATCCCTGGAAGTGCTCAAGGCCAGGCTGAATGGGTTTTAAGCAAGTTGGTCTAGTGAAAGATGTCCCTATCTACAGCAAGGGGTTGGACTGCATAACCTGGGTTTGGTCCCTGCCAAGACAAATCATGCTGTTCTGTGATTATGCCCCATAAAAGAACATACAAATGGCACAGCAAAGTGTAAGAGATTCATCATAAATGTCTGTTAATAAGACATGAGGACATGGATGAGGCTGATTACGTTGCCCCCATTGAGACAGAGTCTTTAGTCACTAGACTTGTGACTTAGTCACTTGCATTTACAGCTCAATATAGACTCTATTAGTCAAATCTTAAATTCTTTATCAAAAGCACACAAACTGCAGATTTTTTTCTGTTTTCTTAAATTTATTATTTTTAAGGTATCTGCCATATCCCAGGAATTACAGAGGGCAAGTAGATGTCTTCTGTGCTTTCCTTTTTCCTTAAAAAAAACAAGACAGTTCACCAAACCTCACCTTTTTAAACATCAGGTAATTTATTTGACCATCTTTGTGAGTGAAATTGCAACACTGAAGACAAAATAAGTCATTCCCTGACATAAAAGTTTATAAGAGGTTTATTTTTTTCATACAGTGTATTTTCCTAAGAGCTTTGCTTATTTTCTTTTGTTCATGCAGACTGAAATTAAATAATTATTTGCATGTGCAGCATTAATTTCTTAGAAAAACATGACTGCCAGCTCACTCATCTTTTTTCAGCTGTCCTTTTACTGAGACTCCATCTTGGTACAATGGATGAGGCTAGGATCTGGCTCTTAGCAGGAGGAACAGAAGAGGGCAGAACCAACAAAATATCAAAGATGTAAATTAGTAAAGTTTTACAAAGGCTGCAGTAACTTAAATCGTCTTTCTGTTCTGGGTTTTAAGCCCTCTCTCCCAGTCCTACTGGGAATTCAAGTAGAAATTATCTCTGCTGAGGAACCTCCAAACAACTGCTGTATATATATAAAAAAGTAATTGTTTTCTCATGAATGTTGCATAAATTAATGAGAGAGAAGTCGGCAGCATTTACTACCCTAAGGACAATTTTGCAAGCCCTGGTGTCTGTGAAGAACTTTCTTGAGATATCTAGAAATGTCCTTTTCTGATACCTGGAAACAAAATGTCTGTAGAACAATCAGTATTTCTTAACTTAGTGACATTAGAAATCAAATAGTTCTCATCACCAGTGGTATAAATAACATCTGACCTAGTTTACAGCACACAAACCAATTTGAAACGCTACAGAAGAAAATTTATTTCCATTTAAGCTGAAATGCTCAAGCAAACAGCTTAGCTAGTGTTGATTGTTGCTTCAGTATCACACAGTCACATATTAACCTCCCTGAAGGGAGCCAAGTCTTGTGGTTAAAATGGGGATTGGGACAGCCAAGAGCTGAAAGCTTGGAAACACTATATGACCACAGGGAAGTCACTTAGACTTCTAGATGTCTAGGTGGACATCTAGAAGCCTAAGTGATTAAAAGTGCATAATAATTAGTGATTAAAAGTGCATAATAATTGCCATGTGCATAAAAATTGCCAAGCTATTCAGAAATATTATTCATCACTTAATAACTGCAGATCACTGGAATATATATATTTTTATTATTTAATTTTAAAGTATATCCAGCCTTAGCTGCCTGCTCGTGAAACCTCTGGTCTTATCTGAAGCAAGCACACAAGCATCTGAGTGCCTGGTAACAAACTGGTATAGCAGACCCACAGCTGGTGTAGATTGTTGTAGCTCTCTTCATTTTAAAGCTGCTGTTGCAATGAATACCAGCTGAGAATCTTCTTGTTCTGGAAGTTACCAGAAAGTGTAATCCAAAAAATGCTAAATTCAATCCTAGCCCAGTTATAGCAAAACAGGTGAATTAATTCAATATGTTTTTGTAGAAAATGCTGCAAACACATGGAGTCAATTATATGTTTTTATGACACCAAAGAAAAAATAGGCAGGGTTTGCAGGAACTCATGTTGCAACATTGTAGCAACAATACAAGACCTCCTAGGAGTGGAAAGTGGATTTATTTTAAATCTAAACTGATTTCAGCTATTCACTTATGCCTTCTTCCCACCTTTCAGTTGTGGATATGTCTTTCTGTAACCTGACCACAATTGTTTTCACAGTCCTGTCCCACTTCAGCGAGTCATTGGGAATTACTGGCTGCCTTTTGCCTCAACTTGTGAGCTTCGAAGCTGTAGGTAGATATGTGCTGGGATCTTGATGATCTGTTAATTGAGGTGCTGTGGATACACACCATTCTTCTAATTATCCTCTAGCTGTTTTTGCCTTTCTGATGTTTCTACACCCAGATGTTATTCATTCTCCCTGCACACTAATATTAACATTTGTAGCAGTTTTCTACGTGTTAAGAATATGCAGAATATTCAGGATGTGCATGCTTTGGTTTATGTATTATCCTTGTTTTACTTGCCTAGATAAGGTTACATTTAACAGATAATAAACCAGGAGCATATTGAAACAATCTGTATGATTGTTATCTAGCTTGGCACTTGAGAAGTTATACAGAATTAACTCTAGTGATAGCTATAGTATTGCCTGAAATATCCTTTTAAAATTATTTGTTTCAAAACAAATGAAATGTAAAAAATAAACAATGGAAGAATTCCTAAAGTTTCCTTAAATAAAAAATTGTGCAATAGCATAGTTTCACTGGCTAGTGCTGAATTTCAAGATCCTGAAATGGTGAATTGTTCCTTCATTTGAGAAAGAAAATTTTGCAAAATAATGTAAGTTATGTAATCCCGTAATGTTATTTTTCTATGTTCATATTGCTCCACTTGTAAAAGGCACACTATCTGGAGTAGATATTAGCATCTCAGTCTCAATTTTAACAGAAAATGATTAGTCTTTTTGTGGGTATATGCTGTAGTCTATTGATATGGAAAACCAGACCTCATTCAAATAAATTTCTGTTCCCATTAATTTTTAGGAAGTATAAGATTTTGCCTTAAAGTATTGTGAAGATGTCTCTGCAAGCTGACAGTTGGCAATTCAATTACATGAGTTGCAGGGACAGTCTGTGAGCTAACTGCAACACATTATCATTTATCTGCTCTTGTCTGCTTTCATAAGGTGTTCCCTACTTTAAACACAAGCTGTATATGCAATGTGTTACAGTGATTCCCCCGGTGTTATTTTTATTGTGTTATAGGCTAAATAGACACATAACACAGTATATAACTTGATAATGTGTCAATTAATGCCACCTCAGGGCTGCAGTAAATTGCAAAGGCTTTTAAAACTGTGAATATGCATTTCATGTTAGTCTTAGGTTTCTTCCTTTTTCTCTTGTCCTATTTTCTGCTTTTTTTTCCCCCCTTCCCTAAATAGTCCATCTTAAAGCCCTCTGGTGCATAACAATGAATTGCCTTGAGGGAAGATAGTTGTTTAATGAATCTCAGAAATATGTATTCTACACGCGCAAGTATCATATTTTATTTGATTAAGCACTGTGTGTCAAGAGCTCCATAAATTCTCTCTGTATGCTCAAAAGAGAAAACAACTTTTAATAAAATTTTTGAGAATAGTAAACTTTATTCAGCCAGACTTATAAAAACATAGGGAAAATAAAGAGAAATTTCAAAAGAACGTGATGAAATTTTAAAGACAACATATTTATTTCTACAAGATGTAAGAATAATTATATTTCAATACCTTTAGGAATCACTTTCAGTAACTTTTTGGCTTTGTCTAGCAATATATTATGCTTTGTTTAGCAGTATATTTCAAAATAATTTTCTTATCTAGTGTAATGTACTTGAAACTTTTACACAGACCAGTGTAGGTAGATGTTCATTTGTTGAGTGAAAAACCCACAAGTTGCTGGCTCACAGCTCTTAATCTCTATAATCCCTTAAGAATCCCCACTTTGAAATTAGTTGCAGGCTCTATCAATTTTATCTGTTTAAATGGACAAACCTAATTACTACAGAAGAGCAATTGATTTTTAAATTACCACTGATTGCACAGTGGGTATCTCAGTGGGAAGACAGGTACATTCAGGCTCTCAAATGGAATCAATGTATTAATTAATCTACAGATTGACATACTCCATAGAAAGTTCCCCCTCTCTTCACCTCCTTCCTGTAGATTCATTTGTTTCAATTTAAAAGAAATTTCTGATGATACAGAAGTTAAAAATTAAAATGCAATATAAAATTGCACAAGCTGTGTCTACTATGTGAGTTTTAAGTTTCTGACTTTGCACATCTAATGCCATTTGCTAACTTAGGTGGCCTCTGAGAGAGATAAAGTATTCCTTACATCACTGAATCATTAAATTGCAATATAATTCCAAGGTATATATGTATGCATGCAGGAGCTGAAAATGACCTTTCATTAAATGGAAATTAATTCATTTAATGGAATTAGTAGAATTAACATAAACAAAAACAGATATGGAGAGAACAAAACATGTTCTCAGTATGTGCCCACTGCTGGGCTTCCCAGTGGAAGGTAGAGCTGGAAATACTGGAATTAGCCAGCAAAAAGCCACTAAGATGATTAAGTAGCATCTGCTCTGTGAGGAGAAGCTCAAAGAGCTGTGACTGTTTAGCCTCAGAAAGAGAAGACTTAGCAGGGATCTTTATCAATGTGTTTAAATACATTTTGAAGTGGGAGGCAAGGAGGGAAGAAACTGGAGCTGAACTCCTCTCAGCAGTCACCACTGCAAAGGCAGGAGGCAAGAGGCACAGATGGAAACTGAGGAAATTCCACTTAAACCTGAGGAAAAAATCCTGAACTTTTTTGCTTTGAAAATGGTAAAAGAGGTCATCCAGAGATGTTGTGAGATGTCCACCACTGGAGATATTAGGGACAACACTAAATGTAGTTGGAGTTGATGGAGGTTTGAAAGACAAAATGATCTAACACTTAAACTGGCTTATAGTTCTGTGGCACCACAGCTTTAGCTGAGAAGAAATAAATTATCTAGGAACACAACAGCCAAAATTACTGCTGGACACATCAGTGTTTGTGTCACTCCCTGTGAGAAAAGTGTCAATATGATTATTCAGAACCAGTCATCCCCAGATGTGGCAGATGATACTGAATGATTACCGAATCAAATAGAGCTGATTCTATTTTAGAATGGATTTACATTTGATTTTTGAAGTGGTATGTGCACTAAAGAATAGCTGGTTATAGAAACAACCTGTTAAGTGATCACATACAGATAACATTTTGATTAGCTGGTGGATTAATAGAAGTTACTCTTCAGGTTTATGGATTTCAAAAGAAAGGGTGAATTTCACAAAATTAGAATTTATTAAATGAAATAGCGATCAGCAAGGAAAGCTAAACATTAGTGATGCAAAGTATCGGGGTGAAATAAGATTTTCTGAAAATCAAACATTATGAATCTTAAAAAGTAGATAACAAAAGGCTCTTCATCAACATAAATTTAAGAGAACATTAATTGACATCCCTGTTCACTGAAGAGAAAGGAGCAATGGAGGATAAACCATGCATGGTTCAAAATACATTGAATATTCAAACTGCAATGAATATTTTGCCTCAGTTTTCAATATGGATGACTGGGTAGGTGAAAAGAGAGGGAAACTGAGAGTCTTACATAGCAGCAAAACTTGTAAAGTTTAAAGTGATACAATTAGGAAAGTTGCATGTTTATTTTTCCAGAAATATAACAGCAGTAGAACATAAAACTCTTGACCACCTGTGGCACCAGGAAATTGGATTTGATGAGCTACAAAATCCTTTCTATTCTTAGACTCCAGTGCCCCTGTATTGACTTGCTCAAAAACTCCTGTCTGTCAATACAATTAGTTTTATCTACACTGCAGAGAATCTTGACAAATCAAATTGTCAAATTATCAAATTACCTGATAACTCAAGAAATATGTTGAAATTTAATAGATGTGCCTAATGTCAACTAAAGTCATATTGCAGGAAGTACAAAATTATTAGCTGGAGAAAAATACACTTTTTCCTTCTAAGGCTAGATATTGCATAAGATCTGTAGGATTGGATATTAAGGTAAAATATATTTTCCCTCTCACAGTGCTTCACCCTTCTGACTTCAGCTTTAAATTACCTTTAGTAACAAAAAGAAGAAAATAGAAAATTGGTAAATTCTACACAACTGCCAAACCTTCCAGTTATTAAAATATATTAAGGATACTCATGTTAACCTACACATTTACCTGTGTGTCCTTGACTACTCCAGAACTGTTATGACAGTGTAACACCTTTAAATGCCAGCCTACATCTGCCTACTTCCCCCTTGCATTGGAGAGACAGGAAATGCTGATTTTTCAGGGTCCCATCCCTTACTTCCACAGATTGTCTACCTCTTACCATATGTTATGGACACTGTCAGCTATTTGTACTTTAAGTACTCTTGAGGTCCTTTATGTGAAAAAAATATATCTTGGATGTCTGGTCAATCCTAAGAGCTCCAGGTGATCCTCTTAAAATCTGGAAGTAGTAGTTATGACAAACTGAATTTCATCTGTTCACCATAACTGGTGTGTATTCTAGAACAGAGTCCAAACCACTTTGTTTGCTTGCATCAGCCATCTGATACCACAGCACAGACTGATAGCACAAGCAAGCTGCCAGGCTTAGGCATGATGTTCCAGAACCTGTCTTCACCTAACCTTGAGTTAGCCAGAAGAAGACATTTTCTTGCCCAGAGCTAGCCCTGAAAAATTCCACAGTCAAACAGTATGGATAAATAATACATTTGCCTTCAAAACTCACTCTGATACTTCATCTGCCCAGCAGTGTGTTTGCTACTACATAGTATTCTGAAAACCCTGATGCATTTTTTAGTTTTCAATTTCTGCTTTAACCCTTAGTCAGAAAGCAAATGATGTTACAAACAACTTCCTGGGCTCTGTGCTCCGAGTTCAGTAACTTTCCATTCAAACTCTTATTTCACCGAGTCAAAAGCTGAAGGTGCTTCACTATGTAGGGACTGTTGTTTTTGATCTAGCAAAAGCATATCACGATTTTGCCATCCTATAATGAATTCTGAGTTTATGTGGTACAGGTTTTTTAACACATTTTCCACACATCTTGTGTATAGTAGCAACTTAATAACTTCAAAAAGATAAGAAGGCTTCAAACCTGTAGAAGTTCCACCAATGAATAGATAAACAATCCCAACAACTAAAAGTTACCTGGCAGAAACCAGTACAATATATAGGAAGATTAGAAACCAAAACACCTGTCCAAAGAGGTTTCGTTTCTGTTACTGAATGCTGGCAACTGGAGTGAAAGGAAAATAATTCCATGTATCACATTACTTGCCTCAGCACTTTCTGGGAACCCAATGACCATAAACCAACAAAACCTCTTATGTTTTACCCAAGAGTTAGAGAAAAAGATGCTCACTCAGTAGTCACAAACATCTTAATTTCAAGATGACTGATTGATTGACTAAGAATGCTGTAACCTGCTAATCAGCAATAGTCAACATTGGCCGTTTTGTAATTGCTTTACTGCTCTTCCCAGTCCTGCACCCTCCTATGTTTTTGTCTGAGTGGACAATAGGAATCCTCTTAGTTCCACTCAATATTTGCTGAGCTGTGTCTTCATTCATATCTTCAGAAGTTTGTTTTTTTTTTAATGTCACAGCACAACTTCAGATATTTTTCAGGAGTTTATCTATATTAATCACCATAAGGAACAGCAGATGTCGAGGCCACCTCCCAGTACCTTGAAAATTGTTCTGTTTAGGAGAAAGAAAAACAACAAAAGAAAAATTATAGAATGGAACAAGAGAAGTTATAGAAACTATTTAGTTTCACTCCTGGTCTGAAATGATACAATTTTCTGATAGGGGTTCAACAGTGCATAACATCATAAATCCAGCAATACATGCAGTAACAGCAGAGCATTGTGATGTATGACCATGGCATTCAGCACTGTTTTTAAAACACTTTAGTGCAGGGTAATCACAGAAATGCAAAGGAAAGATGTTTAGGTGCATGTGTCCATACATACAGCATGAATGAGACCTGGTGCTGCAAATCATTCAGTCCTCAGAAAAAACCTGGAAATCTTCAAAGGTAAATATAACCCTGGAAGAGCATGAAACTAAAAAACTTTGGATACTGTTTTGATGCACTCAAGTAAAGTAAAGGGCACATTTCTAAACTCTCACACAGAATGAAATGTTGTTCTCTCCATCCTGGATATTGCAACTTCTCATTATGTTTACTTCTAGTACTGAGAGGGGAAAGATGTACAAGAAAATGTATTCTGCAACACAACTTTCTGATTGCTTCAGCATCAGTCAGCAGCATTTATAAAAAAATACAACACTGAAACCTGTATTTTATTCTTAAAATTTAGAAAATACATATAACAAACAGCATCAATTGATCCTGATTTATTTTGCTTTCATGCTGTCATCATCTATTTTCCTGCTGAACAGCCAGATTGTGACAATACACTTAATGGGTTAATAAAATAGTTTTAAATTTGATTATACTCTTCGCACTTGAAGTGCTAAGGTTGTGTTAGCACTTCCATTATGAACTCCTGTTTTGGCAGGGTTTACATTGTCACCATAAAAAAATTCTGACTTAATCTGGCTACCTAAGATTGCTGTCTAAGGAATAATTAGATTATGCATAATTTAAAAAATATTTTAAGTGTACTTTCATACGTTGGTACATAGTTAATAAAATTTTTAGTATCATGATCAAAGGCTGACTAGCGCTCCTTTCTTTACAATCACATATTTTTTTTTCCTCTGCATCTCCTTCTATACTTAGCTGATAAACTTTTCAGTTGTCATTATCTCAAACAGGATTTCAGTTATGTATTGGAAAGAAAAAATAAACAAAAATAAACTTTGTATATTTCTAAATATTTCCAGCTATGTAACCATAAATTTCTTTCAAAAAGGGAGATGTGCTGCGTTAGTTTGCATGCTGAGGATTATGAAACTATAGTGATACCATCAGGAAATGTTTTTGTATAAATTTAATTGCATTTTTTTTAGCATATTATAAAGTCACCAAAATTTGCGAATTTTGTTTATGCAAAGCTTACATTAGTGGAACTGGTCAAGAATTGCCTGATGAAATCACCTTTTTATTAAAAAATACTCATTCACTAAAATATTTTTTGACCCATCTATCAGTTTTAAGACAACTTTTTTTTGGTGAAGTTATGTCAAGCATGTGTTTTTCCTGATGCAAATTGGACAGTGAGACTGCCCCTCTTCCTGAACAAACAAATAGCTAAGGCATTCAGAGGGGATGTGGAAAAATCCCACCTCACTGCTCTGCTCTGCAACTGGCACAACTGGAATTTAAACCCATGTGTCTGTGTGATGTGTGCCTGAGCCATGAAGCTGCTGATTGTTGCTGTTAAGAGAAAACAGCTCAGAGTCAACCTGCTCTGCTGTTGAAGCTGAGATATCCTGAGATCTCCCCAGCTCTATGCATGTAGCAGCTGTTGTCAGTGTAAATTAAAGCACTGCAGTCCCATAAAATATTGGGCCATGTTTACACAGGCACAAGTGATTCCACATTCTATGAATTAGCAGAAAGGCTGCCTCTGGAAAGGGTTAGACTTGCTTCCACTGCCACTGTGCACTGCATACAGTCAGATCTGAAAACCAGAGGGGTGATTTAATGCCATTGAGTGGCTAAATTAATATTTTTTAAAATAACTAGAATTTAAATGCCAATGTATGTGAATGGTTTGAATCCACAGTCTTGCAGTGTCTGAATATATGCTCAACATACACACTACAGTCAAAAATCAGTTTGGCAGGGAATTCCTTGACAATACTGTCTTGAAACTCAAAGATATATTAAACCTCCTCCTAATCTCATAACAGAAAGCACACAAGCCAAGATTTGTCAGTGGGCCATGCCTTGTGCTGTGCCCAAACTGTTGGTTGTGTTTATGTCTGTGAAGTAGATAATGAATGTGCTTTTTGTCTTAATGATGAATTTACTGCCTTATGGTTAATGAGGAAGATTCAGATGCAAAGTGCCTGGAATTTCTGTTTGGAAGGCAAACCCTTATCTGTAGAGAATAATCAGAGTGAGGATCGGGATTTCAGTATGCTTTTTATGGGGAAAACAATGAGATGAGGAAGATCACTGCAGAAGACCTAGTTATTCCTTATTATCTTTTATCTTCTTTTTTTCCCTTTCTTCCTTGATTCTTGAGAAAGATTTATTTTCAGGGGGAGTCAAAACCAAAACTTTTTTCTATTTTTTGGGGGGGCATATTTCATACCTTCTCAATAGGATAAGTCAGCCAGTCCACCTTCTCATAGAAAAATGAAAATAAAAATTAAAAACTTTTAAGTTATGAGGAAGATCAAACTGTCTATTTTCATTGTATTTTTGAACTTTAGGCAGATGATTTATTATGAAGAGGTTAAACCTCCCATGTACCTAAAATATGTTCTTAGGAATAGATTTCAATTAGGTTAAAGCAGCACAAACATAACAAACCTCTATATAATTCTATACAAATTCCCTTTCAACATATGGCTAGTAAAGGACATTGATGAAAACAGTGACCCAAGAATTTTGAAAACCTCTGGCATAAGTACTTCAGTTAAAAACAGAGATATAGTGAGAAGTATGGGGAACTTAGGAAACCACTTGGGGTTAATATTCCAATAGAGTACATGAAAGATTAGTCTGAAATTAAAGGCACTTTTCATATCTCTTGTATAACTGAAGCAATGAAAACAGTTGGTGAACATGTCACTCACTTCTTAGACATGTCTCAGCTGTCCATGTGCTTACCACATCACCCTGTTAAATTTTTAGAGTTTTTAATATGAATATCAATCCTTCTTTTCATAAATGTAACCCATAAATGCCAGAAATCCCTTAGGAGTTTTCTCAGACTTTATTTAATGCCCCACAAGAAAGGATGTAAAAGAGACCTTTCTTTTGTAAAGTGATCCTATAATTCTGTTCAATATCCATCATTTTCAAGGCCAAGTAATCATATTTAATGGATCCTAAATTACTTTCTGTCAGGCAAGGATTCCCTCGATAATATTAACCAGTACAGAGGGCTGACACTTGGAGGGCTGAAACTAAGAGGTTTTTTTATTGCAAGCAGCTTACAAGTACTTAGACAGGGGTGATGATCACTAGCCCTGCAGTAGGCAAGGGTCAGTGTTTCCATTTTGACCTGTGCTTTCAATGGATTTTAATTTGGCTATAAATAATCAAATTGGTTTCTGCCAAAAAAAGCAATGCCTAAGGTGACCTGAAAAGGGTTTTTATCCATTGCTGTGCTTGTCTTCCATTTTTTTTATCTCATTTTTTTTTGAGTGTGTGTGTTATGATTTCTTATGGCATTTGAAGATACTGTCTGAGAGCAGCAAGAGCAGGATGGTCTCTACTCTCTAAAGAAAAGGGATCCAGGAACCAAGGGTGACAAAAACAGGTGCAGGTCTGTGATTGCACTAACAAAGGTCCAGTCCCATCAAACCCAAAGCAGAGGACAGCAAATCTGAAGATGGCAATGAGGGTCAGCCAACAGCCCAGGGGTTGCCAGACAAATCTGTGGTGGTGAGACAAGTGCAAGTCCAAGCTGTGAAAGCAAGTCAGTGGCCAGGCATGGGCAAGGACCCTTGGTGGGGAGCAAGTGAAAGAGCAGGGAATTGAACACAGCTTCTGAGAAGGGAGGGTTAAACCAGCCCCATTCTCACAGTTTTTTCCATGCAACTATTTTCTCAACAATCTAAAGCACAATTATGCAGCGGCACTGTGTCTGTGGTGACTTGAGAACAGACAGAGAAATCCCTTGGAGCAGAGGTGTGGGGCTGCAGTCAGAATACTGGTAAATGTCTGCAAGTTTTTCTGACCTTGGATTTTGTTACTTTTTCATATACTTTGCTTTTTCTGCTGAAACATTTATGAGTCCAGCTAAGCAGCGTCATGTCTGGTCTTTCATCTTGAGTAAAAGTTTATGTAGAGAGGAGCTTGTTGTGATGCAAAGAGGTGGTTGGGAATGCAATCCAGTCTATGAAGCGGCTGGAATTTTACCTAGAGTGCTTGCACTAATTCAGAAGTTATGGAATTGATATTTCAGAAATGACACTCTTTTTCCAAGCATTCTATAGGAATTTAAGTTCAGAAAATATTTAATAAAAGCTACTTAAATTAATTAGTCAAACATTATCAAAACAGTTTGCACCTCAATTTTTCCAGTAGAGAATGGCACTGAAGATTTCAGTATATTAAGGATTTGGGTTATATGATCTGGACTGGGTTTGATAATAAGTACATGATTTTCTGAACTGTAAATAGAAAATAATGTATTTGTTAGCTCTATTGTACAATAAGATCCAGCATTGATGAGGAGGGAATCTGCTCTATGTTATTGAAATTAAGGATAAATAATGGGATACATTGAAAACTTAGCATTGCCAATCTAGTTTTTAATAAGATTCCTGCAAAGGATCTGAGTGACATTTCTCAGTCTGTTCACTAGAAATTTATTTTTCAATCCAAATTAGTCACTCAAAGGATGGTCTTGCTCTCATACATAATTGCTTACAAGGCTGGGGTAACCCTGGGGTTTCCTTGGTGGGAAGTATCATTCATCTCCCATATAAAAATGGCTTCAGGGTCTACTATAAAGAAAAATATGATTTTCAGACTTCTTCTGTGTTTACTTTGTTTCTAAAAAATGGAGAGATCAAATATTTTCTTGATCAAAAAAATGCTTTAAAATGAAATTTGTTATTACTTGTGCAATGGTTAAACACCATGGCACTTGGTATCACATCATGCCTAGGAACAAACATTCTGTCTGGAGAAAATGGCTTCTGCCAATTCTCCCAAAGTCACATTCTGCAGACATAGATATAGGCGGTGGTAGCAGGATCCTTTGCATCTGCTGAATAGTAGTCACATTTTATTGTATATTTCACATTCCATTTTATAATTTCTACTAATTTGTACTCTTTTGTACTCAATAAAGCTTCCACCCTTGTCTCTGATAACTGCTTTACATAGATCCTACACAGCTTATCAGAACTGTACACATATTCATAGGAATCTAACCACCAGATGATCACAGACTTTGAATGGAAGAAGCTTTTTCTATCATCCTGAACTACTGGTGAAGAAAATATTGTTGCTCAAAATATTTCACAGAAATATTTTTTTCTCTTTTGGGGACTGACAGGTTTGCCAATATTCATTTACAGTGGAGAGTTTGAATCAGTGATATAAGAATTATGCAGAAGGCTGTGCATCTGGGCATAACAATGCAAATAATCTTTTACAATGTCATATGAAGCACAATGAAAAGAATTTATCGGACTGTTTTTTTCAAGAATTTGGGTAGAAACAAACACTTCTGTTTACAGGACTACATGAAAAACTGAAAGGAATTAAATCTTACAATTTTTTTTTTTTTTAATTTGGAGATAGGAGTAGGAAAGGATAATAGGATCAGTTGTGAAAGCAGTTGAAGGAGGCATCATGAATTTGATGGTCATAGGAGCATAAAAAAGTGGGAAAAAATGAAGCTGAGCAACACCAACATATCCAAACAAGGTTTCCTTAGAGTCAGGACAAACAAGGCAGGGGGAAATCACTAACACAAATGAAGCATCTCAAAAATTTTCTGTGAAGTAAATATTCTTAGTATGTATTCATTCTTTGAACATTTACATGAGGTCTTCTGGAGGTGATGATTTAGTGTATAGGCTTTGGGTGGGGAAGACATTAAAATCCATTTGTTTCTACAATTTCGAGTGGCCAGGGACTAATACTGTGTGCTGAGTGCAAAAGTCAGAAAATGTATATCTGACTTTGATTCCTTAGGCCAATACTCTAATCAGCAGGAAATGAGGTTCCTTATGGGAATTTCAGCACCATTATAGTTTTCAAAAGTCTTCTACTCATTCAAAATGTAAAGCAGAACAAATGTAAAAACTGCTACAGCAAAAGGAATTATTGTTATTTTTTTAGCTATACCTTCTTTAGCCCTGCTTTTACCACTTCTGGTATTTTAAAGCACAACCCATTTCATACACATTTTCCAGGATAAAATCAATATGAAGCTCTAATCTGAGCTATAAGTAGTTGCTACACTGAGAAAAAAGTTTGATACACTGAACTGCTCAACCAAATAAATAATTTAGGTAACTGAGTCAATGGCACTGAAAAGTAAGTCTTCATCAATGGACATCACTGAGAGAGCAAAGAAAGCAAAATGAATCATCAGTCTATTGCCTTTAATAATATGATTAAAGAAAGAAGGTACTGAATTATTAAGAACAGTGGGGATGGGAAAGAAAAAGAGCAAAACCCATAAAGGTACCAATTTGCAGAATGATGATGAACTGGATACTCGTTATTCTATGCAGGGGTTTGGTTTTCTTTTAACTTTTTAACTCTGAGAGCTGACAATTTCATAGGCCTTGATTCTCTACCTAGCAAAATCACAAACATCTTCTTCCCTCAGTTTCATATTAATCAATGATTTATGTAATTTACATATAAAAGTGGATTAGCAACTGAATCTTCGGAGGCCCCTGAAGTAGTATTACAATCAAGTCTTATTCCTTTAGAGGTTAATAGCAAAACTCTCTGAGACCCTAATGAGAAACAACCACCAGGATTTTGAAGCTGGGAGAGGAGAGTAACTTACATAGTTTCTCTTTTTGCAGAGAAACAAAGATGAATTCACAAAATTTAATTCCACGAGAGAGGAATATTTTAGAATGATAACAGTATGCTTTAAATCCACTTTCCAGATAATTCCACAAAGCCAATTCCCTTAGATTCCCTCAGGCACTGCTTCAAGAAAAGGCTGGCTTTACTGCCCCTTTTTATTTGACTTTTCAGCTGGATATTGTTCTTCATATACAAGCTTATGTGTACCCTTAAATGGGATGTACAGTTCAAAGATTTCTTGTATGCTGGACTGGTTTTGCTCTCACAAATGATCCAAGTCTGCTCTCTGGATATAGAATCCCTAAGTAATTATACATTTGGATTTAGTTTTAGATTTGCAACTCTTCAAAAGAATATTGTAAAAAGCTGAGGTAAGTCCTTGTCCGTGACATCTGTGCATAAAGATTTGCTCAGATTCACTTGGTTATCTAAGTATGTGCTTTTTACATGCCATTAAAGCATGATGAAAGGGTATGCTGGGGATTCTATATTTTAATTTGATTTGATCAGTTGTTAACTTTTATTCCTTCTGAATTGAACATTCTAACAGCAAGGGTAACCTCATTTGGTGTACTATAGAGACCTCTATTATCATTATTACTAAATTCCATTATATAAAATACATAGATTTATTTTATTTTATTTATTTTATTTCATTTAACGATATTTTATTTTTATTTTATTTCTATTCTCATAAATTTACCTTGTGAAATTTACAGCCTTTGCTGTCTAGCCATGTAGATACAATGCTGTAACCTCTGCTCTCTTCCAACTGCCCCATGTTTTCTTTCTTTCATCCCTTTCATTGGGCTACATTGTGTTTAAATTGCATTGTTAGCTATCCTAGGAAGAACAGAGAGAACTCTGTATGTTTATAGTACTACAAAAATAATTAATAACTGCACTGTGATCCCACTCATAAAAACTCCTGCATATCCCTGCCCCATTTTGAAAGCATGTGCTATAAATTGTCTGAAGAAACTACAGATGCCAGCTGCAAAAGGAAGTAAAGAATATGGTCACCAGCAGATACATTCAGTATATGACCAGCACAGCAAGTCTTATCACCTCATATGTTTGTACCTGGGAAAGGAATTGTTTGATCCTTTGAGCAGGTTGCCAGGACAACCTGTCCATGTTTTGGCCTTTATTTAAGAGGGTGAGGAACGAGAAGGACATACATCAGTAACTGAATTGCCTTCACAAATTTCACCTAACCAGCAGGCTACAAACAAGGCACTCCAGCTCTACATCACTGACGGAGCTCATATATAGATATTGGAATATGTTGCTTAATGCCCTGCAGACAGAAGTTTGTGTACTGTAGTAATGACTGAGGTATTGAAATCTCTGTATGGCACAGTATTCTCAATATAAATCATCATGTGTTCCAGAAGGAGTAGGAATGGAGCTGGATGGGTATCTATTGCTTATTATCTCTTCCCATGCAAGGAACAATGGCTGCCAGCTGAAGCTTACGACAGAGCAGCAAGAACAAACAATGGGGTGTGGTTTGCTTGTTTTCAGAAGTGGCTTATGCAGAAAGAACACAAGATGAAAACTGCTATTTCAGTAGTTAAAAATTTAGAGATCCTGTCAAGTATTAGCATCCAACTGAATCATTTCATGCCATCTAAATATGCATTCTCCAGCTGATTCTTTTTTTATTAAGTATGAGAAGTACAAAAAACTCCAAAGTATAACTGAGTGGCAAATGTCCATAGATCCCCAGAGATCAAGGGCTTTTTTGTTGCCTGTTTGCCAGAGATGGTAGAAAACTGCTAAATAAAGTCTTCTCCCTCAGTGTGGCATTTCTGGTTTGTTTCCATATTGGCAAACTTTCTTCATTGTCTGACTCAGAGAAAAAGCAATCCCCAGTGTTTATGTTGGAGCTCCGAACTTTGCTTAACCAATTGCATGATAAATTTTAGAGTGTCCAGACTTTGGATTATTTATATAAATTATCTCTTAATATAGTTGACTGGACTTGGTTGCAACCCCTAAAAATGTCTTTGGGGATCCATTTCTAATTTTCCTATCTATGTTTCCTGAAATACAATATTTTATGTGGTTGCACCATGGTTGGGTACCATGAATCCCATTGTGTTACTGACTGTATGAAATCAGCAGGTTGGCCAGTAAGGCCAAGGTTTCAAAGCACACACTAAATACATCTTCTTGTACCTGGATTTAACTTTGTTAAACTTCAGAAAAATGATAAGCAATTATCTCTGTTTACTTCAAAAACACAGAAAGGATTCAGTGACAATAGTAGTTGTCAGCTTAACATATTTTAGCACCTGTTAAACAGAACAGTATCTTGACAGTGGTATGATGAGACTTACCAGCAAACCTGAAAGCAGACTAATTAAGACTGACATAAACCCCCCAAAACATACCCTATTCAGAAACATCCAAAGCAGTTAAACCTACAAATGTCACATGTTGGTTTTACCCAACTCAGGTGACGAAGAATGAAAACTGGAGAAATAGAGAGCTTTGATAAACTAAATAAGGATCATCAGGTGATGTTATGTCATCTCTGCCTTTTTACTTCAGAAGTTTGACAAAGAGACTTTACAACCAGTGTGTAGTTGGACATAATATTCTAATTAAGTATATTACAATGAAAGATGATTTATTTTTTGTGCTTTAGGAACATTTTATTGTGTCTAATAAAAACATGACAGTGGTAACATTACAGAAATTTTCTGGTTTTTCTTTGGCAGATCTGTCATTTAATAATAATAATGAATAATTTTTCTAGAAATGTGGCTTTTAACTTAAAGACATCAAGACTTAATTTGTGTGTGTAATGGTCACTGAATGAGTATTTTAGGAGAAATAAGGCCCTTCTAGGGATTCTGAAAATTGACCAAACTTAAACTTGCTCTAACATTTCATTCTGAACTCCAGAGAATGACAACTGGACCATAGTTATTCAGGTAGTAGAGGCTGATGCTGACTAGCATCCCAACTTGAAGGTATTAAAGGACCAAAAGTTGTCAATTTTTTTAGGATATTATCTGAAAAAATCATCTTGGCTTCAGTAGTCAGGTGATTTTTTTCTGTAGTCAGGTGATATTTTAGAAAGTGCAGGAAACTGCCCTAAGGGCAGCTGTATGTTTGGTGATAAAAGCCTTGCAGTGCTGAATCTCTGACCTTCTTTTGAAAACTTTAGTTAGCCTATGGGCTCAAAGACCAAAAGTTATTTGAGTCTATGGATAAACAGCAGACCCAGTTTTTGGAATTAATATCTCTTAGGGGTAATCTCATTTATCCACACCAGGTACTACATTATATGAAAGGTAATTCAGAAGGGAATATGTCACATTTTCTGTAACATCTGCAACCTCAGAGCCAGCTCATCCAAAACTAAAACTATCTGGTTGTCAACTTTATCATTTCACCCCAAGGAAAGCTGACAGCTTTTAGATAACCTGCTTTCTAAGTCCTCCTGTAGAGAGCACTTCCCTTCAAGCCTGATGTGTGTTTTTTTTGGCAATTGCAGGTGAATCAAATCTTGGACACAGAGCAGTCGCCATCAGCTCTTCTCACCAAATATTTAATGAAGTTCTAACAGTCTGGTTTTTCCATAGCTGATGCTCAATTATAGCCTGTCTTCTGTAATGGTTGATCTAAAAAAAAATCAACCAACCAACCAAAAAAAAAAACAACCAAAAAAACCCCCAAAACCAAAACAAAACAACCCACCACTTTTGCATAGCCTTACTGGGATTACTTGATCTAGTGGGCCTTCTCTAGTAATGTTTTTTACTTCCAGTCTGTCTATAGTGAGAAAAATGAGGCTTTCTGTCATATGGACTCAGCTTTCTACATTTTAATCAGATGCCCATCAAATGCAGACAAGGCATAGCAAATATTCATGACAATAAGGCAAAAATCTCAGACTTTGAATTACTTTAGCAATTCCAAGTGCTCTCTAGAAAATGGGGATGCAAGTGGAATCTCAATTGAGGCCTGATTCATCACATCTGTATTACTGTCTGTTCTAGAAAATAGCTTGAAAGCAAGCAAGTGTGAATGTGTGCCTTTTTGTGTATTGAGGATGTTGTAAAAATTTTCTTTTACTTTAAGAAAAAGCTGCTGTATACCCATCTGCATGCAAATCTAGCCAAAAAAAGGTGGAAAACAGATATTAGACTGTTATCAAAAAAAGTCTTATTAGGTTGTTAGTCTTGCAATACAGAATGTAATTTCCAGACTATATTTTCCTAAATCAAAATTTTCAAGATCAGTAGTATTTTGTGATGCAAATAAGGTTTTACAAAGGAAGACAAAGGCTATCCACTATGAGAATTGTGCCTATGCCACCTGTGGCCCTTCCTTGTCTTTCTCACCACAGACTAGATATTAATGCTGTACTTTAAATATATGAGACTGCTTAAATCACATCAAGCTCTCCTCAGGAGAATGTTAAACAAACAGAGAAACAGTTAACCTAACATTTATCAGCACACATAGTGGCAGAAACAGTCTCAGAGAGATTCAATAAATCACAAAGCTGTTTCCATCTTCTCATTAATATTTTCTTTAATAAGACAACCTATATGGACAGACTGTCTTAAGTGATCAGTAGTAAAAAATTTATAAATGCCAGATTAATAACAGGCATTACATATTCCAGTAAGACTTCACAATGTGATCACTTTAGCACTTATTATTTATAAATATTTTACAATATTTATATTTAGTCATTGTGTAAGACAATAGTAGTTAAGCTGTGTCTGTTCCAGAAAAAGCTGAAAGAATTTGGAGCTATTCCACCCTCCTATATTATAGTAATTTTTGTCTTTTGAATCTGTCCCAAGTGGAATAAAATTGTCCAGTCATGCTGTGCAAAAATATTTTCTCAAATGTGTATCAACTCTTTTGGAGACCTGCTAATTTATATTCTACATATTAAAGTACTTTTCCAGAGGGAGGAAGTTGGAAAGGGCTGAAAAGGAAGGAAAAGAATCTTGTTCAAATATTTCATAATTCACTCAAAATCTAGTTATGTGCTGAGTCCCTACAGGTTTGGTAGATCTTACTCCACCTTTGATCAAGTCACACATGGTCATTCGAAGCTGTCAGGCAGCTTTCATTTCCTCTAAGAACCCATACAGATCATGTCTGATGGGGCTGCTGCAATATAGAAATCACAGGTTTTGGGTTAAGGGGGGCTGCTTAGACAGTCACAGTTATAAGTCTCCATTGCTGCTTCTGGGAATAAAGGCTATACAATTTCTAACAAAATACTGTTACAGCTTGATGTAAGAAAAACAGCACATAACCAACCAAAAGTATTTTCTGAACATCTCTTAAATCTTTCTAGCAAGGCAGTCCAAACCCTATTAATAATTTATGTGTTGTTCAAAACTCAAATGAAGTAAAAAATCATGGCAATCCTCAATGGTGTCCTTTAACTGTGTGAAGCTTTCAGGAAGTGGTAGATATTTTGTGGTGTCTTCTGAGTCTATTTTTCAACCCTACCTACAGTTCAGAGCAGCATGGAAACACTTCTACCTTTCTGAAATCAGGCAGGTGTAGATCAAACACTGTACATATATCAGAGCTTTGCAGGGGAATTGCTGGTAGGTCACTGATATGCAAAGCTAACCTTTAATTGTCTTCAAAAGTTTAAGGATCATTTAAATTGCAATTCTACAGGGAAAGGAGAATGGAAATGTGAAATAAAGAGTCTATGGGCCTGATTCATGAAAAAGTTACAGACCATTTACATAGGAAAGGAATGCATGAAAATCCTTTACTGTGTGCCTATGTGATTTATTAAATTCCTTTTCTGTGTGTAATCGGTTAACTGCACTTGAAAGGTGTAGATTCCAGAGATGAGAGCAAAAGGCTGAAGAAAATGAGGTAGAGCACTGTACCTTGCTCAGGATTTGTGCCCAGCAGACAGACAAAAAGGAAACTGGTGAGCATAGAAAACACTTTTGAGATTCAGCAGTCTTCCTTTAAAGCGCTCCTCGACAGTGAGCTCATGAGCACTCAGAGTTCTTTGTCATGAAGGAAAGGAAAGTGCTGCTGTACTGGAACTTGAAAAGTGATGCTTTGTTAGAGTTTTTTTGTTTTGATGGTAGTGTTTTTATAGTAATCTCATTATATTAAAAACCTGGGAGTGGCACAATTGTAATGTTGAATTCCATAGTCAAAGGAAGATTAATCAACGCTAAATACTCAGTATGACTGAAAATATTTTCTCCTACTTACTGTTCTTTTTTCAGTATTTTTGTCAGCCATGAAGACACTTATGTCAGATAGTATCACCAAAAAGTAGAAATTTCCCCTCTTTTTGTGCAAATCTATTACCAATGGCCTATGGAGTGCTAATAATCACTTGCATCTTTTGCTTTGCCTCATTATTCAAACTGGAACTGGATCTGTAGCTCCCCAGTACGCTTGTTGACTCTGTCTTACAGGTCAGGGTTCAGGATCAGAGATTAGCATTGATCAGAAAGGGATAATTACCATTCACTGGCACTTTAAGGAATTTCCTTACTCACATTACAGACAAAATGGTTTAACATCACGTTAGATAAAACATTTTTATCACAAGGCAGGTTTTGTGAAGACAAGCCATTGAAGAACAGGGTAGATATCAGGCCCCACCAAAATGTGTGTGACACTAGAACTTCTTTTAACTATCCATGAGTGAAAACTCAAAAGGCTAAGGAAAATGTAGAGAGATGGCTTAAGAAAATGCAAGAGAGAAAGGAAAAAGAAAGAAAGAATAAGGAATCCAAATAGTTATTTGATAAATAAGGGGAGTCTGGAACATCTCTTAATTTGAAAAGAAAACAGGAAGCTTTTTTAAAAAAAGCAGGAAATCGCTGGAGAAGGAAAGACAACAAAAATGCAAAAATATGCCATCATCTCTTATGCTATTGCTGAACTCTAAAACTGCATGAGCCAGCAAGGCAAGAAACTCAGCCAATCCAGAGAACAGAAACCTGCATTAAGCTGTGCTGGAACCCAGATGAATAGGACAAACTGAATGGACTCTGCGTGGCCTGAAGGGTATATAGGATGTGCAGGAAAATCAAACTGGGATGTGTCATGGCATATGTCAGAGAAATTGAACAAGTATGTATGAAAAACATGAAAGAGTGAACTGAGGCGTGTGGGTTGAGCTGGCATAGAGGTAGAATGAATTTCTGCCCATATCAAACAAATGGTTCAGTTGTTTTTATGATTTAGAAGATGAAAAAGGAGCTTTTTTTCACCATTGTTTTGCTTAGCAACAGCAACAAAGACAAGTACTCAGCTGGGACTGTCATTTGCTCAGCTCATTAAAATATTAAGAGAGAACACATCTTAGCAGAGCTCTGAGCCTGCAGAGCTGCCAAAATCAGGTTCCCAATACGCAGAGATGGAGTGCTGAGAGTTTTTCTACTTTTTTCTTTTACTCCTTATTATCATCAGTCTTGAAGCAGAGTGCTTCCTGCTGCTAGTTTTCACTAGGTACTTTCCTAGTGTCTCAAGTAAAGAGGCCTGGAGCACCATGTTCCAAGGCTTCTTCCACAAATAAGACAGATTAATGTCCATCCCAGAAGACCTATTCTAACAGGCTTCTTTTCCTTGAGTCCTCCTGTAGCCAAAGAAATGCAGAAGTTCCCCCGCCTGCTATGACAGCCTGATTTATACGAGAGGGATTATAGAACCAAAGTTGAGAAGATAACTGAAGGATCTGAAGATATTGCAGCTTGTTTGATTGTCAGAATATGTTATTAAAAGGAGGGATTTGAGTAATTTCAAGGCATTTTGACTGACTTTATGAAATTTTGTTAGCTGTGGTGGATTGACTCCGGCAAACAGCCAACACCCACACAGCTGCTCACTCATTTTTCCCCTCTCCCCAGCGAGATGCAAGAGAAAACAACAAAGTGAGAAAACCCATGGGTCAAAGCAAAAACAATTTAATAGGTGAAGAAAATAGATGTGATGTCAAGTGATGCAAAGACAATCACTCACCACCACCCATAAGAAGACTGATTCCAATCTCCAAACAATCTTCAAACAATCTCCCCTTCTTTGCCTTCTACCTCAGCTCTTATTGCTGACCTGGCACCATATGGTATGGACCATCCCTTGGGACACTTCAGATCAGCTGTCCTCTGTGCTCCCTCCTAAATTCCTGCCCATGCCCTACCTACTTGCTGGGAGCAGAGTGGGGAAAAAGAAAAAGACATGATGCTTTGTGCAAGCAGGACTTAGTAGTAGCCAAAACACTGGTATGTTATCAACATTATTTCAGCCACAAAGTCAAAAAGGCAGCTATAATTGACTATACTAACAGCAATAAAGTAACTCTCAGAATCTCTGAGACCCAGTACAGTAGCTATGGTGAACCTATTTACTCATAAATTGTGAATACAACTGGTAGGGCTAGAAAACAGAACAAAATGAAAGGTTAAAAATACTGCTCTAAAAATGTGGCTCTTTTCATTTCACATTGTAGTACAGTCTCTCACATTCAACACTCATTGTCTGATCCCACCTATAAGGTAAGAAAGAATTGTGGCTTTGAAAAAGGTAAGAAAAGTACTTTAATGCATTTTCATTTTTCCTTTTGCTGCTCCCTTTTAATTTAGGTTACCTTGGCTGTTTCTCTTTTTCTTCTTCCCACAACTTCATTTTTCTTTTTCTCCCTTGTACATTCCCTCCTTTAAGCTATCCATAACCAGTAAACCAGTAAGTTTCACCACTGCTGCCCTTCACCTTTGGAGCCAGTCCATTCCTCTCTGCCCTCTCAAAGGTGGGATGTTCTCTTGGTTTGGAGAGCCAGAATTCACCTAACCATCTCAGGTCCTAGCTCCAGAAAGATATGCTTTAAATATCCAGTATCCTAAAGAAAATTACAAGGTGTAGTCCCTTAGAAAATACTCCTGATGTCTTGGACCCCTTATTTTCTGTGCTGATGCAAACTATGCTGTTTACTGGTGTTCTCTTTGGCCTGACTTGATCAAAATCTATAAGCATACATCTAAACATCTCATTAATATCAGCAAAGCATATCTTGATAGCAATTTTAATGTACCTCAGGGAACAAATTCTTGCAGGTAAATCAGCATTAAAAAATGGTTAGCCCATTGCCAATGCAGAAAAGGAGGATTTCATAAGAAAATAGGAGTAGCACTGACAATTTGATACAAAATTGCTTAGAAACATGAACACCTATGGAGATTTTTTTTTTTTTTTAATGTACTGAGGAAATTCTACCTGAAATAGAAAAGACTGAGAGAACAAGCAGAAAAAGAGAAATCATTTGGGTTGTGGTTTTTTTTGTTGTTCCTTGGCTCAATACCAACCATGGCTAGAAGTTTTTGGGTTTTCCTATGAACAAAGTTCTTGTGCTCAATAGTCATTCTCAACTCTTAATCAACAGCATGACAAGATCCTGCCAATGTGACCTGCATTATCTTATTCTGTACTCATCAGAAACATATATCTTTGTCCTTGGAGCAAATGATTAAAATAGCTAATTCCCCCTACTTAGTTTAGTTGTTGTAAGTTATTTTATATTGTCCTTATGGGACAAAGGCTTCTGGGAGAGCTGCTTGATGGCAGCAACATGGAGAATCAGGAGTGTAGCTCTGTAAATAAACTATAAAAAGTAGTTGGGCAAGCACATCTGAGGAAATAATTTCTCTCATGAACTGGGAAGTGGCACTATACAATTGAGTAGGGGTTTTGATGTTTAGGGTAAAAAACAAGATCAGGTATTTCTTTGGGTTCTAGTTCTTACAGTTCACTGCCGTGGCCTGATTTAGAACCAAAAAACATATATCAACATGTGTCACTTTCAGAAAATTTTAGCTCACATATCCTATAACAGCATTTCCCCTGAGCCCTGGTGCTCCTTAGCACATCTGCAGAGGAAGAAAATAAATATATTTAAGGGAAGGAAAGCCTAAAGACCTTTTTTTACAGCTGCAGTAAGCTGTGCCTCAGCTGCTTTTATCAGAGGGCAGTTCTGAGTTGACGTGTGATGAGATGGAGGTGAAATATCTTCTGTTTTGTACCCCATCCTGTACCACTGACTGCTGCTCCACCTCTCTAGGTGTAGAGATTGGTACACTATAACAGCAGTGAGGCAAAGCACTCAAGACTGACTGGACAGATGAAAACTTATATCATGAACCAGAAACTTAACTAGGTCAGTGAATTGATACCAGCAGCTAATACTGATTCAAAACCCTTCTGCATGTTTTACATGCATTTGAAATGCATTTATGGTTATGGTTGTCCTGTATCCCAGTGAACCATACTGCACGATAAGAGAGGAGAGTGCTGTTTCTTCCCTGGGTTGGGTTTTGTGCCAGGTCCAACCTGGCTTGGATGTTTGTTATGAGGAGAGTGCTCATGACTATCCATGACTTCTGAATTGCACTGAGCTGAGAGGAAGGCATCTGAGTCCTTCAGTTGCTCTTGCTGGCTTGGCATGTACCAACCTACACAATATTCTGGAAAATTGATACAGCTGATTTAAAGAATGTAATCTGTGTCTCACAATGTGCTTTATGAGTAAACCAGGCATACAACCTCGGTCTTTGGATTCTACTAGATGACAAATCAGCTCTGAGTTAGATAGTGTTCTTTTATCTGAATTTTACCTGTACAGTGCAGCAGCCTTGCTCCTGCAGCTGTGACAAATGGATGATCTGAGAGAGCAGTTCCTGCCAGAGCTGTTTGGACAACCATGTTGGAACAGTCAGAAAGGAGTGGTACAGCAGTTATTCTTATATTGAGGTGCCCACTTGAGCTGGTTGTCTTGCTTCCTACCCTTTTGACCTCCTGAGATGTACATTGGTCCATGGCCTTCCTACTGTTTGTGTGCTGGGCTTTCAAATTTCAGCTGGAAATTCAATTGGAAGCTAACACAGACAATGACACAGGTAAATTCCAGCCAGCCTCTGGTGTCTGCACTTCTTGGAGATGCACCTCTCCCACAGGAAGGGAAGCTGTGAAATAAATACCTGTGATGTGTTCTGCAGTGCCCTGCCTGTCTGTGCTGCTTTGAATATTCTAGTTATCAGGCCCAGAGACCCAACCAAAGCGTATTCTGGAATCTCAGTGACCTCTAGGACAGTGTACTCTCGCTTGCAGAGCTCCTAAGTCCTTCCTCCTGGGAAGGCCCTTCCTAAGTGGAGGGTTCTAGGAGCACAGGGGAGTGTCCAGGCCCAGCCCTGGCCCTGTGCGCAGCGTCGCCATGTGCCGCTACAAAAGCATCTCCTGCAGCCTGCTTCTTTCAAATGCTTCGCAAGTGGCAAGTCAGAAAACATTAGGTTTTGGTGGAAAGAAAACAGCTGTTTATTTTATTTTATTTGGATGATGGTGTGGAATTTAATTCAGCAAAGACATGAAGTATGTTGGTAAATTGTGAGTGTGTGTAGGTGGGTGTGTTGGTGGGTGTAGGGAGCATATGGAAGAACTGCAGCATGAGAAAGCAGCCGACAGAAGGGGT
The DNA here is from genome assembly GCF_903797595.1 of Erithacus rubecula. NCBI lineage: Eukaryota > Metazoa > Chordata > Aves > Passeriformes > Muscicapidae > Erithacus > Erithacus rubecula. The sequence continues at coordinate 32,267,974 of NC_136688.1, read as the reverse complement.
TTGAAAAGTCTAAAGCAGAGCAGACTTCTCTTCTCTTTCTGCATTTTAACTCTCCCTTTGGCACCAATTCATGATGCAGCCTCATTCTCTCTCCCTCTCGGTTGACACATTATACTTGTATCTCTCAGTATTTGCTGTGAATGTAATTCTTGTATTTATACTTCTAGGTCCGAAAGGTAAACACAAAACTGACTAAAACAAACCCTTAAGTTTGCAAAGCAGCAAATGGCGTGGTATGGGGGGGTGTGTCTTTGTGTATGTGTTTGCTGTCCATGACACTTCATGCGTCAATCAGGAACCGTACTTACTATCATTAATTACTAACGGTAATTACCGTGCCCCGCTGCTGCACAGACGCAGAGCGCAGCCGAGCTCGGGCCTCGGGCCGCCCCCTCAGCCCCGGCCCCCAGCCCCGGCCCCTGCGGCGGCCCGCGGGCAGCCCCGTGCTGTTGCGCGGCGCCAACGGGCGGGGGCAGCATTGCCCGCGGAATGGCGGCGGCTGCCGGGGCCGGGCGGGAGCGGGGAAGGGACGAGGGAGAGGAAGCGGAGAGACCAAAGCCCCTTTTCTGTGCCCCTTCGGAGTCTGCCCAGGGCTGCTTAGCTTTTGCTCGGACGCGCCTTTACCGCCTTTCCATTTCGGGGGAGGGTGTGAGCTTGAAAAATGCGGTCAGCACCATCAGCGGCAGGGATGCCTCTGGCTGGGAACGGTGACAAAGGCTTCCCAGCGGATTTTCAAGTTGTAAAGCCTGTGTGGTTCTTACTTAAAGCCGGTACCTTACACGGAAGCCCAGACGCAGAGGTGGCCGGTGCCCGGAGGTGGGCCGGAGCCGGAGGGCAGCGCGGAGCGGAGGGAGCGGCTGCCTCAGCCCCGGGAGAGGCGCAGGGCCGGCCCGAGCGCCGCGGGCTGAGCGGAGACAGCGGGGCCCGGGACAAGCTCCAACTCCTCTTAGGCACTGCGAAGCCTCTCCTGGCGTTTCACCACTGAGGAAATAAGGTCATGTTTAAGCAGCCGTGCGAAGGTGCAGATTCAGCCATGCAAAGGTGAAGATTTTTAGGAAGGGCGTTGGGCTTCAACATTGAGAATAAGTGGCGTGGCACTCTTGGTGCACCTCCTTTAAAACCTCACATCACATGGGTAAAAGAGACAAGGAATAGTGAGGATTTTCCTAACACTTTTTGGAGGAGATTGACTTTATAGTTTATTTATATAGTCTGCTTTGCTAAACTTTGGAAATCTTGGTTCAATCTACCAGATCATAAAATATTACCTTCCCAAGAAACTTTTTGTCGAAGGTCCTTATGTGACTTAAATTCCACTCAGTCAAAATACAAATTCCCAGTGACTTTGGTCATTTTGAAAGATGTATATGGGGCTTGGTAAAGGCAACAGATGGTATTTCACTACTGAGCCACATTGTTGAGATGCAGCTGACACCTGGGTACAATGTAAGGCTTGCTCTCACCTTGCTCTGGATCTATGAAACTTTACAGTTTGCATTTCTAAATATATCTGATACCAATGGGACCGGGTGTATGTTTCAGCATTTTTTTTTTTCTGTGTGCTGTCTCACCATGCTTATGATCTTCATCTTAATTTGGAGTTTTAAGGTCCATAGTCATGAATGCAAAAGAAGAGCTCACATGGATCTTTCCTTTTGTTGAACATACACTGAACATTTTAACACAGTACCAGGGAGAGAGAGAAGAAAATAAAATGGAAGAACAGGAATAGGACGCCAAAGAGGGGGAAAGAAAGGAGAGAAAAGAAACACATTAATAACAGAGGAAGAAGACTGAAGGCATACAATGTCTGATGATAGAAGACAAAGTATACCCATGCTACATACTGCTCTGTAGTGCAGAGATGGAAGAATCCAGGCAGGATCTGAAGAGTACCTCTGCAGCTGTACAGGAGACAAGCCTGGGCTATGCTCTGGGCTCCTGGGCCAATCTGCACCTGCAATAGCATCCCCACCCATCCTGGAGTCTGCTATGTGGACCAGAAAGCAAGTGAAAAACTCTGTGTTGTATTTTTAAAAAGTCTCTGTTACAACTCAGACTCAAAATTATCTTGTGAACCACGGACATGAAGAACACTGGGAATGTTCTCCTTTACTATAATACATGCCACTTACAGAATACTTCTCTGTATACCTGTCACTGCCTACAAGAGAATCTTCAGAACAATCTTATCCATACCCATTACTTTTGTTCTTATTTTACAGGACAGAAGAGTTATATAAATATGTAACTTGTAACTGTTACAAGGTTCAATGTCAACATCAGAATATAAGAGTTCTTGGTTCTGAGGAATCTGTGTTCTGTTTACACCAATAAGTTTTGGGTTTTTTTTTTTTTTTTTTAACTTGAAATAATGTGTCTCTAAGTATGCTAAAAATTAATCTTTTAAATAGAATTAGGCATTTCACTAGAAAAGAAATACATTTTTTGGGAAAAAATACAACCACGACAAAAAACAAAAACAAAAGAACAACAAAAAACCAAACCAAACCAAACCAACCAAAAAAAAAAACAAAAAACCAAGAAAACCAAATAAAAACACCCCATCAAAAAACCCAACCCCCATACCATTTAAAGTATTTTCCTTTCATTCAAATAGAAAATAGAATAGTCTGACAGTTGCAAGGTGGAATAGAAGTCCCTTGGCCAGCTTTTTTTGTCTCTTGAAACCATGTAGCAAAAAATGTGGCTACCCCTGATATATTCAGGTATTAGGGTGTGCACTCAGTGTTTGAAATACAGTGTGTGGAATTGCTCACAGCACATTAAGAATGCTCAGTAACGTGCAGTTTTAGGGTTGCACTTTATGCTGTAAGACACATGGTGCTGTTAGCAATCCTTTTTCTCTCATGAAGCACACATTACTTGAGTTTTCTAGTTGAGCATACACCTAAATGACTTTTTATTTTTTCTTTTGAAGAGGGCCATAAATTGTCATCAAAGACAGGGGGGTCTCAAGTCAGCTGTTATTTGAAGATTATCTATCTGCTTGTTCTCAAAATCCTATGTCTTCTTTACATCAATATCCTTTAAAGAAAAGCTGAAATAAAGGGAATATAAAACTACAAACCAAATTTAAAAAGAATTACATGTAATTTGCATGTGAAGGTAGTGTGGAGTTTTTAACAAAAAAATCTATCTTGGGGGGGGGGTTAATTTCCTTTGTTTATTTTCAAAGATGATTGATTTCCATCCATTTTTTTTCGATAAGAAGTAATGGTGTTTGCCTCTATTTTGCTATACCTTTTTTTTTTTTTCTGCTTTCTTTACAGAGTGTTGATCCACCTGTTCATTAAAAAGGGGAAAACCCAACTTTGGGGAGTGCTGTCAAGTAGAAAAGTTGCATAGTGATTCGACACTGCCTGTGTGTGAGAGAGAAATCAAATAAAAGCCAGAGCTGAAAAACTAATTCACTGTATGTAGCATAGAAGAAAAATCATGCTGAAGTCCTGAGCTAACTCACATAATGCTTTCAGGAATCAGAAAAATGACACTGTCAAAACACAACATTAGTTTTCAGAAGCCTCCAGGCAAAATTTTATTTATTTAAAGTTAGCTCCTATTTTAATAACAAAAAAGTGGCAGCATATTCTACATCAAAGAAAAAACTTTTCTTAATGTTTCCATTCCTCTTGTGAAGTGCTGGAGTTGAAGTAGTGGAGCTGTCTTTCTCTAAATAATTACGTGAGTGGCAGGATCTCAACCTGAGAAAGCTTTTTGTCTGCACTGGGGACTGTAGCATAAAGAGAATCACATTTGGCTTGCCTAATCTGAGCTGCAATACGAGATACTCAGACTTTTAGTATTTAAATAGTTAGTTTTATTCAAGACCCATAACAATGAAGACGAGTCCTGAATCAACATCTTGGTACACTGCAGCACCTTGATCAAGGAGTACAGATGAGAAGCACATTTATGAGCTACAGCTCACAGTCAAGACCTATTAACCACATTCCTTGTGGCAGTACCCAGGAGAAATGTCCCTTAACATGGTGCACAGCTGGTGGCATCTCTTACATATTACCCTCATTTCAGGCATCCTCACCTTCAGACCCAGACCAGAGCACGCTGTGAGAGTAGTCAAAGCATTTACCTTGCTGAAGGGATGAGAGATGCATTTTAAGGTTCACTTCTGGATCTCTTTCCTGGCACCTCTATTTATTCCTCTTTGTTCTTCATTCATTAATCTTTTATAGTAAGAACTAGTAGTAGTGAGAAGGCAGTCCAGGGTCCTTTCCTTCAAAGACATCCCATAAATAAAGAATAAACCCCTTAGGTCCCTAGACCTGTTGTTTGCCTTTTTAGCTTGACTTCCCCACCAGTTCCTAGTAATACCATTCCTTTGGCAGTAACTTGTCTGTGTTTCCTTTCTATTATTTCACATCCTTTAACACCTCCTGCTTTGAACCTTAACAGATCGAGCTCTGGAGCTGTAATTTCCTTCAGTTACAAAAGGCTCCACATTTGCATGTATCTGGGTCTTGCTGCAGAACGGTTGGCTATGTGTGGGAGTAGGACTGAACTTTGTTGCAACGAGATAACTCTTGCATCTGAGAAATTTATTTCTTCCTTCTGGGCCTCTGGTCTTTTATAAGCAACAAAATAAACTAATGTCAAGGCAGCTACCAACAGACACAGGGAAATCAGTGAAGGGGCAGCAATGCTTGCATCACTAATGCAATGGCTTCAACTTCTAGCTCAGACAAACAACATCTTTCTTGTGAGAAAAGGGTATGGCAATAATATGATGAATGAAGGATGTTATGGTAAGACAGTACAGTCAACAGCTGCTGTAGCAGGAGTTGCAGAAAGACAACAGAGACAGAGCACAGAAGAGAGACTTTCCCCCTCTATCATGGCAAAATCTAAAGCAGAACAAATCTTCTCATGAGTAGCAAAAAGTAGTTACTGGCTGCCAGGTGATTTCTTTTGAGTTTGAAAATTGCTTCTTCTGCCAAAGCAACTACCCCTACTTGGGGACTGTGGAGAGTGGAGGAGCTCTTCTCCCAGCAGCTAACTTGAGACCTGCCTGCACACATGCCCCAAGCATGTGTGTGGCTGTCCCAGTGATGGACCAGAAAATTTTATGTGATGGACCTGTGAAGCACTTCAGGATCATCGGGGATGAATCATGCTGTAAAATGTATCATTAATGTTACTAGATGTATTATAGACTTCTGTGATCTGAGACTGCTGCAGGCAGTGTGCTGGGAGAAAAGCTTTCCAGATTGTGCTCATGCAAATTTCTGTCTGTGATCACATTATTCTGGTTCCCACTACAACATTACTTTCACACTCATGTGTGCTGCTCACTCAGTCTAAACTTTTTGTTATTGCAGGTTGTATGACTACAACATAGCATCCCTTTGGTAACACCTTTACAAGGGTGAGAAAGCATACAAATATGGAAATAAAGGCACATGAAATCTAATGGATATGCTTATCCCAGGAAAGGGGTGGAGTTGGCCCTAACCTTTGCCTCCTGACTTGAACATGTGCCCTAACAAGTTACTACATCAGGGTAGCTGTCAGTTTGTTCATGGCATTTAGTTCAGCTTGTCTTTTTGTTCTGAACCATTATTTTATTCTGAACTGGAGATCTTTATAATTCAGAGAAGAATTTCTGAAAGCTGGGAAGAAGCAAATGTGAAATCTGACCTATTTTGAGCCCATCCTGTTGTACTGTGGACATTTAAGTCTCATCAACCCTGTTAATTCATGCAAACAGCATTTTGAAATTATTTAGGACTGATACAGTCACACAATAACCCTATAATAGGAAATAGAGGATGAGCAGACATATCCAATAAATGTTTTTTAAACATTGCAAGTGAACTGGAGAGCCAAGGTAATGGCAAGAAGACCTATGGCCAGTGACATAACCTGTGCCAAGAGCCTCACAACAACCAGACTGTTTGGGAATGTAGAGAAAAAGCAGGCAGTGCTCTAAAAAATTATAAAAGCAGGAAATCACAGGCAAATCCTACATGAATTAATCCAACAGAAGTCAAATCCAAGAAATTGTGAGCAGTGAATCATCAGTAAAAGGGCACTTGCATGTAACATATGAGTTCAATTCACAGGTACCCAGTCTGTTTTTTGAAATTAAAATTTAAAATAGGTCAAAAATATTCAGTGTTCAGATGAAAGTTGAAAAAAAAAGCTTTCAAGATCTCAAGTCTGTATTTTGAATGTTTGTCTAATACATCAACACAGGCTGGCTTGCCAGAAATATTAAAATACAAGTAAAAAGATCATAAATTAGTAAATTGTCAAGTATTCTTAATATGTATTCTCAATGCCAGACATTTATAATAGTAAAAGCAGGTTACTTAAATAATAAGTGCCAGTTCGTATCAGAGATCTCAGAACAGTTTTACTTTAATACATAGAACAAACTAGGTTTGCTTCAGGAAAGCTGTCCTGAAAGAAATAACAAAGATTTAAGTAAGACATGAAGTAAGACATTTTAGGATTTCAGTGTTCATTTGGGGAACTATTACACCATACAGTAGAAATCTTTTATTAAACCAATACATTCATTTATTTGAAATAAAATTATTGTTCAGTCACTGTATTTTGATAGACTAGACTGCACATAGACAGGAGATAATGAATTGAACAGGATGTCCTTGAAGGAGAAGAGCTGCTTTAGCTTACTTCTCTAATACTCAGGAGACATCCTCCTTCCAGTACTCATCAGACTTCTGAAGAGGAAAGATGCACCCATGCTATCTGCTGTAACAAATCAGCTCCTGAATTACCTAACTGTAAAACTCACAGGAGAAAAGATTAAATAATCTCTGCTTAAAAGATCTCAATGTCATTTTAAGATCTATTTAGGAAGATCAGCTCTGGTGCCTTTATAGCAGCTTAGCCATGTGCATTGTAAAGGCTCACTGGTACTGTTGCCATCACTGGGTTTTGAAATGAGTACAGCACAAAGTTACTAAATCAGTTTTGGTTTTACAGAGCCATTTGGTTCATACTTTCAAGCAATTAAAGAAATTGATATGCAGAGACTTTTAAAAGTAGGCGGGAGACAAAATTTTATGGACACAGAGAACTATAACAGGACATAGATTATTTTTGGGGGAAAAAAAAAGGAAGCAGAGAAGATGTGCAAGACATATTCTAACACCTGTTAAGCAGAGAAAATAAAAATTAAAACTTTGAGTTACCTTTTTAAAGATATTTTTTCCAGCCATTAACACAAGGGGTGCTGGAATAAGCCAACATTTTGTGTCATAGTAAGTATACAAACCTTTCCCTGCAGGCTTAGTAAAAATCAGAGAAACAGAAGAATTTGTGTGCATACAGAGTCCTCAAAACCAGTATCGTACCACATGTGGGAATTTATAGTCTCAAGATTAAAACTTGCTGGGGTAATCACTCCCCTAAACTTGCTGTGAAAAAAAATCCCATAACAAAAAACCACACCCCCTGCCTGTATCTATAAATTCTGAGTATTGATGTCTTTTCCTCTTTTCACTAAACTATGTGTATGTCTGTGTCTGTGTGGATGTCTGTACCCATCTCCCCACCTCATGTCTTCAGCCACCACTTTGTTACAAAGTCAAAAACAGCTCTGCTGAAACATTCATAGCAGGATCCAGTAATTCTGATGAAAGTACAGCAGCTTAAGGCAGATAAAATGGTGCTATTTCTCTCTATTATAAAAGTCCTAGGCCTTTCTATGGCACAACACTTTACTCACCTACTTTGCATATCAATGTTGCACAAATGACCTTGTTCATACTTAAAACAGTGTAGACTGATCTTACAGTTTTAGTCATTCACACCACTCAGAAACTGAAGCCTCTCTAGGAGAAAAAGTCAGCAAACTATTCTTTTTTATGTATTCACAATTTAGACTTGTTGAAGTTCTATTTCTCTCTCTCAAAGAAAAGGTTTACTTTCAGTTGAGAGAAAAAGATCACACTGTTTTTCAGACCAATATATTCTGTTACCATTTCTCAATTCAGCTCTAATGAGAAAAAAAGTAAGCTAGTTTGAGTCATGAATCTTGTAAGGAAGAGTTGCAGGAAAAGCTGTTTTCTTTAGGAGCAAGTATCTTGAAGTATCCAATACAGTATAAAAGCTAAGATCAACGTGTTTCAGTATCTTTTTTAAACTCACAGTGAAAAAAACAGTGAAACATGCCATCTCTTTGGTTTCCATAGGCATCAATGATAAAATATGCTTCATACTTATCTCTCTGAAAGTACATCTCCTCTTCTTCTCTTACAGTCATTGTGTCTCTGGCCCATGGACACTCCACACTGAGAGAAATAAAACACTGGTATTTTCAGGGAGAAGTGAGAAAATTATTTAGGCTTCTAAAAGAGTAGAATTCAAATAAACCAGGCATATCCAGGTATTAACGAGTCCTTTTCTGATCGTGGGAAAGGATCAAATATGTTTAAGTCTAACCTAAAAATGATCCTGAATACTAATCAACTAACTTTTTTCCTTAAGAAATACAACCATTTATTTATCCACTGTTATATGCCTTGCCCCTTTCAAAAACATTTATAAATCGGTGAAAAAAGTAAATCTTACTAAAGAAGATGGCAGCTCTGCTACATTATTGGAAGCAATAGTAAGGAACAACAACATTTAACAGTTTCTAATTTCAAATATTGATCAGCATAGTATGCTGGGCATGTAAAAGTTCTAACAGAGGAAGATCCTCTTATCTTTAGTCTCTTGTTTTATATCAGGTGCTGCCAAGTGCGTTTCTGATAGCGGGTAAGATAATTAAACTGGAATGTTAAATCCATCTTGTCACCTCAATGTGAATGTCCTGCTGACTTTTGTGGAGGTATCTCAGATATATGATGAGGATAGAGAAGGGTAACTTGGAGTGCTGGTCTCCTAGCTCCAGTGCTCACACTCTGGAAGAGAAGCAGTGAGATATAGATGCAGAATATAAGCAAGGCAAAGGTTTGATATTCGTTCTTGAAGATTTAATTTGTAGCCTTTGTCTGAAAGTAAGATTTTCTGCAGTGCATTACTGCTTCAAGCAAAGTCCAAAAAGCTTTCTTTCCTATACTGACCTTATGTAATGAGCAAAATATCAGTGGTAATGAAACTGACAGGAGCTTCACCTGTGCGTCTGAACCTGTTTAAGTGAAAGCAGTGATAAAACTACTGTTGATTTTCTGGAGAAAACTGAAGATTGGGGTCCATGATAGCTCTGAGTACTGGTAGCTGCTAGTTACCTGAATGTTGGTCCTCTTTAATAACAGCTGTCTTCCAGATATAAAACACAAAAATACCCTGGATTAGAAAGCCAGGTGGCAAATTCTGGCCATAATTTCCATTATTTGTTTCAGTAAAATGTGCATCCTAAATACCACTCTGAATAATTCTTCCTGGGTGCTAGGAAATGGTTAAAATCTGGCCACAAATAAGGTTTTTGTGAGTTGGCCCAAGTGAGTAAATTCAACACAGAATTGAAAGCAATCCAGTCCTTAAAACAATACTGGAAATAATATTCTAGTTTCACCTCCATCCAAATGATCTAAATCTAAAGTTATAACTGGTGTACTGTAACCACACCTAAATATATCAAACAAAGAACCAATGTGATCAGATCAACTGCATTTCCCAAAAGTCACCTGCAATAACCTGCAGACATCTAAAAAACAAGTCAGAAAAAAGTGCATTATTTTAAAAAGAAAATTTTATTCTTCATACAAACCTGATTGTTACAGATCATGAGGCATCATTAACAAGATAATACAACTTTGCTTAAATCAAACAATACTACTTCATGAAAGTATCCAATGGAGTTAGTTTCAACTCTTTTCTTTGTTCTCTTCTGGATGGAATGTATGTGTGTTTTGATATCAACTCATCTCTTTCAACTGCTAGCTTAGCCAGCCTGTTACATGAATAACATCTTTGTCGGGTAGATCCACCACAGGTACTAAAATCAGAGCTGGGGTCTTCTCTTCCAAACATTTTTCAAGGTATTCTTGCAGTCCTAAAATAGAAACAAAACAACTAATGAATCCCCCTTGTCTTATTGTAGCCCATCTCTTAAGAATGATTTTGAAATGCTTTTCTGAAAATTATTGTGGATTACCAATTAACAAAAGGAAGTGAAATACAACTCTTTAATTTTCACTTTATATAGAAGTAAAATCTCCCTTGTCCTTCTTGACTAATTTGAGATTAACTTTAAGATTAATTTTGTTGCCTAAGGCCAGAAGTCAGCAAAACGGTTAAATGCATATATTTCTCAACCTTGAGTGAGTGAGTGGTCTGTTAATTTCAGATACAGAGAATTGAACTAGAGCAGGTAATAAAAATACCAATAGGCCAGCTGAAATTCAGTTATTTGTTATTTTTGATATTTAGATGATCAACACATAGTTGTCTATAAATGGAACTCTTCTCTCAAGTCCCATTGTGGGGCATCAATCAAAAGAGAAGAAGTTAAAGTGGGCCATTTTAAAAAACATTATGAACTTAATTTCAATTTGTAATCAGTGGATGAATACCATCTTGAAGATATAATGGAGGAAGTCCAGGAATGGCAACATATATGACTGAATATCTGGAATTACAGTAAGATTCAAACTGCTTAAAATACAGAATCTGGCTACACAAAGCTCTAAAGGGACTGGTATGTGAGGCAGAAGTTTGGAAATTTAAAAGTCCACTATGGGAACAGAATTAATGATTGAGAAGATCTAATTAGAATACAGAAGAAAAGAATGAAAAATTTAAACTTGGAATCAAGACATTTTTGGTTGTGCTCAGCCTCTGAACATACTAGAAAACAAGCCACACAGAACCCCAAAGAAAACTACCAAAAACCTGCTGAATGACCCACATTTCCTAATGAGAAGGTATAGCCTGCAAAGGTTCTTGTTTCAATAACTTATTTCTGTCATCAGCTTCTGGGATTATGGCAATTCTTTATAACACTAAGCAATCTTGGCTAGAAAGGGTGTAAAGAGGGCAGAACTTGCAGACTGTCAGAGCTTTTTTTTTTTTTTTTGGCGTCACTGCCTGTGAAACTGCGAATAGGCAGTTCAGTCAAAGTGTTACCTCATCCAGGGTAAAACAGGAATTTTGCAATTGTATTCACTGAAGCCAAAACTCCTCTTTTTATCTGGCAGCAGTAGCATAAATTAATGTAATAATGGCAATGCTGCCTACAAAATTTTGCAAAGACAGTACCAGTCTTCTGAAATTCTGCTAGCTTCCTTTTATATTAGCATCATTGACTTTGGAGGTGAAGATGGACAAGGGTGAGCCAAAGACCAACAGTCATCTCAAAGGTCAAAGGATTTCTTCATCTGGTGTGCAAAAAAAGAACTCATTCTCTGTATTGCAGATATTCAGCAGTGACCCAGTAATTAACTATCAACTAGCATTTTTCTTGAAAAATTTGACTTCAGAAAACTTTATGGCTATGCTGACTCAGAAGGCATTAAGTGGAAGGGGTAAAGACAAGCCACCTCAAAATCATTGATTCCACCCTATTAAAATTATATTTATTTTTTCATCAATTAAAATAGTGAAAATATAGTTTTAGACTTCAACATTTTATGCACAGGCTTGAAAGCTGTGAATCAGTGCTAAAAGCTGCCAATACAAGTGCAGGTATTTCTTTTAAAGGGAGAGTTTTAAAGTGGGGCTATCCCCTGAAATAGAACTCCGTTCTTTGGTGGGTTTGAGGTGGCCAAAATAGCCTTAAATATTTACATTTGAATATGCCCTAGTGGACTTGCTTGCCAGCCAGGAAGAGCCACCTCTCCTAATGACCAGTGCCTTTTCTATTGCCAGTGCCTACATGCATAAATGAAATGTGGATAAAAATCTGGGACATATGCCTCTAAATATTTTACTGTATTTACAAATCAATTAGCTTGATATTGAAGCAGGGCAACTTAGATGTGCATATTTATACACTTAAAAACTGTGGATTAAAGTCTACTTATGCAAACTTCCCCTAAAAAGCAGAGACTCGATTTTCTAAAACAGTAAAACTGTCTTATGGAAGACAATGCACAATTGGTAATTCTATGGCAACCTATTCAATTATAGCAAACTAAAAGAATTGACAGCTATGTATATTACCTGCTATAATAAGTTTCCTTAAATCTTCCAACACTAAGTGAATATTTTTAGTGATAGGAAATTATATTATTTATATTTTTTACTCATTCAAAAAATGCTTTTAGATAAATAAGAGCCTTGGCCATGAGTGCTTTCTGAATATGTAACTCTTTGTTTGAATATATCATGTATGGAAATGCTTGCTCAGTTGTCCACCATATTTATAAAAGTTGGTTTTAAAAGCTAAAACAAGTCAAGGACACAGGGTTGCAGTGAGTGTGTTTACTGGAGGGCTAATAGAGGCTATAGATGACAGATGTCAGTCTTACAGTTATTCAAACTGCCCTGATACAGAATGTTTAAATACAAGCAAAAACAGGTGATTATCAAGCAGCAAACAAGTGGTGTGCATTATGGATGTTTTAATTTCCTGTCAGAGTCCACACTAATTATGCAGCACACTTCCAGTTTTATGGAGACCAGCCAGGGACTCCTGAGCTAACAGAAGTCAACAGGGAAACACGAAGCAAATATCTCAAAAAAAATTAAAGGGTGTTCCTGTAGAACACAGCCAACAGCCCAGCTGAGGTGCCTTTACACCAATGCCTGCAGCATGTAAACAGGAAGAGTTGGAAGACACCATGCTGCCTGAAATCTATGTCCTTGTTGCCATTACAACACAGCTTAAAGTGGGTCCATGGGAATCTCATAGGTTTTAACCAAACCAGGTGCTGGTGCTACACCTGGGTCAGGAAAATCCCTGGTGTCAGCCCAGGCTGGGGATGGACAGATCAGAGCAGCCCTGATGAGAAGTACCTGGGGGTGCTGCTGGCTGGGAGGCTGGACGTGACCCAGCCATGGGCACTGCCAGCCCAGAGAGCCAAGAGTGCCCTGGGCTGCATCCACAGCAGCGGGGGCAGCAGGGCAGGGAGGGGATTCTGCCCCTCTGCTCTGCTCTGAGACCCACCTGCAGGGCTGCATCAGCTCTGGGGTGCCAGCACAGGAACAACAGGGACCTGCTGGGGGGAGCCCAGAGGAGGAATACCAAGGTGATCAGAGGGGTGGAGCATCTCTGCTACCAGGAAAGGCTGAGAAAATTAGGTTTGTTCAGCCTGGAAAGGAGAAGGCTTTAGTGTGACTTTCCGGTACCTAAAAGGACCCTACCAAAAGGATGGAGAGAGACTGTAGTGATAGGACAAGGGGGAAATGGCTTCAAACTGAAAAAGAGTAGGTTTAGATTAGATATTAGGAGAAAATTCTTTACTGTGTGTGGTGATGCACTGGAACTGGTTGCCCAGAGAAACTGTGGATGCCCCAGCTCTGGCAGTGTTCCTGGCCTGGCTGGATGGAGCTCAGGCCAATCTGGTGTAGTGAAAAGTCCCTGCCCAAGGCAGGGATTTTGGAACTTGATGGTCTTTAAGGTCCCTTCCAGCCAAACCATCCTATGATTTCATTATTGTAAGTACATGAAATTTGCTCAAAGCAGGTGAACTTCATCCTGCAAGACAGATCCCCTTCTCCCAAATGACCCACAGAAATTCAGGGAGCAGGCTCCATATGAATTGTCTTCCTGCACTGCTATGCTTTTTTTTGGTTGCTGTTTGTTTGTTTGTTTTGTTTTTGGTTTTTACATGGGTACATCTGAGGAATACGGACATAACTAAAACTTGAAAATGAACAAAATTTATTCAGTGTCTTCTGGCATTACCATCTATTTCTGCCATTGCTTTGTGAAGAAAGGATACTGAAATCAATAGTTTGATGATCTCTTATGCTGACATAGCAGCCCTTCCATATAACATCACACAAACTAAGTGCAAGCTATTGTTTTTAAAGGTGATTTTCATCCTAGGTAGAAAAAACAGTGCTCTGAAATGACTCCTAAAGGGTCATTCCAAAAGATCATCAAAAGGTGATTTTTACATCTTTGCTGTTACTGGCCTCTGCAGGATTTAGGGAGTATCAGGTGAGGCCACAGAATCCACAGTTTCAACATCAGGTCCCTGTTATTGTTGCCATACTCTTGCTTCACTGTATATCTGCAGGGCACTAGTAATCTAATAGCTCATATGAAAAAAGAAAATGGTAGCAAAAAGGAAAATGGTAACAAGAAGGAAGATCACATTTAGCCCAGTACATAAAAAGTCACTTTCATATTACTACTATCTTTCCTTCACTTTTTAAGCAAAGATACTGTTACATTGCTTAGAGCAGGTTTTTAAATCCCTGAGCTAATAAAGCTCCATTGCTTCTGCTGCAGAGATTTGACATGCAGCATGTACTTTGAAAAGATGCATCAGAGGGGATCAGGTTCCTAACAGTTGACTAAGAGTTCCAGTCCCAAAAGATCTGCTCCTGGTGTGCAGAACACTTAACCCTTCGACCAGTACCAACATGACTATTCACAAATTATTGATGTCCCTAAATCCCTGGCAGATTGCAGACAGTTCTTGTCTCCCTTGAAGCCAAAGCATATGGTCACTAATGAGATGGATTAAAAATACATATACACATTCAGGGCTTTGCCACATGAATGTAAAGCCACATAAATGTTAGAAGGTGATTGAACTGGACTGAACACTGTTAAATACATGATTAGCTTGTTATGGATCATTTCCATTGATCTATATACAGTTTCACAGCATAGTTTAATTAAAGCTGTCTGGAACAAGCCTCTGCCTTAAATGATCAGGCAGTGCAATGAAAAGGTGAAACCCGAGGAACTGGAGATGCTCCTCTCTTTCTTAAACATCCAGCTGACTGTCTTTGTGGTGTATAACCACAGCAAGAACAGAAACTGTGCTTAAAAATATTGTCTGTTTCTACAGTCCAGGATTTTTCAAATATTTTTATTTATTAATATAAAATGATGCAGTGGAATATAAGATTTGAGAAAAAAAACCTGCATAGTTTGCTTACATCATTGCAATTAATGCCTTTCTATCCAAAATAAAATCAAACCCAGTAAACAAGAATATACAGTTGGAATATAAAAGGGAGTCACTTGGCAAAATATGATTTTGTGCTGATTTTTTTTTTTTTTTTTTTTTTTTTTTTTCCTGCAGCTGTAAGGATTTTAAATGACAATTTGGATATTTTTCACAGTCCAGTGCTTGGCTTTTCATGTGGTACCTTATGCTTTTTTGTTACTATTCTTGATGACATTATTTCACGTTGGTCATAGTACTTTTAAGGGACTGATTTTTCAAAACTGATGTAAACTCCTTCATGGAATACCAACTTCAGTCACTCTGGCTTAGGATATTTATCTGAATCAAATTAAGCAGTTGCATTGAATTCCAGGCAAAATCTGCTATAGCCATGGTATATGAGACAAATGACCAGTAGAGTTTAGATAAGGCTGTGAAACCACTTTAAACCTGTGATTTCACTGGAACTGTGATTATAAAACAACTTGCATACTTTGCTACATAACTTTCATAACATAATCTGTGAGGCTGAGATTTTTTAAACAGTGTGTAGATTTCTCTCCCTTCTTTCAATGACAACAATTGATGAATGATCTTTCCTGTTGAATGTGAAATACAGAATAACATTTGTTAACAAAAATGTAACTAGTATAATTTAGACTTCAAAAAACCCCCCCAGATTTACTGTTTCAGGCCTATTTATAAGTATATATACCACAAAATTAAAAAAAAAAAAAAGAAATTACAGAGGGAATGGTAGTTGTGGTTGGAACTCAAGTCATATGCCTGGTTGCCAAAGCAGCCAGATCTGCATGTCTGTATTTGCAAAGAATCCTTCATCAAAACCTATCTCCAAGAATTCCTCATATGGATCCATCCATACTGACAGACTTTTTTCACCTCACAGTAAACTAGTTTTAGTTGCAACAATGAAAATAGCTTTTTCAAGTAACCACCTAACAGATGAAAATACAGCCTGTACTGGAAGCACTAAGACCAATGTTAGCCATCCTCTTTCAGCTTGTTTCTAATCCTGGAGTGCCATTTTAAATAAGGGCAATAAACAATCTCTCAAGAGCTCCTCCAAGCTAAATAACCCCAACTATGTCAGTCTTTCCTCCTAAGAGAGAGATGTTCCACTCCTCCAATCATTTTGTGGCCCTCTCATGGACCTGCTTCAACAGGTCTGTGTCTTTTTTGTGCCAAGAGGAAAATCTGCTATAAAGACAATATCAGTGCCCTGTTATATTATACTGCTAGTCCTGTTTGTGCAGTGGACTTCTTGTTCCTTTGGAATCTATCCCAAACCTAACAGTTCTAGCTATGTTTTTGAGCAAGTTACAGTGAAAACATAATGAAAGTTGCTCTAGGCTTGATGGGCACCCACAGGAGTTGTAGCAACTCTTCCTACAGCTAAGCAGATGAAAAGAAATGAGGAAAATGAGCTGTGTTCCCCTGCATGCCATACTGATAACTCCTGCTCTCAGATTTAGTGAGAAGTTGCAAAAGGCAGCGGTCATGGACCTTACTGTTCGTGTGAGATACAAGGAAAATGAGTGATTGGTTTCTCTTAATCCACACTAGTAAGTCAGTCAGGATGCCTGAACTCTGCACCACCAGCAGCAAGAGGAGAGGGACAGATGGTGTAAAATGATCAACTCTGAAGGAATCCAGAGCCTCTTCCTCTCCCAGCCTCACAATCCTCTTTGCTGTTCCTCTGCTTCAACAGAAAGGTGTGGGAAAGAAAAAGGGCCCACTCATAATCAGGGAGGGCATTAACATTTACAGGGCCCTCACTTTACTAGAGCTGAGTCACTTGGCTGGGTAATTGCACAAGTCTTTTTAGACTGTAGCTCATGCATTTTTTTTTTAGCATCTGAAAGAAAATTAGTAGACAAAACAGTTATTTTTAGTATTGGTTTGATTGTGGGCCTGTCAGCCTTGGTGATGCATCTCTTTTATCAAGCTGCCACAATATCTTGTTTTGTTTTCAGAGCAAAGTTTGATTAAAGACCAATTTCAGAAAAGTTACTTGCTGTGGGCGTTAATTAGTGCTTCCTGGCCTCTGCAGGGTTTATCTTATGATCTGTTTCACTTACTAAACCCTGTAATTCAATTTACATAAAGATGGGAGTGAACCAACCCCTTTTTATTCTTCTGAAGGCTTGTGTTTAACTCAGTCCTGAAAGAACCTATCTCCTATCATTCCCTAATAAGGAATTCCAGTTTCTAGCCTTCCCTAGCCTTTTAAAATCAAAATTAAAGCAGTATTTCACATTTATAAAGACTTTTCAACTAATGAACTGAGAAAGAGCTTCAGAAGAGGGTAGGTGAACTTTAGGAAGCCTTTGCTTCTAAATAGTGTTTTCAGTGGTGCCCAAGTATACTGTGCATCTTAGAAAAAAACAGTAAACATCTTTTTCTCTTCCTCTGCATCTTTCTGGGAGCGGAGCATTGTCATTCTGTATGAGAAGGTTGCTGTTGTTGCCCTCCTCCTCTCTCATTTGCAGCCAAGAAAAGCCTTTTGTCTTTCTGAAAGCAAAAAGGTCAGCTACTAGGTCAAAAATATTAAAAAGGTGGTTGATGAAAAAAGACTTAATAGTACTGGCAGGTAAAAAGTAGCAGGTGGAAGTGAAATTTATAACATGATATAGGTAAAATTAGGAACTGCTGGAAAGAAAATGCCATTGGGGTACTATAAAAATACAAGCAGACAAAAAAACCCAACCAAACAAACAACCCAAAAACAGTCTAACAGCAAACCTGATTTAGGTACATGGAGTATATAAAGCTAGGTTGAATAAAACATGAAACTACAGAGTATTAAAGAGACCAAACCTGCGAAAGAGAAGAAGACCTAGGCTAGGTGAGGCAACATATTTAAGCAGAGTTCATGGACACTACAATCATAAAACATCCTTTTCCAAGTATACATTCTCTTGTGAACTTCCTCCCAAATTCTGAAACCTAAACTTCATCTTAGGTGTAGTATGGACTGTAAGGATGCTTCCCAAAGTTCTACAGCATGACAGATACACCAGAAAGGCTGAGAAGAAAAGGAAATAAGGCAATGATGATCATAAAATATATGAATACTTACAACAATTACAATTTCAGACCCAAATGCCATCCCTAAAACAGCTATAATCCACCCAACTTAAGTAGTTACCTTCCAAAGTGCACAGAGTACCAGTCCAGTTAGGTATGTTATCATGCACATCAATGGCAAGTTGCAGGAATAAATGTGACTCTTTTAAAGATAAACAAATACTGCTGAGCTCCTCCATGTATTAGTTAGGGCTCTTTCTCAACAGAAAGAGTTAAGATTTGGCTTCCATAATAATTCTTTCAAGCTGCTGGCTACAGCTTAGAAAACAGCAGAACATGAAAACTCATCGCTGTGTGTTTTCCAGGGTTCTGTTTTTAGTCATCTCCTATATACAGACTGAGATTCGGCCTATACAAGGTTATAAATGCGCACTTTTGTTTAAAATGTCATTAGCCTTCTGCACTAAATAAAGAAACACTTAAGCATGCCCTTCCAATACTCACAGTGAGGTCTAAATATAATTTCAAAGAGAACAGAGGACTGAACTTTCCAAGTACAATCACTCAGAGAAGAACTTGAGCTTTTTCTTAAAGCATGACAGAGTGCAAAGATCACAAGCCTGTTTTCCCTGTGTGCTATCCTTCAACCCTGTAACGATCCAATCTCTTTATGGGGTGGATGGTTATTGAATTTGTATGCCAGCTGTGTCCAGAATCTCTGGGGAGGATGGGCTGTAATGACACCAAGCAGGGATGAGTTATGAATGGAGACAGATTATTACAAACACAGGAAGCAGTGAGGACCCATTTTTCAGGAGGCATTTAAGAATGTTCCTCACAGTATGTGTATGTACTTTTACACTCTTATATTCTCACCTGAATGTGCCTGTGTGGGCAGATAGAACCACAGGATTCACTAGAGGCTCACACACATGTTTTTGTTGTACTCTGAGTCAGATAAACATGTACTTCATTTTTTTTTCCTCCAGATTAGTTGAAAACTTGGTGTGAAAATGATCAACTGCAACAGCACCTGTGCAGTAATTATGGAACTTGGTTTATCACCCTTGGGTCAAATTACAGCTATTGACTCTTGGCCCACAGTCCAGGAGCATGAGATGGGCAGATTTGCAAGCTGTAGGACAGTTGGTGGCTGTGCCCTTCAGGTAGGGCAGGGGACACTGGTGGCAGCGTGTGTGGGAAGCACGGCTGTGCCTGCTGGTAATGCAAGAACTTTTATCTCTAGGGCCTGTCAATCTGGCACCTTTCACAAGTGTTAAATTCACTTAAGTATATTTTTTAAGAAGCTGTCATGAGACATACTGAAGCAAATATGTCCTTCAGTGGTTACACATGGACTAAGTTGTAACAATGTTTGTTAAGTGCTTTGACATCCCCAAGTGATATGTTTGGTACAGCTTCCACATTTGTTCGTTTACTGAAGTCTGCTAAACAGTCTTCAAAGTCAGTGGGTTAAAGAAATACCTGACTGGACACAGTGCATCCAAAAGGCTGGACCACAAAGAGATGTTTATATAACTAGAGGACATCACATACATCTGCTGGTAGGAGAATTAAGTCCACAAATAATGGAAAAGCTTTCTAAAAGATGTTGTGGTAAGCATCCTTCATTTGGTACAAAGAAGATCATGCTGTACTTGCTTTATGTCAAGTTAAGCTGCAATAATTTAAAATAATACTGATGGAATAATTGTTTTCAGTTTCTAGGCCAGAATCTCAACAACTTTAAATAGTAGCTATGCTAATTTACACCTGCTGAGGAGATTGCATGCTAGATTATATATTTATATACAGTACCATTGCAAACCAATGAGGTTATTTCTAATGTTTACCATTGTAAACAACTCTGAAAATTTAAATCAGTCTCCTGCACTAATGCAAACAGTGTATTCTAACAGAAACAGATAAAAGTGCACCGAACATGTTAAACACATTATTAGGTCGATGAAGATCATTCATATTGATCCAGGTCTGGCTTCACAGCAGTTTAATCAAAGCTGCCTGGAAGATGTAACAGAGTGATCATGGCATTCACTGCCTTTTGTGCTGAGTGAGTCAACAAAAATAACTATAACAAATTCATTACTGCTGCAACGGATAACTTATGTAAAATTAGCCAGAGCAGGCTTTAAAAAAGGGTAGACCAGTATTTAGAGGTGGAATAAAACCCAGCTTCTGTTTTAATGGGGAAATTGTACTGCCAGAGGTTGCTGATGATCCACCCAGAAATTTGTGGGCTCTTGATAGCCACACTACTTACTTCCCCTTGATATGACAGATTTACATTAATTGGATTTTTATCCCGTATGGTAGTGACCCAAGATATCAGTACCCTCTCACTCCCTATACCCAAGGAACAAAAGAGAGAGATGAAAGTCCAATATTCCTTCTCATGGCCTCCAAGGATGACAAATAAATCTCAGTGCTAGTGCTTCCTGTGTAATATGAGCTCGTAGTTTGTTATGGAATTGGGAACAGGAGGATTGGGAGAGTCATTCAGCTGTGTCAGCCAACAGCAAAATGAAAGAAAAAGGGTCTGTAACTTGGCCACACAGCAATCTGAGCTGCAAGTCATTTTTGCTCTAACTCGAAGTTATTAACAGCACAATTTACAAAAGCCTTCAGCAAGACTTAGGTGTCATTTTATCAGGCACTAAATAAACACTAAATAACAGACAAAGTCTACCACCAAGAGTTTACCATTGACACAAAAACCTGAGAGCTGAAAAAGGAACATAGGACAGGTAGGAGACTGAGCCATAGTAAAGAATGGAAGAATTACATGATTTGTTGAGGTAATTTGTAGAATAGCTAGCAACTGACCCCAGTCCTGACCCAGCATACACCCCTTCTCTTGAGAACATACCACAGTGAGGACACTTACAAACAACATTACAGTGGCAAAGAACTGAATCATCCTTTTGCTTGGGCTGCTCTTGGATCTCTGGAAATTAAAATCACAGTCCCAGAAGAGCAGTGGTGCACACATTCCACCTCCTCTGTTGTTAAACAACTTCACTGCTTGGAGACCTCTGCTCTCCTTCCACCATCAATAGGTGGGGTTGTTTACAGGTTGTTTGAAAGTTACCTGTGGACTTTATGACAAAATATTCTATTAATCTGTCTTAAGGCTATATATCTAACTACATTATGATTTCTTACTGAAAATATTGCTATATATTTTATACCATAGTGTATCAGGAAAGTCTGCAATGAAGTTAAATTATCAAACAAATATATATATTTTAAAAAGGGAAGATTATTTCTTCCTCAAAATACACGGTCTCAAACATCTGTTTTTTAAAAAAGCAAACCCAAAACCCTTTGTACAATGCCTTTTGGGATTACACAAACTGCAGTGCTTTCTGTAACTCTTCCATTTTGTGTGACAGGTAAAGCACACAGCATAGCCTAGCAGTAAATGGAAAAGCTGCCCAGATCTGGTCTGCTGCTTAGAGATTTCAGGTTCACCCAGGTGGATCAGCCCCTAGACCTGTCAGAGGGCCAGGACCCACAGGTGACCCAGTAGTCAGCAGCACTGACAGCTCCTCTGCTGGATCACTGGTTCTTTTGACATCAATTTGTGCTTCTGGAGCCTTAAGCTACATTTCTGCTAAGAACTACGTTAGCTCAAAGAGATACTGGTTTAATGAAATTGAAAATGCAGAGAAGAAAAATGTATGTGGTGCTTTAACCACTTTTAAGAAACATGAAGTGCAAGTGATGGAAGGGTGACCTTTATCTTTTCTACCAACAGAAGCCCAACCTCTCAGGCATAGTGAGAACATAATTTATCCTTGTGCTTTGTTCTGTTTAAAGATGTGATCTTTAAACAGCATGAGATCTGGTTTTAACAATTTTGCAGTACAGGTAGAGAGAAATAAATTGTTTAAGAAGACATGTCAGTTTTAAAGTAAAGCTAAGATGCCCACACAGCCCACTCTTTGGTTCAACACTGATACTTTATGTCCTGGGCCTTCATTTCTCAGACAATGTCACACATGGAACATCACCACTAGATTGGTCTCACCAGTATTTTCTACTCTACATTAGCTGAATGAGTTGGCTTTTCTTTTTAAAATGTTCCTCTTTCAAGGTAGTTTTTCAATTACACCACTGTTAGGAAGATTCATTAGAATGAGGACATCAATTCCTTTTCTCTTTTGCAGAAAGCCCATTTTGGTAGAAAGGAAGGCAACAAAATATGCTCTGCCTGCCTGAATTTCTGCCAAATAATTATGCAGGGCAAAGAAAACTCATTGGCAACATGCCCCAAGAACACGTGGGATCACTAAACATCCCAAAAAATCTGGTAAGACCAAAAGGTGAAACAGGAAAATGCTAAAGGAGGAGGATGATTACTATTATTATTAATCATCATCACTTAATCAGTTTCATTTTTGACTTACCAGAAGTAAAGAAGTGGAATAAAAGAAAATTAAATAGTTCTTGTAATTTATAGTCAGAACTTCATTCTAAATATATTTATTTCCCTTTGTAGTTACTAATTTTGGTAAATCTAGCACTTTGAAATGATATTAATATAAATACAGACATATTCAAAGTTATTGGTACATTTCTTTAGTAAAGCATAGCACCAAAGAATAAAATACTACTCTACTTGCTTAAGATAAAAAGTTGGTTATCCATTTCCTTCAGAATTCTAGCTTTCCCCCAGGGGGAAATCTGGAAGTTTTAAATACTGATCCTTTGCTTTGCCACAATTCTCTTTTTGACCTCTCACATATTTCTTTTCTGCTGTCACATTTTTGATGATTTGTTTCTAAATTATAAATCTGATTTTAGATTCATTTTTCTTAAACTGCTTGCCACAATTCTTTACAAAAATCTACATGCAGCTTCATTCTTAAGGCCAACCAAGGATTTACAATATGCTAAACTGGGCAAAAATTCTGTAGTAATCAGCACAATATATTTCATACTCCATCACAATAATTTTTTCTGTCTCCACATAGATATAACTTTTTCTGCTTTATACAATGGTTTACAACTTAAATAATTTAATACAACAGTTGTTATATTTTTATTGCAAGCTTATAAAACTTGCACGGTAAGTCTCTTGCATGCAATATATTAAATAAAGAAATGACAGAGAAGAAGGGGAGCTGATGATTACTAGAACTGTAATTCAGGTTCTGCATGTGCCATAAAGTGCTTCTGGCTCACTTGCATTCTGCACATCTTGTCAAAGTTCCCCAGATGAACCACCTCCTCATACTCAGTTCTTGCCTGTTACTCCAAGGTTGATATAGGTAAACAATGATTTCACATTTCAGTCAATTGATGAAGGGATGGCCAAGGGGAAAGGACCCAGTATAAAGATCCAGGGGGCAGGAATGCAGGAATGCCACTGCCAGCTCTGCCACTGAGTTGCTGGAAGACCCTGGGCAATTTATTTGGCTTCATGTACATAGCTATGCTTTTTTTAATTTTGCAAAAGGTTCAGTGGTGTATAGACACACTCCTTAAGTGTAAGGCAGGACCTTTCTGTCTCATTTTTGTGTTTCTAAACAACTGAAATACTTGATTCTTTGTAAAAAAACCCTCTAGATTTCATACTTCCACTTTGTAGAATAAAAAAAGTACTTTCCTGTCTTTGTGAATGCTTTGAGATTGCTTGATGAATAATTGTTACTGCTTAGTATATCTGAGAGCTTATGTAAAAGACGCTGCCTCAAGAAGACTCTTTAAAATTATGTTTTACATTAGAGACCCACTTTAAATATTTTTACAGACACAGTTCTGTCCATCTTTACAAAGTAGGTCACTGTATATCCTGTATATCCACAAGAACATGTAAGTCTGCTACTTCTAAAACCCCTTTGCTGATAGCTTACATAATAATAAATAGTGATCTAAATTTATGTCAGAAGTAAATTTTACATACTTGGAAATGCTATATGCATTTATATTTCAAACTCTATCTTTCTATTTCTGTAATTATTCATATTTTGAAACTCAAGATAAAAAATTAAACTATCTGTTGTGCAGATTCTAAGGCAAGGCTTGATAAAAACATCCAGAAGATATTTCTGATGGCTTGGCCCAAAAATACATAATTATTTCCTGTAAACCACTTATGTGTGTAGACTTAATGTTGCTAATGAAAAGACTCTTTGACTAGATGACTAAGATTTCTTAGTAGAAAGGCATGTGACCTCTAAGAGATAAAACATAGGTAGCTGAGAAAGAAACCTACAAACATTTATGTAGAAAAATATTGGAAAAATGCAGATATATTAATTTCTGAATTGTGTTGCTATGATTTCAACCCTTGCCTACATAAATCACTCATTTTGTAGGGTGAAGAAATAGAGGTCTGCATGCTCTCTGAGATCTTCAGTTTTTGCTTGAGGTTTGAATGGTGCAATGGGAAAATGAATAATGGAAATAAAATCAGCATTGAACTCCTAGATTAAGCAACAAAATTTTTCCCCCCACTCAAAATATAAAACAAAAAAAATAAAACTCGGAGGACAGGTATGTTTGTGAACTTGAAAAACTTCAGGCAAAGTATCTAGAAGATTGCAACTCAGTTTCATTTAATTGTTACCTTTTTCCTTCTCTGTAAATATCTTAGCTACAATATTTACCTTTGTATGTTTGCAATTATAAAGGAAGTTAGATCAAGTCATCTGTATTATGTGATGGATTTTAAGAATTGGATTAAGCTCCCCCACTCCAGAAATGGATTCACGCTTAATTGTTGAATAATATTGAGAACTCATGAAAAATGTGCTGCATTAGTGTTCTAATTTCTGTTTATTGCCTATCAAACCAGAAATCCACTCACCAAAATACTGTTTCCAATAAAATGAGACAAACTGTGGATCCTTTGCAAAGTATTCAATAAGGGTGGGCATACTAGGAATAAATCATTTGGAAGGCAGGAAAATCTTCTGAGTAATAAACAAGAAAACATCTTTGTAATCTGAATCATTAACTCCTTAGTGCCAGCCTAAATAGACAAATCAAGATCATAGAATGTCTAAAGAATGAGCCAACTTCCATATGGAAATGTCTAGGAGTCATCCATTACTACTGCTGCTTTTCCATATAGCAGACACTGAAATCAATATGCTGCATTGGTTCAGTAAATTTGTCTCTTAACAAGTTAATAAAACAGTGATCCCCACACAGTCTTTCCATCAAACTTCCATAGAAAAAAATGAGAATATTAAATGTGCTAGGATAGGGAAGATCTGCTCCATTTGCTCTGCAATGATAATCTTTTACAAAAGAGGATTTTTATTATTAATTCTTTGCCTTCTGGGGATATTATAATTTCCTAGAATGTAAAAATGCCTTAAGCACAGCAATTTGCTGAGCTAGACTGAATTTCAGGATGTTTCAAATGAGCAGATAAACAACTGCATAATAAGCAATTATTAGATCAAGACTGTACAGTACAGATATAGCAGTGAACCAGCCAATGGACAAGCAAGTAGCAGATACTGTTTTTAAAACTAATAGTTAGTGATGCTTTGACGTGCATCACAACATATCTGTTAAGAATTAAATACCCTACTGCTTATTTTTTCTTTAGAAATGCAGATTATTTTTTCAATAAAATCCTTGGGGTCTTAATCATTGGACACATCCCTTAGCATATGAATAATAAGGAGTTTACAGGCTGAACATAACTCGTGCTAAAAGTGATTAGACTAAATTTTTTTCCCTGTTAAATAGTTACAAATCAATTGTACAGGCCTGGTAAAACCTAGTATATTCTCAAGACTTGAATTCTGCAGCTTCTTACTGAAATATGTTATTTTATCTTACTAAATAAGGAGTCAGATACACTACAGAAAAGTCAAGTGTAATATTAATGTAATTTATATAGCTTTATACCATGTTTTTAGGACCTGGGTATTCTTATACAAAATTTTGTCAAGCAGTTAAAAAATGGCTTTGAAATGTGGCAGCTAGATGAGAAACATAATGCTTAGACTGTTTGAGATGCAGAATAAAGTTATTAGCTGGGCTTTTCTCTAAAAGAATCAGACATGGAACAGTAAGAAGGGCTGGGATCTATAGAGATACCTTTATGTTTCACCATGGATGTACCAAAATTATTTGTCTATTGAAATGAATGACACAATTCCAAAATGACTGCTTTAATTCTGATTTGTTTCCATCTATGAGGACTATTTTAAAAGAATTTATGGTGATTCATTAGTATAAATCATAGTCATTAGTATGAGTGTTGCAAACACCTTTTTTAAAATAGGAAAATTCAAATTCAAAACCAGTGGTTTGCACCAAACCAGATTTTGTTTTTAATTTAGGATGGAATTATTCTTATGTAATTTAACAGTTTAAAAGCTAAACATCTGATGAAAAACAACCTCTGTTCCAAAATATTATTAAACCCATGATGAAGGGTCCCTCGGAGGTGTCTGTCAACCAACACAAAGAACCTAAGACATTAGGTTAAACAAAACAGTTAACTTCTTTTAGGCAGTTAGACAAAATTGATGTTATCTGAGCTGTCCAGGCAACTGTGAATTGCATCACTCTTTTATATAACAGCAACAAGGAATTTGAATAGGCCTCTGGTTAAATGAGTTATCACTGCAAACAACTTCATTGCACAGTCCCTTCCATGAAATGGTCAGCTAATCCTTCCTATTTTAAATTCTTCTGGAATGATTTTCCATTCTCAAAACATCAGCTTCAAGTGGAAATTTAATTGATGTTCTTAAACGACAATAAAGCTAAAATGCAACAGTTGTAACAGCAGAATGATTTAGACATACTTTATCCAGAAACACAATACAATCTCTCAGTCTAGTAAACTTTTTCTTGTCTCTCCCATTGCTCAGAAAAGTTTAATTTTAAGAAGATGCAGAAGACAGAAGTTTGCCACAAGGTAATTCTGGCTTAGAGGATGCTTTAAAGGAAATTGACTAGAAGCAGTTACAATCAGAAAAGCAACAATATAAACTTGAAGCTTCTTACTCAGATCTGCTACTTTTTAGTTTGCCTTTCCTCTTATGTTTGCATCTGTGAGAACATTTCAAAACCCTTGTGAAAGGGACTGGTCTTCAAATCTATCATGGCTGCAGGGCTAAATTTAGACTTTAGGCCAAGCTTAATTTTAAGTGTTGGAAATGAAGAAGCTTTCTCTGACAGGTTAATTAAAATAAAGGAAGCTATTTAAATCTGCCCAAGGATATGCATATCTCTGGCAGTCTTAGTGGTGACATTTGGTGGGCAATGTGTAGCTGACATAGTTAAATGGATGCACCATAGAAAGCAATTTTTTATGGAGCAAGCACTTCATATACACACTGTTAGGTAAGATAAATGCACATACTTTTAGCCCTAAAGAACCAAATTTATCTAAGACTAATATATTGGTTCTGCTCTAGCTAATGTAATTATTAATAAAGGGCCACCAAGTAAACTTTTGTGTGCTTTGGTGAAAGCAAGAGACACCAACTCACAGCAATATATTTGCCTGCATTTATAGGATTGCTGGCACAGAACCTTGTTAGACATTGCAGAGCTGGGAGGTGGGGAAAGGATTTTGGTGGAAGAGGCTGTCACTTGTATTCTGGGGTTCAGCTGAAGGGTTTTAAATAGCAGAATGCACAAACAGGAGCAGCACGACTGCAGGGGTCATGCTTGCAGCCTGCAGGGATGTTGCAGCAGAGTGCTACAAAAAAGACACTGATGCAGCAAACTACTGACTCTGGACTGGGGACACTTGCAGGTGGATCACTGTGACAGGCACAGTTTAGAGCTCTGTTCTTTCACACATACTGTCCTCCATAGGTATGGGATTCTCTGGTGCTGATTTTAATGGTGAGTGTGTTAATCTGTTTTTGGCAAAAAACTAATCAAGACAAGAAATGCAAAAAATACTTTAAATTTGGAACATGATTAAAGAAAATAATTTGGACTTGATTAAAAATCAATGATAAAACTAGTAATTTCAGAGAGGTCATCCCAAGACTATGTGAAAAGGTTTTGGGAAGCACTGAAAAAAACAAATAGACCTAACGAAGATGAAAGTTTGGCCTAAGTGAGTCACTGATTTGTCCAGCTCATAATCCTCCTGCAGACTGCACAAAGCACTGCAAGGGACAGTCCAGAGAATGCTGTCAACTCAGAATGTTTCCTGGCACATCACAGACACAGCTGTAATTACCTAGAAGAAGCAACTCTATTAGCTAGTGGGACACAAAAAAGTTAACCTCATATAGCCACCTATGTTAAGTGATTTGAATAGGAACACCCAGCTGGTAGCCTTTGTTTTTTCTTCTGATTTTGGTTCAAAATTGATTAACCATCAATTAGAATCAGGTCTTTCAACTGTACAGTTCTCTGTTACCTTTTAAATCAATGAACATTTCTTTTAGATAAAATCAGCCAGCTAGAGCACAGCAAAGCAAAGCTATACTGCCTTAAGGGAACTCCAGGAAAGGTATCATTAATGTTAAAGGAAATCCATGAAATTTTGCATAAAGGCCCAATATTAACTAGTTGCTTGTTATCAATATAAAAAATAAATTATCACATGCTTATATAAATACAGAGTAGTGCCAGAAGTAAAAGATACCTGAATGTTGACAATTATGTGCCTTCTCAACTAGGATTGAACTTGGAAGAAATTAAATGTTTTAAGCAAGAGCCATTTTTTAAATTTTTATCATAGAATAGTTTGGGTTGGAAGTGATCTTTAAGGGTTACCTAGACCAACCAACATCAGGTTGCTCAAAGCCCTGTCCAACCTGACCTTGAATATTTTCAGAGATGGAGTATCCACCCCTTCTCCAGTCAACCTGTTCTGGTGTTTCATTATCCTCATTGTAAAACAAATTTCCTTCTGGTAAATACTGATAAAACTTATATAATATCCTCACCTAATGCCAGTGACTGGCACACTGTTCACATTGGTAGCTTTGGCCTGTTACATTAAGGAAAAACATCAGACAATGTACTCTATGTAGAGAGAGATAGTCTGGTATATGTTTGAACTACACTGTGTTTGACATACCTGTACTAGGAAGTATGACTTTAACATTAGTTCTGACAACAAGACTTAGATATATACAATACAATCACATCAGGGACTTTTGATAATACTCCTCTGGTTACACTACTGTTATTATGAATTCTTAGAGCACAGCCTAAGGAATTCCATGTTTCTTGTACCCTTCCATGAATTTGACTACAGGTCATGTGCATACATTGCTGGCAATTTACTTGCAAAATTAGTCTGATATATGCAATAATTGTCTAGTCTGGCCTAAAGCCACAGCATTTTCAAAAGAGCTTAATTTTTGTCTTTAATCTTCACCACATCCACCAAAACAATTTTAATAAGCAAGGTTTACTCTTATTCACAGTAAGAGTAGACTAAGTCTTTATCTGTAGTTTCATTTACATAGTATTGAAGCTCCTTTTCCCATGTGACAGGTCAGCATCTACCACACTGAGCACAGCTCTGCTCTAGGCTGGGCCAAGCTAGGCTCTTTTACTGCTCAGCAGTATGTCAGCTCAGTAGAATGAAATACTTTCTATAGCAAACATGGTGTTAAAAAACAGATCAAACTCCTGAATCCAAGCTGTCAGAAGAAAAATTAAATACCCAGAGCAGTATAGGGCACAACACACAGAACCAGTAAAAATTTAACTTTTGCAGGACAAGCTGACGTGTTTAATTTCTGTATCAGCTGTTTTTCAGTTTACTGTTCTAACATTAGAGCAGTACATTTCTACAGGTGATACATTGGAAAGGATATTGTGATTTGGTGCAGGTTTTTTTTCACCAATACTTTTCATATGGGAAGTTTGAAAAGGAAGGCAGCTTCTCAGGAAACTACCACTAGTTTAAAATGGCCATTATGCATCAGATTTGTCCTGTTCTGACTTTCCCTTTTCAATTTTATGCAATGGTCAGTGGAATTTCTCTCATCTCTCATAAGCATTTCCTGTCTTAGATCCTGGCCACTATTTGCCTCCAGAGTAAGCTCTCCTGTGAGGAATAATAAGCCACATTAGTTTTGGAACCACTTAATTAAGAAAGGTATTAGCCAGAATTCTCTGAAGGCAGTGAGTAGTTTAAAAGGAGAAGGAAGGAATATAGTCCTCAAGAAATAATTTGTTTAAGAAAACATTTGCTCTCTAGAGTGACTTTATGTAAATCAGCATCAATATATTGCATGAGATTATTTTATGATTGTAGGAAGGTTCACTCTATGGATTTCAGCCACTTGTAAGTTTTTTTTCAAACATTAAGGAAAAGAAAGGTATTTCCTTTCTCATGCTATTTGAAAGACACTGGTTTCATAGAGACCAAGTCCTTCCTGTTTTAATTAAATTAATTTAATTAAATTAAAAATTATTTAATTTTGACACCAAGTCAAATAATTGCCTTCTATGTCTCAGCACATTCTTATTACCCACTTCCACAGACTATTACTTGAAGGAGAAGAAAGCTAAGTTTAATTACTTAAAAAGGCAACAAATAAAATCAGGGAGACTGAATATCCATAGCCACTACCCCAAACTTTAATGTCAGGAGCAAAACATGTTCTTCATAAAAACTTTTAATTACTAATTCACAGATTATTAGTAAGTTCATTACTTACAAAGCTAAATTAACTTGTGGTAACCTTTAATGCTATCATTATTTTTTTATAGCAAACATGTATGCTCTAAATCCAAAACACACTTAAAAATTTCAATAGCACATCTCTCTTCATCCTACTTTGTGGTCACAGCACAAATGAAAATATATTTAATTAAACAGTATCTATAAGTAACAGAGAAATTTGTCACCAGAAGAAAAAGTAATATGTATATAACAAAAATAAAAAAGAATCAAGCCAAGAACACAGATTTGACAGAATGATAATGGTACAAACCAGGCTTAGTGTGTTTCAGAACAGGCAGCACATATTTTTTTCTTTAAAACAAAAGGAATTCAAAGAATAGGGGTAATGTCTGTTTCAGAAATATAAGCTGACAGTTAATTACGTATCAAGCTTAATTAGAGAACCTATGGTAACTCAAACTGTATATAGGGGGAAAAAAAGAGATTAGATCTGAAAAGACCCATTAGTGTAAATATGGCATGGTCTGACCTGATGAAAATCCTGACTCCATAAAAGCTGAAGGAAGTTTTGCCACCAACTTATGTAGAGCCAGGATTTTATGAATTGTGTGCTCATTTGCACCTGCTTACATTGTCTGCTTTTTATGTCTTTTGGCATTTTGGAATCTGTGCTCCTGTGCAGAAGGAGAGTAGGCTTGAGAAAATATTTGGCTAGAATTCAGAAGACAAAAGTTCAATTTCTGTCACAGGCTTACTGAGAAAACGTGAATAAGTCATTACCTCCTTCTCTTGTCTCCAGGTTACTTCTCAGTAAAATTCAGGTGATGAAATTAAACTTCTTTCTAAGGTCTCCTGAGATCAAAATATAAAAAGTACTACAGCTAGGAATATTTTTTATTTTTCACCACCAGCACTCTGCTGCTTACAAAATTCCAACAAAACCTCTGAAGACACAAGATGAAAAACATAACTGGTGATTTTAGAACCTTCTGTTTCTTAGTGAGGATATGTAAGAACAAGGAAATAGCTTTTAGGTTGGTAATAGTTTCATATATTAAAAACATTTGTATGTAAATACATGACTACTAAAGAAACAGCTGAGGAATAAAATTGGAAATCTACAATACAAGTCAGAATAGTGGAATCCATTCTTCCAGGTAATTCTTTGCTGCAGTAAGCTGCATATTCCCTTGGAAATGACACTAATGCTGGTGAATTTAGTGAATTTTCAACAAGTTCTGCATGGACAGAAGACTGAGAATGTTGACAGTCTTTCTTTAATTGCTAACCATCTGAACTTACTCCAGTAGTTATAATTTTTCAGTCCACAGCCTGAAGAATGGCTGTGAACTATCTGGCCTTTCATTTTAGCTTCAATCTTGCAATGAAATCTATGTGAAATGCTCCTGGGGGCTACAAATTCTATCCACTTCAACAGAAGGTCATGATCATGCTTTTAGGGACAATAAAATGTTTTAGCAAATTTTAGACAAATTCTATTTCTTTCCTGTTCATTACTTGACTTTTTAGGAGCTTTATCTAACATAAACTCTGTGATCCATAAAGAAGACAAGCAACAATCACAGTCAAACAGCTTCAAGTCAACCTAGTGAACTAGTCAACTCCAGTTCACAACTGTAGGATGAAGCCTGGGCGTGATCAAGAAAGTCACCTCAAACACCAGATTAAAACACCCGTAGGAGGTTTAAGATCATGAAACAGATTAATGAAGTTAATGCAATTAATTCCAACCATTCAGATATGTTTAGCCTTTAGGAGGAGATAAAAGATTCATATATGGTCAAAGGCTGTTTATCAAATGAGCTAACATGGAATTGTCACTTTGCAAATTTAGCACAACTAGTGAAACTAACAAGAATTGTTGCAGGAACACCAGCAGTTGTTTTACACAGTACTTGTTAAGGATTACAGTGTTTCTGTGAGCCTGTTTTTTTTTTTATGACAGTGAACATTTGGCAGAAGGGTTGTTCTCTGAGAACCATATCAGATCTAGTGTTGAATCTGATCATTCAAGAGGCAAAATGTACTTGTCCCCAAATTATTGCAATTTAACTTGCAGCTATATGAAAATCAAATACAGTTGTTTAGTTCCTATATAATTTACCTTTTGTATGAAAAATTGTGCATCTCCCATTAGTTTCCTGTGAGGTAATGGATGGCAGAATAATAGATGAGATATGGTCTGTAAAGTACAATATCAGCAGTATAAGACTAAAATTTTCTTTCTCTGTCTTGGCATGGTCTCTCCAACTGGTACACTGAAAAATGAGTTTGGAGACCCCTGAGCAGCTATTGCCATGCTGTTCCCACTTCATGAATGGACAGAACACTTCCAATGCAGCACTCTGAAAACTAAAAAGAAGCCAAGGTAAGTTTGCAGAGTTGCAATCGGATGCAATTGGATGAAAACTGAAGTGTAACATGATTTAGATACTTCATAATACTAGAAACATAAAATGGTCTCTAAAAACACTGAGCCTAGCCTGAATCCTAGCTTAGAAGAAAATATCTGAAATTTCTTAAAACGTCAGGAAGAAAGTGGCTGCAGGCTGCTTAGGCAAATTATAAACACATGAAAAACCCAAAAATTGTTAAGCAGTTCAGCAAGACAAAGGTAAAAAGAAAGGCTTAGTACTTAAGCTAAATATAGCCACAAAGGGCTTGTATTTACCTACAGAAAACCATACTTAAAACAGCATGAAGGAAGTCTGTACTTCAAAATATCTTTTCTACTCTAAGATGATATTAGGATCAGCTGCCTGACAAAGGGAAATTTTTCTTGGAATAGACTAGAGAGCCAGAGAATATTCATAGGCATATACATATATATATGAATAAATAAGTTTTTTAACTTATAAGACAGTTCCAACCCTTTCATGTCTAGTCTAATATTCCAAGCTGGGATAATCAAATTGACTCACATAATAATAACAACATGGAATATTATATAATAATTTTGGCATAATTTAATATACCTGGTTTCATATAGTGTTTTCCAGGAGAGTTATAAAATATTAAATTTCTATCAGGAATTACATGTAAAGTGCTTTAAATAATATTTAAACTTTATTAATAGCTATATCTTAAAGTTGTATATTTTAGGTCTATAAATGTTATTTTATTGTAGCATCATAATGAACCTAAAAGTAGATGAGAAGCTTTATATTAAAAAAACAAGGTTATTGACAGTGAAGAATTTACCATAGATTATCTTAGGTTTTTAAAAGGAAGAAAATGATATAGTCTAAGTTTCTCCCAAGCATCTACTCTTATCTGTCTACCTAAAGGTGTACTCTATCTCCACATCAAG
Source organism: Erithacus rubecula (assembly GCF_903797595.1). Lineage (NCBI taxonomy): Eukaryota > Metazoa > Chordata > Aves > Passeriformes > Muscicapidae > Erithacus > Erithacus rubecula. The sequence goes on along the minus strand of NC_136688.1, from coordinate 32,233,956 downwards.
CCAGGGGGTACATAAATACATACATAAAGAATTTATAATGCTGTACATGTTACTGTAGTTTGCCCCTTCTTTTAAAGCTTTTTTTTCTGTTGATGCCACTATAATCTAATAAAGGGTAACATGGTATTTCCTACAGCTCCCAAATACTTTCTTAAGTGTTCATTTTCCTTTTTTTTATTCTGAGAGGATTTCTGAAAAGTATGCAATAATAGTTCATGGCTGTTCTGTGTCCTAGAGAAATAATTCTGGTTTACATTGCAAACCACATTAATTTTGAGTGTTTTGCAGTACCTAAAGCATAAGTATTTCTAATCATAACATCTTGCTGTTCTGAATTGATAACATGTGGTTTAGTATAGGAACCATACAAGTAATTATTTCTCAGTCTATTTTATATAAAGTAAAAGGCTAAGTTATCACTGCCATGGGTCAAATTTGTGTACCATGAAGTAAATGTACAGAGGCTACTTCATGTTCTGTTTTCCAACTAAAAGTTGATGCTAACTAAAAATGTATGTTACCATATAATGGAATCAACATGATTCCAGGGTATTCTGTGCAGGACAAAGCCCTGAATAAACATACACCAAGCCCAGTGTAGGACTGCTTTTATAAAAGGAAAGACAGAACACCATCTGTAAAACATGAATAAATGAAAGGTGATTTGAATTCATGAAATGTTCTTGGTGCTTAAACATAACATAGGAGGCCACAAGTCTTCTGTGGAAATCTCTTGATCTTGCACAAACATGTATTGAGGTCATGGAGAATCTGCTCAAGGTCAGTGACAGAGGGGACAATAATTTGAGCCTATTCAGTCAATGACAGTGAGCATTTCCTATGGCACTGAGATGTTCTTGGTAACTGAAAAAAAAAGGAAGCACATTATTACAAATTAAAAATTAAGTAGCTGTGCAGTATAATGAGAGGCAACACTGTTTTTGTAATGTCTCAACAAATCAAAGCCAAATTTCCAACTTTATCATGCAAGCTCTGGAAGCTCTGGTCCATCATAATCACTGACTTGCATAATGCTTCAGAATAAAGTTCCAGTTTGCTTAGGAATCCTGATACCAACACAAAGCTGAACTTCTCTTTGAATCAAAGCTGTGCTGCTCTGGCCACTGACTCTACCTCTACCTCAAATGGAGTCCAGCTGTCTCCATGCAGATTCCAATGGCACCAGACAGCACTCAGCACATCTCTGGGGACACATTGCTACTTCACTACTTCAGTGTCAGGAGCTTAAAATTATTTTTTTGTTTTATTTCCAATCTCTCCATTCCTTTCATTAATACAAAAAATTTTCTTTTTTCAAATATTGGCAACAACAAACAGGGTGAATGTGTTGGATTGTCCATGACCTGTGTGGACTGTGTGTGGTCTATCAAGTTTCTTTTGTTTCCATGCCACTATTTTTCTTCTGCAGTGGAAACAAAGAAACATATCAGTGGCTCCTGATTTAATAAATAACACCCAGTAGAATCCAAGCTGTGAATTTCTGTACACGGTTTTGCTTGCTGCTTCTGGCTACCAACTCTATCGTCAGCACAGAATAATAAGATTTTAAAACAGAAGCTTTGGCTTTATAATCCTGCTTGCTACACTCTGGTTTGTGTCAGTTGCATCTCCTTTTTCTGGATCAAGAAACTATAGACTGCTGCCTCTTGTTTTTTGGCCCACTGTGGCTGCTTTCAAGTTTTACTCTTGCATTTTATGACTCAAGGCTGAGACATGATTTATGTGGTCCATAAAAAGGGATGAATGGAAGTTAAAAGAAAGGACAAAACCAGGAGACCAAAATGGAAGAGCATAAAAGATCAAGCAAGTGGAGTACTTCAATATGAAGCCTCACATTTTCTATCATCCCTATTGAAAATGAAGCATTAAGCAGTGCCTTTGAACTGGGTCAACTGTGCTTGAGTTTTTCCACAGTGACGCTAATAACATATTTTCTGTTAATTTCCATAGGTTCAGATTTCATTCCACCTAAACCCAAAAGAACAGTAGCTAATGACTTGATTTTCATAGCTCAGATTCTTAGTATTTGCTGAAAACAAGATTGAGCTTGTTTTATCTATTTTGACAAATTACACATCAGAGCAGGGACCATCCCTTGGATGAACCAGAAACTGCAGTCTCTCACTAGAATTATTCTGGTGCAAATGGGCCAAGGTCTTGCCCTAATTCCATGGTTTCTTCTGGCTGCTGTGTGATGCTTTTTCATCAGCTCTTGGACAGGTTTCCTTTGTGTACCAGAATAATAAACCAATCTTCCTATGTTTGGGCAATCCTTTCTAAGTCTTAGCATCTTGCAAAAAGTGTACTGTTTGCTTTTTCTCCTAAATGATAGCATGGGAGACATGACTAGATATTTTTGAAATGTGTTTTACAATGATTAAAATAATCGAGGTTCCTAGACAGCTAAAAATATGACATCTCTTAGAGCAGATCTATTATAGTATGGAACTGATAAAGTCTTGTTATTATAATTGACTGTGAATGAGTATGTTTTAAGTGATGAGAACTCCTGAAAAGCTTCTTAGCCTCTCTGCAGTATATTCACAAAAAATGAAATGTAAAATCCATGAAAAAATGCAAAAGAATACTCCTACCCAACACCAAAGTGTTCCTTTCAATTCCTACTTGCCAAAGACATTTTCGGATATGCATCCTGTGCTAAACTTACTATAGAATAAACAATAATTTCTGTGGTGAGGAGGTATTATGTAGCATGGTTTCTATCAAAATGAAATTTTAACATGCTTTACAAGTTTGCAAAACTCCTGCATAAAGTATTTTGAACCAAGTTAAGCAAAAAATGACAAGCAACATTTTTAATGAAAGCACTGTTAAACAGCTGAGGTTTCTGTTTCCAAATTTTTAAAGGATCAAAAGTTTATGTACTTTGTACACTATCACAGATAAAAACAATCACAAGAAAACTAAAATTAAAAAAGCCACATCTAAAGATAGAAATCCTTATTATTTCTGTTGCTATTATAGTTTGAGTGACCCAAATACTTGATTAAATCACAGCAGGTAAGTTATGCTACATGATATAATACAAAAGAATTCAAAGCACATTCTATGTAGTTAATGCACAGGGAAAAAAAAGAGCAATCAGCTAAATTAGAATATATTTATCTTCATGTATATAACTGTAGAAAACACTTTAGGCTGGCTTCTATTTGTTCTTTTCATAAAAGCTTGGAAATGACAAGATCTCTGGACTATTTTAAGATGATGAAGTTATGGCCATTAGAAGAGCAATTTTGAAACAGATTTGATCTTGGGCTCCTTTCTGGAGCAAGACATGCACTTCAACAAACTATTCTTATTCTTCTTCAGGTCTCTACTTAACTGTTCTCACCATTGTACTGCCTCTAAAGAGAAGCTCATTTTGAGAGGTGCTGAGCATCTGTAACTTAAGCCAGGAACTTCATGGAAATAAAGCCCTATAACTCTGCTATTCTGTGTGAAGTTACAAAGTCAATTCTTCTGCATCACAAACAGGAGCTTCTTTGTACATTTCAAAGAAATTTACATCCATAGCATCAATAAATGGATGTGATATAGCTGTGATATATTTAAAAGAGGTGAGATACTCTTCATTCTTGCACCTAATTTCACCCAATTATCTGGAATACTAACTCTTACATTCCTGGTAGAAGAAATTAAAACAAGCTAGGACTCTGTAAATGTTAGAAATAACAGCTTCCAAATACTTTTTTTTTTTTTTTTCTTCCAGCAATATTACTATTAGGTGAAGAGAACAAGCTTTAATTTTCAAAGGTCCTAAAATCTTTAAGTCCAAATAAGCAAAAGTTTTGAACCAAGTTTTTAAGTTCTCTAGGGGTTTTATAGCTTAAAATGTTATCTTGCAGATTATTTTAGAATTATTTTAGAAAACCTACTAAACCCTAGTAAAATTAGTATCTAGCTCCCATATCAAATGATATAGCCAACATGCTTAAATGAGGAAAAGAAAGTTTTTTTTTCTATAGAAGATATGACATTACTGATACATAAATATTGAACTTCATAACAGGATTCCTTAGACTCAGATTCCTCAATCATTATCAAATGAATTTGACTCTGGAAGCACATTGGCTTTTGACTCTCATAAGAAATACTTTACCTAGATAACAGCCCAATGATTCTAATTCTGAACTTGTGTGAGTTCTGTTAAGGTAAAGAGATGGAAAGAAGAAAGCACAAATGTGCAAACTATAGAGAAATGAGTTAAAAAGAACCCCCACCAAAACCAAAGAGTCCAGACACTTCTAATGAAACATTTCTCTTTCAAAGATATGCTCCAATAGAAAAAACCTGCTTGTTCGTTTCAGTAATTACTATTCAAGTAGTAGTGAGAGCAATCTTTTGTAAGAATGTGGAGTATTAATGTCAGACAGAAAGAAAGAGGTTTTTTTTTCTTTCTGAATCTGCAGTTAAATGTCACTGGTTTTGGCCAATTCATTGTAATTTAATAATAATATATAATAATGGAATAGTTTTGGGAACTACAGACTAACTTTGGGCGGTAAGGTTCTCTGGAAACTATATAGCCAATCTCCCTGATGACCAGAGCAAGAGCAAATTTAGACATTTGACCAATTTTCTAATGGCCTCGTGCTGTCAGTTTTTTAGGATCTCCAAAGTGGAGCTGTCTGTCACAGCCTGTGGGTTTCAGTCCTGTGGAGAAAAATTCAATCCTTGTGTCCAAATGGAATTTCTTCTGCTGCAACTCGTAACTGTTGCTCCTTATCCTGGTGCAGTTCATCTCTGAAAAAATCCTTTCCTTCTCTGAAATGCCTATTAAGGTAGGGGAAGACTGCAATTTGCAACCTCCATAGGTGGAACCTTCTCCCCTAGGTGGAGCTAAGCCAGTTCCTTCAGTCCTTTTTCCTCTGTTCTATGTGTCACTCACATGACCTTTTAGTTTAGTGGCTCTTCTTTGGATTTTCTCCAGTTTGGTGGTCTCCTTTTGTGACTATCCTATCATGGTATTTCAGGTATCCCAACAGACATCCCTCTATCTACTGGCTACACTCTATTCAGAAGTAATTCTATTCACTGCTATTCAGAAGTAATGTAGAAAGAGAAGAAACGTTCTAGTTTGCCACAATGGAAAAAGTTACCTTTTTCCAATGGTGATACAAACTTCCCAGTGCAAGTAGAAGAGACATGACTAAAGTGTACTGCTTTATAAAAGCACTTTCAATATCAATGGATTAGAGCTACAAATTGGATTTTAACCTAGTTGATATGATGAATTACTTGTAAAGATTGAGCAAAGTCCAAAGCAAGTTAAAAAATAGTGGATTTTTCATTGCTTGTTTTAATAAGGATTGAAATTACTCACTAATACATAATAACTTTATGCTGTTTTAAACCTAAATTTATCAGAAATTTAAGAAGAAATAGACTATTGGGAGCACAGCTGCATATATTATGCAAAGTCTAATTGCATGAAGTGTGACAATGGCAAAATACTTTCTTTTGATGGTTAGCTACAGCTGTGATCTTGGATTATAAGTTACAGTGCAGATGGCAAAAACAAGAAAACAACCTTCCTCTCCATTTTTTCATGGTGAAATGGAATCATTATACCAGAGAAGTCAAATGAAATCCCAAGCCCAATTTGTGGGCAGTAAAGTGGTTGAACAAAATTACAGTACTTTTATGGATTCTAAGCATAGTTTTTATATATTTGCTTCTACCTCAGAGAATAGCTTTGAGAGGATTTTCAAAAACAAACTGTCCTTTACAAATGCATGCTGAAAATATTTTAAACATAAATACGATTTGTGACACTTTTAAAAATTAGAAAATAATTATGAAGCAGTATCCTTCAGAACATTTTTTAGCCACAGCTTTTCCCAGAATTTTAAAGAAGAAGAAGAAAAAAATCCAGATCCACTTTTAGAAGACTTGAAAAAAAAAAAAAAAACAGATCAAGAAACAAAACACGAGCATGAAAGCATATGTACCTTTGCATACAGTTTGCATAAAATAACCCAAGAGAAGGTAAGCTATTGAGTAGTAACAATGAAACCAGTAAGCTGAGTGTTGAGGATGCTAAATTTGGATGCACAGTGCAACTTTGAGTATGTACCAGAGGCAGCAAACACAGGAGTCTTTTTGGCTCTGACCATCTCTGTGGAGTACAAACAAGCCTTGCTTCCTTACTCTGCATTCTGTCTTCAGGCCTCCTCTCTATGTTGAAAAGAAACATGTCAGACTATGGAGAAGGGCCAAGGGCAGGAGAAACAACTGGACAATGGAGTACAAAGGCATCTCATCACTTTTCATGCTGTCAATAAATAATTCTTGTGTCCATGCTGTGTCTGGACTTCAGGAAAGCAGCTTCTTTGGCTTCCATTACCCAGATGGACAAACAACTAAATCCAGGCTACTAAATCAAACTCTGCCTGCAGTGCCATCTTCTCATACTGTTAAGTTTCTGCCTGCATTTGGGGTTTGAATCAGAATATAATTTTGATTTCTTTTTTAACTTCACAACTTTGTAACCAATTATTTCATGCCATTGGATAACAAAAAAATAATGTCTGTCTCCAAGCAAATGGCCAAACATTTTGGATAGCCTCAGAGACTGCTCAGATCCAATGCTGACAGACTCCTGACAAGTGTATTTGATACCAGATATATTGAACAGATATATCTGGACAAAGAAGAGAAGATACCACATCCTACTGCTTGCAGAACAGAGGGTTTCAACAGGGTTGACACTGGGACATTTTACAAAAGGACTTTAAGGCATTACCCATTTAACTGTTACACTTATTAGAACTCTTAGAAGTTATATTTTCAGCAGCTGCTTATCTTGAGCAGAAATCCCAACAAGGAAAGCCCAGCTTGTCTTACAACAGTCAAGGCATCTGACAAAACCTGATAAGCACCATCAGTGGTGTCCACAGTTGACAAAAGGCAGGATCTTACAGAAATAAATTAACTTTGAGATATTGGAGAAGGGAGAACTACAGGGGACATTCAAACTAGATTTATGGATGGTTCTGGCTATCACTCAGTGGTAGTTCTGAAACCTCACCTACGCTTTTTCTATTTAAGAGTTACAGAAATTACTGCTCTGAGCAGAACTGATACTTTTCAGTGCAGAGCTTATGTCACAGAATGACTGACAATGGTCAGCCAGCCAACTGGTTGGAAATGTAACTGTACACACTTCTTCCTTGCAAAATTGAGTATTTTCTTTCATAGATCTAGTTTTCAGGTTTGCTAGACAAAGAGCAAATGACAAGCACTTTGGTACTAAAGAAGATGAAATACAGAAGACAAGCTAGTCCTGCTAAAGGTTCATCTACTGCAGTATTCTGTTTCAAGCAAGGTCCTAAATAAAAATCTAGAACAAATAATAACAAGGGATGCAGTTATGATATTATGCCCAGTTCATTTTGAGCCTACATTTGTTTTAAGCTCAGTGGACTTCCTATGTCAGATGTAATTCACTCATCCAAATACCATCATAGTTTTTTTTCCTCTTCACTTGTAAATAAAAAGTAATGCAGAGATGGATCTATATAAATAGTTAAAAGTTCTTTAGAAATCAAAGTTCTTTAAATGTTTACAGATTTGGAATCATTAAATTGGTATCAAAATATTGGCACGTTGAAGCAGTCTCAGAGAAAATTTTCCTATGTAATTGTAAACTGCAATCTGTGATGTGTCCTTAAAAAGTGTTTGTTACAAATGGTTTCTGGGTTGTTAAACAGGTCATATATTCCTCTCACATTAAACATCAGATTATACAAATTTAGTAATGATTGCATGGCTGACACCATGCTTTTATAGCTGTTCTCTGTCAACAAAATACTAAACAGTTTCTCAAAATTAGTTTTATTGTTGCAGTAAGGTGTTTGTGCTTTATGCATTTTATGCACTTTTATACAGTTTTACAGATTTTTATGCATTATGGACAGACCATGTACACTTGGACTGTCTAGAAGATACCATTTTTCTAGAAGGGTATTAATTTGTTCTGATTACTTATAGAGCTGATTATCAAATTACCCTTCTGACTCATTACAGAATAGACTGAGTTCTCATTCCATATTTATTGAGTTAACATATTAACTATCACTGGGCAGCAAAGCCACTGCCTGTATCACTGGAGTCTAGCATCTTCCAAACTGCATATGTGAGGAAAGCAAATCTGTTTTCAACATGTTAGATCATTTTGGAAATTCTTCTTTATAACCTATGATTTTTTTCAACAAAAGGTCTGTTTTCTGACAGGTCACCTGTAGGAAAGATGTAAAATTTCAAAAGGAAAATTAGTTTATACAGGTAATTCATTCAGTGAATGAATTATTTTATAAAAGCTATATAACCCCAGTCAATTAGTCAGGAACACTTCAAAATAAAGTGAAAACATATATGGATAGAGTAACCTATAAATGTATCTTAGATTTTAGTGGAAGAAATTCTAAAAGAGACATGAAGTTGTACACCATACCTTTAAAATAACCTCACCCATATATTGCTAGTGTTCTGCATTAAGGATATAACAGGATATTCTAAATAAATATTGGGTGAAAGAATTAAAGAATTTGTTTCCATTTAAAGCCTTAGGCAAGCTTTTTTATGTACAACTGTGCAATACACAACCCTGAGAAGTCACAAGTAGTCTACTCTGAAAAAAACATGAGTTCTGGCTTTGGTCCCTGGCCTTGGCACTGAGGTGCTGAATTCTTCTCAATCTAGGATCTGTGTACTTAAAAAATAAATTTCCCATCCTAAAAGACAGAAGGCCTAAAGCAGGATCTAATGTACTTTAAGCTGCCTCACAGGCATAAATCATTTCTCTATCCAAATTCAGTCAAGAGACAACATTACTATTAAAACAATTACCCATGTCTTGAATAGCAAACAAAAAAAATCCTTTTCCATAATTTCATGTGAGATATTCTGCTAAAAAAAAAAGTATGCACTGACTTGCAGCATCTACAATACCAGCACAACCTTGAAAAAAAATAGAACAGTTTAAAATGTCAGCATCTTAACAGTCATTTAATAAATCAGTTCTTTTGACTGGATAGTTTGGGTAGCAATATCAAGATTGCCACCTCTGTGGCTCAAGACCAATTTTAGTTACTTTTATCCATTTAAAATGTCATTACATATACATCATTTCAAACATACTCACAAATCACTATTTTCTAATTGCTTCTGTGTATTATAAGCTAATTAATTTCCCAAAATACTGATGTGACTTTTTTTTTTTTCCTTCTTGTGCTATTATAACTGTTTCTTAATAGGAAACCCAACAAATTAAAATTGAAATTTTCCTATTTCAGGTTCACAATTCTTCTCACATTTTCCATTGAGAATAAATTAACAGAATTCAGTGGAAAACCAAGCTTTGCAGTCTATTTCAGATACCATCACAACATTTTAAAATATTTTTTTTTCAGCCACAACAAATACTTCATTTTAGTTAGTGCCCACAAAACTTGAGCTAATGGCTATAATTTGATTTTAAAAGGATTTATTTACCTGCTTCATTGTTACTCAGTAAAGAGCTCTTAATGACTGTTTAGTTTCTACTCATGTGAGTAAGTTCTCCACAACTGGTGAGCAAATATAAATTTCTCATATGAGAATGTGTAGACCTACAAAAAAATGTGTGAAGGTTAAGATTCCAGTTGTGCCCATGGGGAATTTTTTTCCATTGTACAATGGCATATGCATCAAGAAAGTTAAGTTGAAATAAATTTCCAGTGTGAATTTAAAGTATATTGGTAAAAAAAAAAATTAAACTTCAGTGAACACAGATATTCATTATTGTAAAAATGCATCTTGGTATCTTCAATTGATCCTCCTCCTCCTCTCTCAGATTCACACTATATAAGGGATTATTTCTCTACTGGAAACTCTGTGTTTTGGAAAACATCTGGAAAATGTGTTGACAATGCCATGTTTTATCAGATAGAATACTTACTAGATGGAAAATCTTTGGCTTCAAAGCTGCATGCTGTACATGTGTCAGGGTGCTACTCTGTCATTGCAAGGACTCTGAGTGCCTAACCACCAGGGCTTCTCTTGCAACAGAACAAAAAGTCCCATGGCATGTAAGATATTTTATAGTTGAACTGAATTATACTCAGCCCATATTAAATTCCAAAAAAATATATATAGTATCATTGAAATTTGATAAACTCATAAGTACTAAGGGACTTTTAGACCTACACATTTACAGAGCAGATCCACTTTAAACACTAATTATATATTTATTTTAATGTTCCTACCAGACATCTATTCCTGCTTTCTTTTGCCTTTTTTATATTCCCACTCCATTTTTTCTTTAGTATTAAGGAGGCATTGTGTAATATGGTGTCTGGTGAACACAGGACCTTCTCTATTCCCAAATAAATATTCAAAAATATTTTGCATACATCTTTTGAACAAGGCTTGTTAAATCATAATGTGATGACTTATAAGCATTCATCATTCCTATACGGAAGTATAATCTAGTCAACTGCACGGTATAGCAAATCATCCTGACACATTTATATTAATGCACATTTGAATGAGAATAAGAAAGAAATAGTCAAATTTATGTTAAAGACTTCTAACAGCTTAACAGCATCTTACTAAGTATATATGTCAGCTTAAACTAATCCTCCTGCTTCTAATACGTTCTGTGGTCTCAGCACGGCGCCAATAATGCTCTCGCATGTTATGAGGGATTGCCTCTGAGAAGTTCACCATCAGGACTACACTTTGTTCAATAAAACTTCACATCTGGTCTCAGGATGACAGAAAGCTATCTGTCTCTAATTTGCATTACAAACCTTTAGCTTCTTTTGACACCCGTAACACCGGCTGTAATAATTTCCAATAACCTGTTACAATATGCCAAGTAGATATATTCCTGGTTCTCAGCTTATTCTGTCAGGTAACAACACATTTCTAATATTTATTTGGACAATTTAAAATAAATGACAACTTCTTTATACCAAAAATCCCTCCATATTATCTGATCAGAGGTTTACTTGAGAAGGCCTCTGGCAGCATTTGCTTCTTTCACTCCAATGATTTTAAGTCCTAATAAGAAAAATGCTACTTTTATTTCTTTTCTGTGATTTTGCTAGAGTACACAATACATTTCAATTCAAGATGTTATAAGAGTTACTGAAGACTATTTACTAATCTTATGACATGCTGGAAGTCCACCTGAAATCCACTAACTTGGAACAACTATCTCCTCAACCATCTTTCCTGATTTCCGAGTATCATAATTTCTACCTTTTCTATTACAGATACACGTCTTATGTGTTTCACATTAAAAATATTTGAAGAAAAGTGTCTGTTATTCCCTGCTACATTATCAATATTATTTGGCTGACAGATGAAGACCCAAAAGGACAGATCTACTTGTAGGATTAATAATATCCAAATCAAATCAGAGACCAAATGTGTCAATAATGGATCCTCATACAGATGGTTAGCAACCTCTACTACCTGAGCTGAATTAATAAATGGCAATTGAACAGCTGGTCTCTTGATATAATTTGCTTTCTGGCAGCCACATCAAGGAAGCAAAATTTTTTAAAAGTCTGCATACTAGGCCTGAAAATTTACAAATTTATAAAAGATCAGTACTTTTCCACTTTATCCTCTGTCCCAGTAAAATGGTATTCTATGTTTGAAAGGCAGTAGCATAAGTAAATTCTGTCACCCACCTAGACCTACTCTGCAACAGAAAGTAACCTTTGGAGGTAGCAGAAATCACCACTGAGTGATTTTGAGTGTATGTCCAAACACTCAAATATGTCAGGACAATTTTACAGAGAAAGGTATGAACAAGCCCAGGCCATGCTCAGAGCTGATAAGACACAGCCACTGCTACTGTGGAAACCAGTACTGCTCTCTCTTGGGATCTGCCCTATTCAGATACATGCAGTCTAGGGCAGGACAGGCTCAAGAGGAAAACAGCAATAAACTGGAAGGAGTTGGATGGGAAAATGGAAGGAGCTATTGTTACCAGAACTTAACAATCTCTTAGTACCTTGATCTGGTCTTAGAGAAAGGTTAAAGTATCTTGAGATTCAAAATAAAGACCTGGTACTAACTCTGGTATATTAAAACTGGGACATACATTAAAGGACACATACAATTGCAGGAGTCCTGCCTGTTTAAAGTTAAAGACTGTCAATAATAACAGAGAAGATAAAACACAGAATATGTAATCTTGCTTATAGACACAGTCAATGGGATACTGAAAGTCACAGGAACAAACTGGACACCTCACACAACACTTTTTAAACTGAGAGTTAATAAATATGTGAGTATATTTAAATTATGAGAAGTACAATTATACTACCAGTGCAAAAGACAGTCAAGGACATTGTTCACTAATATGCTGCAGCATTTTGAAAGTTGATGATGCTTCACTGGAGACTGCACATCTTACAAAGCTCCAAGAACACATATTACCAGTACACTTGAATATGTCCTGTGTATTAACAATATATTAATAATTAGACTTCTGATTTTGAACCAGAAAAAGTCTGTGGGTGTATATATATAAATATATATATATATAGTCTTCTCTCAAGTAGAAATTATCAGCAAGATACACTTCAGCAAAAACCACTTTAATTTGAGAAATTATTTTTGAATATATATCAAACTTATTCTTCCATTCCATGAACTTTCTAGAAACTTTACTGAAGAAGAAAAATTTTATTTTTAAATTCTTTATCAGTGAATTAGTGCTCCTTGTAAATTTAATGTATTCTATATATTTTACAGATTTGCAAGCATGTATTTCTTACCAGTGGGGATAATGATAAAATTGGTATAATGACAGGAATTATTATGACAGTTCAGAGATCTGAACACAAGAATGAATATATGACAATCACACAAGTCTTTCTAAGTCTATGCTATTGGTTGTGTAAAATGAATGGAACCAAATCAAATTTTATGTGTGCAATTAATACATTAGATTGAGAAATATACTTTATAAAGCAAATGAAATTTATTTGGAAGCAATTATTCTATGGCCTGAGAAATATCAGAAAGAAAGCAGGCAAAACAGTAATGTTAGTCCCATGCCAGAAACATATTTTATCAGGTTTCTTTTTAGCTCTTAAACAAGATGTAGTAAAAACAACAACATTCTGTCAGACTATATGTTCATTCCTTGCTTCCTGGATTAAATATGCTTATTCTATGCCACATTTTTATAGCTTTCAATTCCTGTACTTTAAATCTATTAAACAATGTCAAGTTGAATTTTCTTCAAAAACTGCTGCAGGTTAAGAAAAAAAATAGGACAGTAGAATATTTGAGGGCTAACATTTATGTCAGCTAATTAATATGGATCAGTTGTGGTCTGGAAGGATTTTTAAAGTGCATGCATGTTTGAGATAAATATAGACTAAGGATCTGATTTTGTTCCTTTTTGAATTGATAACACAGTTCTTACTGATTTCAATACAAATATGGTGTACCAGTTTTGTAGGTCTGACATAAAGCTTTTGTGCTCTTGCATAATGTTAGTTGTCCCAAATAGAACATAGCTCAAAATGCAGATCTACAACATAAGAAATAAATTGCGGTTGTAATATTACATTTATTGCTCTGTATTCTCTTTACTTGCTAAAGGAGTGAGATTCTGAACAATAAACTTTGGGGGAAAACCCAAAAAAATTTGTCTGGATACCAAGTTCTATTTAAATAAGTCAGAAATCAGCCCACGTTCAAAACCAGACACTCTATTCCAGAGGATAAAACGCCATTTCTTTATCTCAAAACATTTCATTATTTATTCTCAAAAGAATTCCTGCTAGAAGACAGAAATTGGTTATTTGGATATGGTTCTAGACTGTGACAAAAAGAGGCTACCAAATGCTCAACTGTTCAAACACTTTTAAGCAAAAGATTCATTCTCCCTACACTGAATTCTAAGGTGGCTATATTCCTCTTGCATGGTATCACAGGATAAATCAGATTAGAGCAAGATGATATAACCCAACCTCCTATTCAAAATCAGATGTGAGATTAGAACAAAAGTAATTCAGGACTATATCCTGTATGGACTTCAGGAAGTCCAAGAACAGAACCTTTCAATATGAGAAACCTGCCTGGTAACTAGAAAAAGAACAAATGTATCTTAATTGTAGAACTGTAGAATTATTTTGGTTGGAAAAGGCTTCCAAGATCATTGAGTCCAGCTGTAAATCTAACATTGCCAGGTCTGCCACTAAATCATGTCCCTAAGCATCAAGTCTGCAACACATCTTCCAAATACCTCCAGGGGTGGTGACTCCACCACTTCCCTGGGCAGTCTGTTCCAATGGTTGGTAACCTTTCTGGTGAAGAAATTATTCCTAATACTCAAACTCCACCTCCCTAGGTGCAACTTGCAGTTTTCCTCTTGTTCTGCCACTTGTTACCTGGGAGAAGAGTCACCTGGCTACAGTCTCCTTCCAGGCAGTTGTAGAGACTGCTACAGTCTCCTCTGAGCCTCTTCTTCTCCTGGCTAAAAACCCCCAGTTCCCTCAGCCTGCCCTCACATAACTTAATTTCTAGACCCTACACCAGCTCTGCTGCTCTTCTCTGGACATGCTCCAGCACTTCAACGTCTCTTTGGCAGTGAGGGGCCCAGTACTGAACACAGAACTCGAGGGGTGGCCTCACCAGTGCTGAGTACAGGGGAACAATCACTCTTGAGGTCCTGTTGGCCACACTATTGCTGATATAGACCAGGATGCCATTGGCCTTCTTAGCCTTGAAACACTCCTCTAATTTTTTTTTTTTTTTTTTTTTCCCAATGAAAACTAATGGAGTAGTAAATAAGAATGCTTATGCTTAGTATGACACCTGGTTCCTATCATAGTAAGTCTTACCTTTCCGTAGTGTTTCAGCATCAAAGACATGCTGCTTGAAGAAAGCTCTAAAGGACAAAGGACTGGCACTGCAGTCCTCTGAAAGTTTGTCGACAGCTTGTTTAAACATAGCAACTATGTCATGAAGAGCTCCATCCAAATCAAGGTGAGAAGTGGATGATGAAACCAAGCTCAGGCGTACAGAGATTGATGCACAAGATGCAGAACTAGACTCCACAGATTCACACTCAATCTGGAAGCCCTCTGACAACATCTTCATTGCAAAATGTTTTCTCTGGAGTGGATCATCAACTACTGCAACAACATGCCATTCAATGGCAGCATCCCTGGGTAGGTGAGATACTACGACCACAGCAAGCAACCCAGATACTGCAGTTTCATCATTATACATCTCTGAATCTTCAACCTAGAAGATAAAAAAAATATTATCCATATTACAGAGTTGTACATATTAATGTTGCTCATATTTAGTTAAAATATTAAAAAGGTATATGCAGTATAGTTATTTCATGGAAACTGCTTTTCCCCTCATCTTTGCTTACTGAAAAGTTCTCTTGAGCAATTATGAATTGATCAGACAGTATCTCCTCAATTTTGCAATCTCAAACCACTACTATGCTCGTGCCACTAAAAAGGAAGCTGATAGTAATTTATTTTGCATTCATCCTGCCATCAAAAGAAGTGTTTTTGCTTATGGTAACTTTTGTTTGTACCAAAGGTTTTTGAAGAATAAAAAAAATGGTAGGAACTACCAAAATTACATAAATGAGTCAGAAAATTACATAAGTTTTATTTTAAAAGTTGGGGTATTAAAGATTCAGTACAGATACAGCAAAAAATATAGTTCAGAGAGATCTAAACAGCAGAATTATCCTGAACAAATGCTCTTAGAAGATAGAATGTGTTTTTTAAATAGCACATCTCATTGAGAACATACATTTAAATTGTTTTCACATCAACCAGCATGTATAATTAGCTAACTTGGTCAGCTACATCTGAGTAACTGAGTTATTTTCTTTCTGATGGTTTTAAATACCTTTCAAATACCTGAGCAGTTGAAATACTTTTTTTGACCAGTGGATTACTTTTTTCCTTACTTTTTCTTCAATTTTTATGAAGAGACAGTATATTAGGAATTTTTAATATTAGTGACTGACACCATCTTCTGTACACAGATAATAACTTTTTTTTTATATACCAGTTTGCTTACATTCCAGTACACACTGTTAATATTGTCCATTGCCTGACCTCTGAAAGGAAAAATAATAACAAGGCAAACCAGTCATTCTGCTTGAAGTCGATAAGGCCACATAACTCGCAGTACCTTCAATTCACAAGCTCAATTTTCAGCCACTTGCTCTCAACTTTGCAAGGAAGAAATAATGACACGTTCCAGGCACTTTATTTCAAAATTCACTCACAAAGTTATTGACAAGAATTTTGCACAGAATATCTTTGATGCTCGACCCTTGTGAGCTGTTTACATGAAAAATGCACTTACTTCTATATTAACGATAGTGGAGTGTAATTCTATCCCAAACATGTAGCAATTGCTTTAGCATTTCTGGTTTTGATGTGGTAACAGAAATAGGGACAATTTGTCTCAAATTGCAATCACTTCAGTCATAATAAAATCTCACAGAGTACTGTTTGCTTTCAGTACTTTCATTAGCTGGCCAGGGCTGTTATTAAGGTAGCTACACATAAATGTTATATTAGCACTTTACAGGAGCACAGTATTCTCCTCTAGGAGATGAATTCTAACCTTGTCAATATAATTCTGCTCTGAGTGCTGTAAAACAGTTTGAAAAGATGAAATACTGGAGCTTTGCACTGAGAAAAAAAAAAAAAAGTCATGCTCATTCAGGCTTAAAGGCCATTTTGCTGGCCCAAGGTGCTGAGGTACTGGTTAGAAAAAAAACAGTCTAGAGAAGCTCTCTCAGGTCACATCAAGCACTACAACAAACTTTTCTACTTCCCTGTACTTGTCTGAGGTTGTTAAATCAATTACTCACTATTTCTGCTTGCCTTCAGCTGCCATTTAGAATATGAAGACCTACATGAAAATTAAGGCCAGGAGAAAGTACATTTCCAAATTTAACAAATGAGAATCATTCTGTGTGAAAGACTACTCATGGTGCACCTGTATGCTACCATAACATTTATAACCTTTAGCTTTAGAGTTTGCACAAAGCACAAATGATAGAGCTACTGGGGACGAACAATCTTTCATTATTGGCTACAGAATCTTATAGATATAGTTCTAACATAACATAATACTTCTGACTTATTTTCAAGAAATCACTGACATTTGTGTTACACTCGGATGCTGCATTTATGACTTACCTGTCAGAAATTTACAATTCTCTTAAAGAACTGAATATCTTTATGATAGCCTGTCTGGTAAATGAGGATGAATATATAAGGTCTGCCAAGAAAATATATGATGCTAAATCAGTATAAGTAAGTATTGAGTGAAAATGAAGAGAAATTATTTTATTGTCTAAATTGTTTTTACAATTGATTCTGCATGCTCATCAATGAGATTCATCACTTCTGGCAGACAGCTGTGGTACTATGAATAAAAATATGTTTTTAGAGTTCTTGCCTAAGTATACTGTTGTAGACTGCACTATAAAGGAGCACAGGCTTTAGTATAGTCTTTCTTCTACAGCTTCAGAGACCTGATCAGAAAAAAAGAGGTAGAAGAGCATGTAGTTTAAGTTATAATTTTTGAAAAATAATTCTCAAATGATTCTTGAGAAGCTCTAAAATTCTTGTTGAGAGACAAATCTGTTGGGGCAAACACTGTTGAAAGCGGTGACTTCTTAAAAGCAATTTTACAAATATTTAGAAATTTAATTAATCAGTGGGTGTAGTTGTCATCTCAAGATATTTGCCCTTTATCCCTATTTTACTAGCTATCAGTTTCCAAATTATTTTCATTTAATGGGAAAAGTGTGTTGAATTTCTAATTTCTAATTGTTAGCCTTTCCATCGGATTTAATCCTTTCAAGGAACAAACACTACAAGGTAGCTCTGCACTAAGAGAAGTTTGAATGTCACAGGGGAAAATAAGGAGATCTATATCCTTACATATAAGGAGATTTCCTTATAAATAAGGAGATATATCTTCTAATAAGGAGATCTTCAATGGCTGACTGCTGAGATTATATGGAGAAAGATGCTACTTATGTGCTCTACTTTTACATGACCTGATTTAAAGAGGGTTGGAGAAGGACACCAGGTAACATCTGTTACACATGAAGGAGACATCTGAAAATAAATGGTCCTACAACAACGAATTTTCAGGAATGGATGTAAACAGAGACCACACTATGACAGAATTCCAATTCTGTCATGCTAGGAAATGGTAGATCCCAAAACTTTGGACAACAATGTGATAAGACAAGTGATTTAGCTCTAACTGAATCTCACATTAGATTGCCCTCAAAAACATGTTTCATAATATCTTCCCTTTGCCAACAGGATCATCTGCTACTTAATTTCTCAAAGATGCAAAAGACTGAGATCCAGAAAATTTGAAGAAGGAAGCCAAAAGGCAGATTTTTCTAAATACATGCATTGCATCTATATCATTCCATATATGCATTGTATCTATATTCATATCCAGAGAAGGACTACAAACATTTTTTAACATATTGCTTTACAAAAACCCCACAGCTCAGGAAAGGACTTTTCCCACCTTGAAGAAAATACTGATATTCTTCTTGTGATGCATGTTTCAATAACTCACAGGAAAAACCAAAGGTACAGAGCACATTTTAGGATGGCTGAGAAATTGACTCTACTTTGATGGTAAACACTGAGAAAACTGCCATGCTAAACTAAGTGACATCTTGGAAAGTCTTCATGGACTGGTTAATAAAGAACCACAGAAGCTGATAGCAGTTAAGAAAACAAGTAAAGAAACAAAGCAAAGTGGGTAACTTTATGCCACTAAAAAATTCACAATTCACTCTCTCAACTGAAAAAGAGCATACTAGATCCAAAATATATTCAGAGAAGGACAAGTATGATCAAAAGCTTGGGAGGATCTTTCTGGAAATGTTCTGCAGCCTTCTCAAAGAGAAGACAGAGGCTTACAAAGTCATACATGACATACAAAGAGTGTATAGGGATAAGAAATGATTTTGCACACTTGTCTTTCTGTATAATGAGTTATGGACCATCAAATGACATTAGTAAGAGCATGGTTTCAAAATGAACGATGGTGGGTGACACTTACAACTCCTTGATGTAGGATACTGTGGTTGCAAGAACTTTACAGGGATTCAAGGGGAGCCTGAACAAGTTCTTAGAACACAGATTCAGTGGTCATTATAAAAGAGACATAATAAAATTCCTATATTATTTTTAATTTATATGTTACTAATTTATATAAAGATTATGATTTATATAACAAAATTGATTTGATCAATTTAAATATGAACTAAAAAAGTTTGTGGTTAGGACAATATTAGGGTAGATGTCTGCTTTTACTGGTTTTACTATTCACTTCTGTTTAGAGTCAAAATACCAAGCAAGGTTTACACTATTATGGTTATTGTTATGTTCTTAAATAAGCATTTATGCTGATACTAATGGTGTCTTTGGTAAAGAACTGTGATTTCTTGTATGGACTCACGGATTTTTCACAATTAGTCCCCTCCAACATTTCCATGGTTCTAAAGGAATTTTATGTTCATCTGTGACATTCCAGCTGATTTTATGGGTGAATTGTGAACACAGAGTCAAGTAGAAGAATGCAGGTAACAGCTTTGAGAGCCTAAGCCTCTTCAGCAGAGGTACTGGCACCAGAATATTGGGGTGGAGGAAGTGGGAGTTCAATGTGGTTACCCCGCCTGAGGAAAAAAAAGTTCCTGTTCTCCTTTTTCCGAAAGGAGAATCGCATATATAACTGTAATGCTACTTTTAGGGGGACATAAATATCTTAATTTCTGCCTTAACTGATAGAGACAGCATGGACAACTAAAACATGACAGATTAGTCCCAGACAGTGCCAAGCACGATTGTCTGCTTTAGGCACCTGCCACAGGAGCAGGGGTTTGCAGCTGCCTCACACTGGAGCCACCCAGGCAGACTGCTCTGTGCTAACCCCTCTAAAGAGGTTCTGTGATGGATGCTCAACCCAAATCTGCAGAAGTGTATGGATGCTTGGTTAAAAATAGAAAAGGTCAAAAAGCTTGACTGAGTACTTGTTGAAGGCCTGAGTACTGCAGTTATAAAGCAATGTACAATTAATTAAAGTATCTAAAAATGGGAAACAAGAATGGGAACTTCCTGTACTTGGTATTTGTGTCTAACTTGAAAAAAGGCAGCTTGGTAGAACCATTCCTTAGCTAACACTTTTATCAAGGTGTTTACTTCAGAAATAGCTCTTCCATATCCCAAGGAGCAAAGTGAACAACAGAGATTGAGGTTTCTACACTTGTAATTAACATTACATTAAAGCAAGTGCTATCTGAACTGCTGCATGCATAATACTTTCCTGAGCTTTGCAGTGATACAAGAAATTATCACATAGATTCACAGTTTACCAAATCCTTACATTTTCTGTGCCTCAGTTCTTAATAAAGATTTGCCCAATTTTCGTTGTGCTTATTCAGAGAGCCACAAAATACTCTCATGCTAATGAATGCCTGATGCATTCACAATATTGCTACAAACCAAACCAGAATCCAATAGAATGAGCAGAGTTAAATGAAAAGCATTGGGCTGTAAGGCTTGTAAACTTACACAGAAACTAGTTTTAAAGTTGCTAATCTTAGAAATACTTTTTTTTTATAATTAAAAAAAAATCAAAGGCAGAACTATTAAAATTCTAATGAAATTTAAATTCTATTAAAATTCTAATGAAAACAAAGGAATAATGAGTTAAAGACAAACCTTTCTTAAATCTATTGTATAAGTATTTAACTATTTAACCTAATTAAACTGAAAAAGGTACACATTTTGACCTTTAAGATTTATTATATAAATTTGTTTGACTATCCCCTCTTTGTTCTAAATATTCTTTTTGAAATATTTTTTTTGTTGTGTTAGTAAGGACTAAGGCCTATCTGTCTCTCAGCTGAATATGGAATCAGGCTATAGAGATAGAGATGAATGCATAATTGCTATCTCTACAAAGAAGTGACTTGGAGAACAAAAAGAAAGATACTGTGATGTTACTTTTAGAAGCTGAGTTTATGAAAACCTTATATGGTATGCATTATTACACCATTACAGTGGCAAGATTAACGTGCCTTTAAATAATACATTTAAAATTTCTTTTACACTGCCTGCATTAAACAGAGTGCATCAAACTCCTGAGATCCAGATTAAGCTTTGCTGGAGTCTCTTACAACAATAGGTTTATGACTTAAAAAAGTAAAGATTCCACTAGGAAAACTGCATAAGAATAAAAATGTCAGTTCCAAAAGAAAAGTAGGATAGAAGCAATTCTTTTCAACATCCTAGTTTGTCTAATAAATAGGCCACATGCATTCTTGGTACAGCACATCTGAATTCAAATAACGAGTAACATAGTGTTTTATAACAATAAAATTGATAAGAATGTTCTTTTTGGAAAGCATACAAAAATAAGATAGTCAGACATTTAGTATTTCTTTCTGAAATAAAACAAATTATTTGGTGAATGTCGAAAAGACATTAACACAAAACTGACAGACTAAAAATGAAGTCTTACAAACTGAATATTTGTCATAGAATAAATGCTGTAAATATGAAAAGAAGCAAGTTCTTCAGAAATTTTAGTCTTCTTTACTCATTCCTCAACATGTTGGACAAAGCTGGAGGTGGTTCAGTAACCACTGTGTCATGTAGAAATTATTTTGTACAATGTCAACTGGAAAACTGACCTTGTACTTTGGTGTTACTGAATCATGGAAAATCTAGAGCAAACCAAGTGGTATTTTTTGTAGCAGCATCTGATAGCACATTTTCCAGATTTTCTTTTTTTGTGGTCTTTAGCTGCCTTTAGAAAACAGAAACATGAAAAAGGGAAAGCAGATACAGGGGAACAAATAGGAGTATAGAAATTTAGAGATAGTACTATTTCTCAGAGTGCTTTCAACCAATTTTTGCAATTTGAGTGGATCTCTAACTAATGTATTCTTTTGATATGATTATAATTCTGCCTGCTCACATTAGAAAAAAATACAAATTAAATTTTCATCTTAGTAATTTTGAAAAGAAATCTGCATGTAGCTAGTGATGCAAAATGAATAATTAGATATGAAATGGTTGACAATTAACATGCCAAGCATAACAGCTTAATTTTTCTCAGAGGTGCATCTTGCAGAAGGATGAAATGACCATATTCCAAGTTATTTTAGTGAGAGTATAGGGAATTTTAAATCTATACAATATATTGATGGCTATTATTAGGATTAGACAAGGTGATAAGCTAAAATTTTACAGTAGTCAACCAAGTACATCAGAAGAAACTACCAGAAAAATTAAGTAACAACACTCTTAGGACCCAAATCCCACAATAAATATACAGGAAGTTTGATTTATAAGTTGAGACAGCTTTCTAGTGCATGAAGAATGTGTTGAAATCCTTGCAGAATCAAAAATTCCATGATGAATGGTCTCTGAACAGTGGCACAGGAAGAATAGGTAAGCATTACATAAAAAAGCAAAGCAAATATAGAACTCATGAAAATAGAGAGTTCATAAGAAACGAGTTCAATAACTTTACATGATCTATAGCTTATATTGCTCAAACAGAATAATTTAAAAACTTGCTATTCTGTCTTTTACCATGATTGTCAACAGAGGCCAAGGAGTGATATAAATTTTCATCATTTCTGTGTGATAGAAAAAAGGGCTCTGTTGAAGTTTAAGACACAACCTTACAAGCTCTCTTTTGATTATATTTAGTACAGAAGGATATCATTTGCTTGTTAATTTTGTTTCTCTGTTCTATTGTTGAATCACTGTGTTTTCATCCTTTTACTTCAGAAACAAGAGAAGCTCTGACAGGATCAAAACAAGAGCAATCATGATCACATTTCTATGAAGACATAATCAGCTTTGAACAAGTCTCTGAAACAAATAAACAATTGAAAGCCTGAAGAATGCACACAGAGTCTGCAATAACTAGGCTAACACCTCTGTTTTCTGGACTTATTAACTGGAAGTTTTCTTCCAAAGGAAGCTCAAATAATTCCTTGTTAGAATAAATTGAAAGAAAACAAAAAAAAAAAGTAAACTGGCCTGCTGAAAGACAGACATAGGCTTCTGCATGCACAGTAATGAAGAAGCATCTCCTACTTTTATTTTTGCATCATTCCTCAGGTAAGTATCACAATATTGTCCTAACCCATAATCTAAAAGCACAGTCTCATCAGCCCCACAGACATCAAATTTTCAACTACTCAACGAATTTTATATATTTCAATCTCTCTTTAAAATACATTTTCTAATTGTATGTGACAATCATGCCCCCACCAGAGTAAAAGAAAGATTTTAAGATGCATAATCAGTTATGGTAAGCATGTGCTAACATCAAATAGAAAATACGCAGTACCATTTCCCTCTCATTTTTAGTTGGTTATAGATATTAGTTATAGCACTGATTATTCAGATAAAACACATGTTCAAAGTACTGCAGTGAATGGGTCTGGAATGGGAAACTGAGAAGCACTGCCAGCAGGTCTGCAAAAGGTGCAAAATGCCTGAAATGCAGAATTAGACAATTATTATTAATTTTAAAAATGGACATGACTGATTTTCCCTCTTAATTACTCCCACTGATGTATCATGAGACAGATTAAGTCTTTTGGAAATTATAGCTGATTTGGGGAGTGGAGGTTTCATTTTTTAATTTTTATTTTATTTTGTTTTAAAGAACTGTTTTTGGTTTCAGCAGAACTCTGGTACAAGTGCTCTGATACAATAAGAATATCTACATCTTTTTTCCTTAATTCGAAGGGGTCAGGAATGGTTTTTCACTTTTGTAAACTCCATACAAGCCTTTGGTTTTTTGCCATACTCTGCAGAAGTTGTCATGCTACCATGTGTACTTACCAACCTGACAAACCCTCCTCCTGCTGCATGCAGAGCTCAGCCTTTTCATTCTCACCCTGTGGCATGAAGTATTTTGAACTCCAAAGGTCTGATACATTCTAGTGCCAGTGTACTCACAGAGTTCAAAATTGGAATTTCTGGGTGAAATGTAATGGTCTGTGATATACAGGTCAGAATAAATAATCTAATGGTGCCTTCTGGCTGTACAAGCCACTCAAGCTATGAAATCAGTTTTACCCAATACTTCTGCTCAGCTTTTCTACCAGCATTGAAGTGCCTGAACTCTAAAATCCCACACTGAGAAAGCAACCACCTCACTCATTATGGCCTTTAACATCCCTTGCTGATAGTTTTAAATTTTTAAACAGCCCTACCTGTCGAGCTTCCTTTTATGTGTTCTCATAGTTACAGATATAATTTTGGAAGCAAAATATCTAAACATTGAGCATAATAAAAATGAAATGGGTTAAAGCTTATTAGCAGTAGGGAGCAGATGTAGCAAAATTCTGCCAGTTCCCCTACATTTCCTCCCCAGCAGGGATTTTCCATCAAGCTGTGAGTTAGTTCTATACACTAATCCAGGCTGCTGTTGCTGCAATTCCACCTTCCTATACCTTGCTATTGTACTAAAAATTCACTTTGATTTTTGATTTCTTGCTTCTTAATAATAATATTTAAAGCAGTTCATGCAGAGCTAAATGTAAATTCAAGCACTGCATGCTAGATGCTCAAAAGGGCATGAAAATGTAAAATTGATAAGAAAGTAATTACATATTGAAAAGCTGTTTTATTTGCTTAAAAAATAGTAACTTTCTCTCAGCAAACTAAAGGTTTCTGAGCCAAGACATAACCAGTTAATGACTGAGGTTAAGATCCTTGAAATACCTCTCAAACATACATCATTCAATATATCAGTTACAATGTGGAAAAAAAAAAGATAAGTATTTAAGGAACAAAGTCATAAATTGATAGCAATACAAACTGAAAGCAAATGAAGTCTGTCACTTGAAACATGATCACAGACTGTCACTCTGAGGGTTTTTATTCTTCATGTGTAGTGTCAAAAATAAGCACTTAGGAAAAAGAGTTGAAGTGAAGTAAGGATGTTCAAGATGGAAGGATTTCAGTTGAAAATAATTTGCAATGGGTTTACCCAAATGGGACAGAAAATGAGCAAAGTTAATGGTCAAGATCTACTTTGTGGGCTTTAAAGCTAACAGATTTGATGATAGAATTTGAATTTTGGACATTGATTGCAAAGACCTTTTTGTTGAAAGTCTGCTTCCTTCTGAACTTTGACAATGAGCTCTGGAA
Source organism: Erithacus rubecula (assembly GCF_903797595.1). Lineage (NCBI taxonomy): Eukaryota > Metazoa > Chordata > Aves > Passeriformes > Muscicapidae > Erithacus > Erithacus rubecula. The sequence continues at coordinate 32,208,682 of NC_136688.1, read as the reverse complement.
CCAATTTTCAAAAAGAATATCAGCTTTTACCTTACATATTCTAACTACATGATCTGTTCATCTGTACATGTACAGCACCATTAGCTACTCTTGTCAAACCTGTAACTAAATTTTGTAGTACACAAGGAAGAAAATTTTGATGCTGTAGGAGACAGAAGAAAATCAATTTGAAAACTCTGATGCCACTGCTAAACTTCCAGTAACTGTCAGCCTCTCCCTCACTGTGGTAGCCACCTTGATTAGTAATATGATATAAAGATGTGCAATCAAAAATCATTTCACAGAATCACAGAATGGCTTCAGTTGGGACCTTGAAGATCACCTAGGTCCATACACCCAAGGGCAGGGACACCTTCCACCAGACTGGGGTGCTCAGCCAGGCCTGGCCTTGAAGGGACCTCTAGGGATAGAACACCCACAATTTCCACGAGGAACCCTTGTCAGTCCCACACCAACCTCACAGAAAAGAATTCTTTCCTAGTATCTAACCTCAACTCAATCTCTTCCAATCAGAAGTCACTACATGCTCTTGTAAATAGTCTTGTCCCATCTTTCCTGTAAGTTCTTTCGAGTTACTGAAAGGCTGCAACTTGGTCACCCCAAAGCCCTCTGTTTTCCAGGCTTAACAATCCCAATTCTCTCTGCATTTCCTCACAGAAGAGGTTCTCCATCCCTCTGATCAACTTGGTAGTCCTGCTCTGGACTTGCTTCAATAGGTTCATTGTCCTTCCTGTGCTGAGTACTCCAGAGCTGGATGCAGTCCCCATGGTGGTATCTCTCCAGAGCAGAGCAGAGGGGCAAAATCATCTCCTTAAACCTGCTGGCCATACTTCTGCTGCAGCTCAGGATATGACTGGCTTTCTGGCAAGCAGTTTCATTTTGAATATTGTGCTTTTTAGAACACATTTTTTTACAGGAAAATACATTTACATTCCATTATATGTATATGAATATTTTTGAGGCAAATATTGTTTTCAACAGACTAGTCAGTTACTTTCATTTTTAATATGGTATGACTGTAAAACAAGGTTGGTTGAATGGCATAGCGTATGACATGCTGTGAACTCAAGCCATTTACATGGACCAATAAAGCCCTACATACAGTTTGGAACTTGGACTTTGCAGGACCAGTTTTCTCCCAGTTCAGTGCTATAGAAGTTAAACTTAGATGATGCACATTCTTACAATCTACTATATTGGGCTGCCCAAAAAGTTAGGAAAAAAACTCACCTCTGTTCCAGTTTTTATCATCAGGCATGAATCTATATTTTATATAATACAATATAATACTTGGGTCAATTCAGCTCAGGTATCTCAACTATAACTCCTCCAAGCTCGGCCAAACCCCAGACTTCTTGCTGGGTATGGGTAAAGTAGAAGAAAGAGAAAGCCAGGCATTGTCCAGCAACAGACAATATTGAATATTGGTCTGCTATGAACACAGTGTTAGCCACAAATCTAAAACACAGCCCTATTGGGGCTGCTGTAAAGAAAATTAAATCCATCTCAGCCAGACCCACTGTGAGAGAAAGTTCACAACAACCTACAAAGTTCTAAGCCAAGTTTTAGTTAAATCTGTAGCCATTCTCAGCAGTATGAGCTGTACGGAAAAAATTTCCTTCTGAACATTAAAATATGTCTCAGATTACTACTGAAATATATAATGGGATCTTAACTCACACTCCTGAAGGCAGGTGATTCCCTGTACAGAAGATTAGAATGGAAGGTTTTCAGAAAATGGTGACATGTTTTCAGTAAGTGACACGTATTAATACATAACCTTGTTAAAAGTCATAATACTAAGAAAAATTACAAATACATATTCATGTATATGCTTGTAATGTGCATATGTATATATATAATGTCTATATGCATAAATACATATAAGAGGAGGGAGAGAGAAAAATCTGTAGATGTATGCCTCCTCCATGTAGTTCTGCAGGACATGCACAGAGAGCCTATGAGACTGTGCATTACTGGGTTGCTATATGCAACTCCACAGAAACACTCCTTTGACAAATTACAACAATCCTTTACCAAAATCACCATCTTTATTAAAAATGGTTCACAATCAGTATTTTCTTCAGCTAACAGTTGCATTATCCTCTTTCAGACTGGTTTCTTCATTGATATATATGCAAAAGTAACTATTTTGGTCACCTACAGAAGATGGCTGGGGTGTTTCCACAAAGGTGAGATGCATAAAGACCTGCCCAATATTAACACTGATTAATATCCAAGATAAAATCAAAGTTTTATCTAAGTGTTACCCCCTTGGTGTTACATCCAAAGGACTGATGAGAAGTGAACATATCAGCTCAATGCATTTTTATTTTTCATCAATGAAGAGGGAGGAAGCTTATTCAGTGCTAGCTGGCATGCATGTAACTGGGTATTGACCAGGGAACACTGTTCATTTTTGCTATGCAAAAATTTGAAGAAGTTTCAAAATGAAAAGCTCACTTTCACACTGTTTTACGTGCTTTTTTGAAAGTGGAGTACAAGAAAGCATAAATAATTTTTGAGTTACTTTGACTTTTATGAATGAGAAAACTAAAGATCTATTATTCATTTTGAAGACCATGTGATATCCTTCAGAGAAGAGGAGGAAGAAGAGGAAATGAAATTATTATCATGACCAGCACAAAGAAATAGAGACGAGGATAATCAAGTACTGAAATTTAGTAAGATCCTACAACAAAATAGTAAAGAAGTATTTCCACTGGAAGAATGAAGATGTTAATTTCGTTTTTATTACCCCCTTTTGGTTTTTTGATAGTAGATCATTAACATACCTGAATAGATATGATTGAAATATATCTATATCTATATCTATATCTATATCTATATCTATATCTATATCTATATCTATATCTATATCTATATCTATATCTATATCTATATCTATCTATCTATATATGATATGAAAAAGATTCTTGCATAGTTTCAAAGGGAAGAGATGACATTTTGAGTTCTAATTTTGACTGAAGCTTGATGAGGGAGGTCAGGTATGAATTTTCCTAGTTAATTGTGGAGTTGTTTTCAGTGATAATTTGCTGAATCTGTTTGAGATGTTGAGTTCCAGCAGCTTCCTCTCCACAGAGCCACCTGCTTGCCCCCCAACCCCGGCAGGATGGGAAGGACAATAGGAAGAGTAAACATGAGAGAACACTTGGGCTGAGGTAAGAACACTTTAGCAGGTGAACATTATAAAAACAGCAATGCAAAGTCAATCCTTTACCTCCTCTATCCAGCAGACTGATGCCCAGCCAGCCTCTGGGGAATAGCCACCTTGGAAGACCAAGTTCTCCAATTTTTATGGCTGAGCATGGTGTGTCATATGATCTGGAGTACCCCCCTGAATGCCTCTTGTGGTCTGAAAGAGATTACCCTGCCACAGTTTTAGGAAGGATGAGTTGCTAATAAGACTGTTTATGTAGGTTGAAGTGGTAACACGGCTCTTCTTTCAGTCCTGAACAACAGGATTACCTCATCCAAGGGAGAACAAAAAACTTTGAAAGTGATGAAATCCTGAAATTCAATCCTTAATTGTGGGCATTTAAAGTGCCCTACATGCAATTTGGACTATAGTTTAACAGGGAAGTTTCTTGAGAAAAAGTTGGGCCTTGATCACTTTTCAACCAAAATGGTATTTGTCCCTCTATGAGGCAGTGACAACAGGTACTTGCTTCAGGGGGGAAACTGTTAATGGCTTTCACAGTCATCACACATTAGACTTTTGACCAGAGGTTCTGGCCTGAGTGAACAGTGGATGCATATATGCACTCTTGCTTAGCACAAAAGTGACAGGCTCAAAACAGAATTAATGTTTTCAGCAAAGGAGATGAAGAATCACTCAAAACCAGTCTTATAAGGTATCTGCTGCAGGGGAAGATCAGTCAGCCTGGATAAACTAGGCTGTTTACCACGCTGAATAACTTGACAAGCATTTCTTCACTCTGTCTACCTGAAAAACAACATTCAAATGAATGGATATATTACCTGTAAATGGAAAATAAACTAGTGTAAATCAGTTCAAGGAAATCACAGTTATGCTGACTTATAACAGTTGAGAATTTGATTGTATCTGTAGTTATGTCAACAAATGATCACAGAAGAAATGGTCTCCTCTCTTATTTTCTGTTGTTCGTAATTTTTGTTTATACTTTATCAGTTAAATTCATGCATACTCTTCAAACTATTATGCAATCATATGATTTTTATACATATATATTCCATTTCAAAAAATAGCTTTAGTTAAAGTCATGTTCTTTTAGTTAACTACGCTAATTTTTAAACATTATTAAGGCTTTCCTAATGTTACAAATATAATATTGCAGCCTTCTTTTAAAAAAAAGTTCAAGTGGCAAACTTTTCACCTACCATTGTTTACCAGTGTCAAATGGCAGACTATTTCCAAGGACCTCTGTATATTCTATCTGCATTTGACCTGTGTTAAATATTCCCATTACAGTTTCTTTGAATGAGTAGAAAAGCTTTGCCTAATATGAATGCAGGGGAAATTAAATACACTAGCCATGAGATGAAAGACATACTAGCACTGTGCAATTTAATGTAGTGTGTGCTCTGAACATGGGCCATCCAACTGTGGAACATTCAAAATAGCATCTAGTAGCAAAACGGATGCCATGAACCTGATGGGATGAAAAAGAGGAAACAGAAACATGCATATTCCTCTTATTGAATTTTTGATAGCATAGGTACTGGCTGTCAGCAATGCTTTTCAAAAATATTTATTTTTCTTCTGGTGATATTTCAAATCATATTAATTAACCTATGTGATATTTTATGGCAATTTAAAGGTAGCAGTGCTCTAATCTGTCATTTTACCTTTATAATACTTGTTTGCTTCTACTACTAATATTTTGGCTATTTTGTTCAAGAAACTGGTAAAAGGATACCAATTAAGTTAGTATTACCTATAGTATTATCTATAGGACACACAATTTACAACACTCTTTGGAAATCTAACAATTGCATTAAATAAAGATATTAATACATATAATAAATTAGACAAAAATGTTTACCTGAGTCTTACTGACTTGGAAACATCTGTTCAGGATGGTGAAAAAATATGCATCTTCTCAGAAATCTGGGAAGGTTTTTTAATACTTCATTTTAAGTTTTATAGTCATTTTCTCTATAGGTAAAAAAGGATCTTAAACCTTTGTCCAATCCTTTGCAGCAAGAAAAATGTTCAACTTTCACTATTTGAGCATAAGCTACTTCTGTTGTACTTAGGATAAAGTGTTAGAGAATGCATGAATTTTATTTAAATTCATGACAGTCTGTATACTTCAAATAGGACAGGAATGTCTGAACAATGCACAGACTGCTGTTACAGATGCATGATGCCATTCTAAATGACTGCCATGAAAACACACTAATTACTCCAGGAAACAACTGCATGTAGCTAGACAGATTCTTGTTCAAGATTTAACTTGTTTATACTTGGGACCTACATTATTTGTAAGGCAAAGTGGAATGCTACAGGAAAGCACCAATGGTATTATAAAGAAGGTACAATACAGGGGCTCCCTGGAAGGGCCCAGTGCCCTAGATGACTGCACTTAGATATCTTTAAAAATCCTAGTTTGAGTATACTTACATCTTTTGACATCTAAGCAGTTTTTAAATCTGGTCCAAAAGGTTTTAATTTAGATTTTAAAATTTGGCATGAAGTTACCCAAGTGCTGAAATAAGTGTGGAACCCATTCACAATATATATCAGATAAAACACTGTGAATCTTTATTCCATCACTTCTGCATTACACACTATTAAGACACATATTGTCAACAACCTGACTGGCATTCCTGACTGAATGAAAGTCAACTGCAGCACTATTTGCTGGGATCACAGCCACTCATCCTGAATTCTTACCATAAAAAAGAAAAAAAAAAAAAGAAAGCTTCTGTCAGAAGAAGATGGGCTGGTGAACTTCTAAAGTTTGAAGTATGTTTGTTCAGAAAATTATTGGTGGGAGAGTACCAGACAACTAATGTCCATGTGCAAGCAGTGTTATAAAAGTAAAAATATACATTTTTATGTCACACAAAGTATTAGACCAAGGAGATTTTTCATTACTGAGGATGGAAAATACATTGGCAGCTGCCTAGCATGATAACTCAGAGGGGAAATGGCATATAATATCACAATTTAAGAAAAAAAATACTATGTGTAAAGTGACTTGCTAAAAATAAAGATAGAATGACCTATAGTGCTTTTAATACATCTTGCTATTACATTAAATATTATCTTTCTATGTAACTTGGTCTTCTAATCTTAAGAAAATATATTGTTTTCACTCTCAAAATCTCCATTCACCAATGTTTTGGGCTCACTTACAAACACAACCAATTCTAAACTTTCTACTGATAGCAAAACATTGTGTACTAAATACACTAAAGTATTTCCTGATAACCTTTTTCTTTTTATAACAAAAAAATCAGAGATAACTTTTCAGAGAAATCTGCCTTCAAGTTTTGTATATATTTCATCCAACCAAAATAACTGAAACTAATCTTTATCATTCAGACATTTTCTAAACAAATTTATTTCAAAAGCAGCAAACTGCCTCAAAATTTTTCTGCTAGGAAGTTAATGTGATCTTATCTCACAGAAAGAATTAATTCACAGTACTTTTCCACAGAATATACAACTGAATAGCAACAGTGGAAATGAGTATTCATTATACAGTTTATCAGAATTTATATATTTTATTTATCTAGCTGCAGCAAGTCTTGCCAGGAATTAGCAAGAAGCAAGAAAAAGAAAACACAGCAGTTAAGCAAGCTGGAATGCCTGAAATCTTGAGACAGCACAGCACATTTCTTCTTTGTATTGGTGAGGATAACAAGAGAAAGCAAAAAACAAGCATTCAGAGGTATAAAAAATATGTAATAATGATCCTGCCCATCTCAGCCAGCCCAGGGGAATCTGTTGTATTAGGCAGAACTACAATCCACCACTTGAAACTATCTAACAAAATACTGCAGGCATGTCTCTGACAGAAAGCCCATGGGTAGGGGAAGGAGAAGGCAGGGTGTAGACTCAGCTCCCAACTCAATATATTGAGAGAAGTGTCTAAATAGTACAACTCAAGCCCTACTGAATAAAGTGCATTCACAAAGTAAATTAATAAAATTTTGCAGGCACAGTCACTGTTATATCATTATACAATAATTATTTGGAATATTTCCATCTATCAATAATGCCATCTGTCCCACCCAATACAAATGGACTGCAACCCATCTGGCTTATTTTTTTCTATTGATTACTCGGCTGAATGAGTTAGCAAAACTGCTTATAAAATCATCATATTACATGACACTGTCATTAAAATATGTGAAGTAAAGAAAAACACAAGATGAGACTTAATTGGAAAACTGTCAGCTCTTCTTCCAGAAAGTTTTAGCTATGGTATAAGCTTACTTTTTTTTTTGGCTGCTTAAAAAAAGCACCAAGAAAACACAATGCCCAAAAATGCCCTAAATGCTAACTGCTGGATTAGACTGGAATTATTCTAGCACACAACTGCTACTAGGTATACTAGAGAAGGTCCCTCAGTTTATCTCCTCTCAAGAGTATTGAAATATCCCTAAGTATGCCTGGCAATCTCAAAGAAACTGTGGAAGGAATGCAATTTAAAAATAGGGTGGAAGAAAGCGAATGATGGCTGGTACTCATATTCGTTAATTCCACTAATATTTCCTAGGTTTTGATTATTCTTTTGCATAATTGTCTATATGCTATTTTTGCAGCCTCTGTTTTTTTTTCCTCTTTTGATTTTAACCACTGCTTCCCTTAACTATATTTTAATTTCTCCAGCAATAAAAACACAGTTTTATGCAGATACAGAATTAAGGGATAACTTCAGCTCCCTCACTGTAGATCTCAATTTTTACAAAATCTTTTTAGTTTTAACAGAGGAAATCTCTCTCGTGTACATTCAATATGTCAATCCAAATATAATTTGCCAAGTGATTTAGGTAGTGTTCTTTTAGTGAACCCTTGGTGAGGTTGCTTTCTTATCCTTTCCTCCCCACTATTTTATTTTTTTTTTCCTTTCTACTACAATCTTACATCCCTGCACCAGATTTCTGTTTCCTCTGTCACCCTAAATGGCTTTTCCAATGATGCTGTGACTCAAAGGGACATATGATGGAAGAAGAGAGAGGAACAGGGGCTGGATTCCAGCTCTAAGGACACAATCCTTGATGACTGTGGGTAGTGGAGCTCAGGGAGGCTCAGGGGGTTATATGCAGGAATGATGCTGGGAGCGCAGATACTGAGCTGCCATATGGAGTGAGGGAAATCGGGGTGACAGCAGTAGAAAGCAGTTGTGTAAGAGGGAAGGAATGATGCTTGAATAAAGAAGGGACCAGAGGCTGGGTGACTGAAACAGCTTAGAAGTTGCTAGGGGGTGCAGACTGCTTGCTGTTACTGTTTGCTCTCCCTCTTACAGTCCCCTCCCATCCTCACTAGAACCACTTCTCTGTTTATGATATATTAAATACTTCCTCAGGAAAAAAATAGATTAATCTGAAATCCACGTTTTTAATTTTTTATCCAAATTAAAAAAATATTTAAATTTATTTAGATGTAATTGATCTTTCTCTTTGTAATTCAAGAAGTTCCTAAAAGACAATTGTCACTAGCAATATTACAAGAAGTCTTCTAAAGTCCAGCTAACTGTGTCTGACCCTGTGGCTTTGTCTCAAATGAATCTTTCAGCAACAGCATGTCCACATTTAGCTTTTACAAGTAATCTTTTGTGCTATATAAACATATCCAGAAAACAATTCTCATACTTCTCTTGATATTATGTGCTGTTAATTCCAATTTATTGGTGTCCTAAACAATTTATATAATCATTTTGTGCTTTACTTACTACTGCCATCAAAAATGTAGAAGGATTCAAGGGAAGTTGCCAAACAGGTGGTATTTATATAGAAGATATTCACCAGGTATGACCACATGACAGAATGCTAGATTTCTCAAGCTCTAAAGAAAAACACCTTTGGCAGTTCTGATGCATATGATTTAGTCAGCATTTTAAATAAAATGATCTTTATATGCCATCTCTTTGCTACTAAATACAGAACATTCAATGGACAGAAATACAGAATCTAAATCTCATCTTTAAAACATAATTCTATGTTTTATGATGTATAGCTTACAAAAAATGAGTTCTGAGCTGAACTGTTTCATCTGCACAAACTCCTTTTTTTCATGGTTGACCGAAGGAGAACAATTTCAACTGCAAAATCATTTTTCCTATCAAGAATTCCCTAGGTTGCGACTGCTTAAAATAAAGAATAAGAAGATACTTTTGGTCTGGCTGATTCAGCTTGCTTGGTGGAAATAGACCATTATGTCATGTCATGGTAGTCAACAGAACTGTCCGTGGTAGCACTGGGATACCAAAACCTGAACAGAACCACACAGGTAAGGAGTGTGCTTTCAGAGTAAGGCTACCACATTCTGCCTTCCACAGAAAACAACAGTATCTTACAGGATCTGGAAGGCTGCTCTGAACTAAAAACTACATTACTTGTTTTCACTGATACTGTGAAATAACCGAGGCAGAAGTACAACTAAAGAACAATTTATCATTTCTCAATACAAAATCTCTATTTTCATTAACAGGACAATGGTATTTTTAGGGCAGGGTAATTCTCCCCTCTAGTTCCTTGTAACAGAAATATTTGATAAGTATTTTTCTCTGCTTTACTTTGTACATAAACCCCTACTAATAAAAAATAATTAAAAAAAAGCATATACTGAGGAAAAAATTTAATTCCTCTGTCTGAACCTCCTATTGACAAAATTATAGAAACATGAACATGCAGCTGTTGATAACATTTCACTCCCATTTATATTCAGGTTTTTTCCAAAGCATTATTACATGGTGTTCTGGCACACATTATCTATTTTTTTTTCTTTCTGATACTGTCATTAGTGAATCATGATCTGATCAGCACAGCATAATACTGATGAACATCCTACAGGATTGTCTAATTGCAGGATGTTAAAGATTCCTGAAAATTGTCAGGCAGCTATCACTTCATGGGAGTACATGTAGGCAACAAACAGTTTTTTAAGCTATGGCTTGAACAATCAAAAAGTGACATGGAACAAATATTAGTGATAGCTCAAAAGTAAGCAACTTCATCAGTGTTTTTCAGGTAGCTAAAAAAAAAAAAAAAAAAAAAAAAAAAGAAGTGCATTCTCCCTAGTCATCTTGCTAATTGGAAGAAATAAAGGACTTTTTGATAAAGAGTAGCTGGTATGCCTAATAACCTATGGAAAACCTAGAAGACTGTATATGGAAAAAGGAGAAGTTTCAAAGAACTGGCAAGCACCACCAGTCTGTTTTCCAATCTTATATATTGCAAATCAGAAAGCAGAGAGAGTTTATGGTCATGGTATGTTACTAGTTGGCAACAGAACACAACATTTATTTAAGTATATATTTAAAAATGTGAATTTAATCCAGATTCAATACTGGATCTGAATCTCGTCTTAGCGGAGTAATAAACAATATTTAGGAGTGGTTTTTGCTAGTAAATCAAGTTGAGATCTATAAGCATGTAAGTGAAGTCTATATCTTTACTCAGGAAGACACTTCCCAAGTGCAGAGATTGGAGTAGAAAAATAGAAGTTTCAGGTGTTTTTTTCCTTCTTCTATAAAAATATGGACATATTCTATGCTTCCAAGAACACAGAAAACATAATAATTAGGCTATATCAAATTAAATAGCAATTATGCATTTGGTTTTTATGCATTTGGGGAGAAGTTGAGTTTAATTTACAACATTTGCAGCCGCTACATTTTAATGCTGTCTGTGTGTTCCATGGCTATTTTACGGAAAGGGGCACACACAAATCAGGAATTACTGTGGCATCATTATAAATCACTTTGCAAATTATTATGCTGTTAATCAAAGGCCAACAGACAGGCATGTCCAGATGACGTCTTAGAAGTCCAGCTGAATATAAAGCAACAATGGGCAGTAAATTGCTAAACTCAGTTATCATACAATATTGTTTGCAAGCAAGTGAGGAAAAAATCCTCGACTAAACAACTCACAAAAAGTTGAAGCAAAATGCCCATTTTGTCATTATGCAAAACTATATGGACAGAAGTAACTCAAACGAGGTATTGTTCACATTTTTGTTAGAGAAATTGACTGTTCCTTAAGAGTTCTTTAACACAATGCTTTGGGGAATTAAGACAAAGTTAGTGGTGAATATAACTTTCTATTAAATAGTTTTCTTTCTCAGTTGTGCACAACCACTTACGAGCCAGAACATAACAGTTCAATCAAACCTTTACTTGAACCCTTCTGAAACGTTCTGCGAAAATTCTGACATTACTGCAAGACTCAGAGAGAAAAAGAAGACAACCCAGAGAGAAGAAAACGAGCAGGGCAGCTACCTTTCTGCATTCTCTCAACTTCTTCTGCCACACGGAGCGGGCGGCAGGAACGCTGTTGCTGTGGGTCAGGTAGCAGGTGGCAGAGATGACGTGGTGGAGAGCAGCCCCCCGGCTGGCGGCCTGCAGGACGCGCCCGGCGTGGCGGAGGGACAGGCCTGCCTGAGCGCCAGCGCCGCCGGCCAGCAGCCGCATGGTGCACGGCACCAGGGCCACCTGCCCCGCGCAGTACACCGCACCGCCCACCTGGGAGACAGACACAACGCACGCATCAGCTCTGGGAGCTTCCAGAAGACAAGGGATGCACCTTCCTACCTCCCCGCTAGTCTCTTTCAATAGTAGTGTTTGTCATCATTTGTTGCAAATAGAGCAATGCATGGATGTATGTGTCAGCTCTGGACCACACTGATGCCCCAACATGGTTAAATACGCTCTTTTTTTCCTTTCCTTTTCAGCAATGATGCACATTATCTTTGGTTCAATGCTATTTTTTCATCTTCTATGACTTAAGCTTTGTTTTATAGAAAATCGTATCAGAAAGTATCAGTACATATCTGTAATATCTTTAGTAAACTAATTTAGAAATACTGTAAAAATATATTAGCAGAACACCTAAATAACTGTGTATGAACAAAAGTGATGACATTCCACCAGAAGGTAAAAACAAATTGCAGATTGAAGATAAAATCCTGAAGAACGCTACTTGAATAAAGGCATGAGTCACCTTTTGAAAATGGTCCTTAATGCGTGGCGAGATTTACTACTGCAATGCAGTTACTTTGAGCTTATTTTCCAAAATCTTCCCGGCAACACTCTGAAGACCTACTTTTTTTAACAGCAGCCAGCAAAAGAAACATTTATTCTTATTATTCCGACATCGCGAAGATTTTTTTTATAAAATCTCAATGTAAATATCAAAACTTTTCATCGGCTTGTACTGCATTTCTCTAGAACGTCTGTGCATTTCCTAATCAGTGAAACAGTGAATTTTATTCACTATCAAAAGAAAACTAAGTATAGAAGTGGGAAGTAAGGTGGGCGTAAGCAGCTTTGAAGTCAGCACAGGAAGAATTTTGCTAGGAGTAAAGACAGAGAAAATGGACTGAGCAAGGAATCTTTCAGAAGAATTTTGCAGAACTTACTGTATAAACTGTAAAAATTCCTCATAATTAAGAATAATTAAAAAAGAAATCTGTGTCCTAGAAGACATGGCAATCAAACCATGTGACAGACCCATATGCAACTCCAAATCTGTCCTCATAACTGTCTGCGTCTCACAAAAGACTCACACATGTAACTATTGGAAGAGTATCTTATACAATTTGGCATACAAGTTCTATGATTAGCAGCTGAAGAGGGGGAGGAGGCAGAGACAAAACAATATATCAACCGACACACATCAGCTATTTAAATGGTTTATAATACCTGAAATATAGTCTGATAATGCTATATATAATCCTGAATTTAGAAAAAATACATGAAAGCCATATTTTGATTTATAGGAACAAATGGTCTTTTTTTTTTTTGCAGCGCTATTTTAAAATATGTGCCACTGAACAAGGGAGTCCAGCCAGCTACCAAGTGGCATACTGACAAGATGAGAAACAAATTCAGAAAGATATGATTCAGAGGGGCACAGGTTTGCTTTTAAAGCAAACCATTCTTTTTCACCTCTGTAAAGTGAAATTCATGCATTAGTCAAAAACTCCAATGCAGGTAGTTTATACTTCTACAGAAGAAAAAAAAAAAACAACCCCACACTGACGGTATTTCTTCCTTATTTCCCCTGTTGAGCTGCTGGTTTTCCATGCATCACCCATGCTAATTATTAGGTAGACAGAAGAGCTGTTCAACCAGTTCACTTCCCCTATTCTTGAACAGATTGTTTGAGACATAATATGAATACTAATTAACGACAAAATATCTGTCAGTGTTTTGAAATACAGACCAAGATAGCACTTTCTTAAAGTATCCTGGACAGTTCTGATACAATTAGCCCTACTGGTCATAAGCAAGGTCATAAAAAAATCTCTGAAGGATTTGAGCAAAATTGGCACCACTTTTGGCTAAGATTCAGTGGGAATTTTGCAGAGCTTTTAAAAACCAATTGAAAAAATCCCTCTGTTCCTAACATACTTGTTTGTATCTTAAGATGCAATTAATAGAAAAACAATGCTCCCAACAAGCCACCATGTTATGGAAGGCTGGATGCAAGGGGAAAAGGATAAAAAAAATGGCCACAGATTTGCAGCAACTGTATTTCAGGGGACATAATTTAGAATAAGGGAAGGAGGAGGGGCGTCTCTCTTCTCTTTCCCAGTGACTCAGTCATGAAAAGCAAGAATAAATAATCAGCAAGGACAAAGCAGCAAACCAGTACAAACACTGTTTTAGCAGATTTCAAGACGTTGTTTCTGGAATGTTTGAAGCATTATACAGAAAATTGTTAGCAGAGTAAAAGGCATTTAAAACAGGGAAGTCATCATACTATCTTGTTCACAGTACTGAAATCTTACAAGAGAAGCTGTCACAATGTATGGTGTCAGTACTTGTGTTGTGAAAGTGTTCTGCAAAACCCTGCTAGAACCCTGCAACAGTTTATCTTTTTGGAGCCTTTAGGAGGATAACAGAAGATCTTTCAGGATATGGACTCACAGTGTATCCAGCCTGGCGGGCTTGCATTATCCAGGAAACTCAGAGTAGAATCAGAGCTACGATATAAAGGATCTATATTGATCATTAGAGGATTGCTATATATATACAGTGGATGTCTCATTGCTGATTCGATTTTCACTGCAGACCATACACATATTTCCAGTGCTAAAATTTAAGTAAAGAACTGAACCAAAGACAGCCCTGAAAACTCAAGCTTCATACTACTGAGAATCCCACTTGTACAAAATTATTTCCAATATTACTTCACAGCAGTAAGCAGGTTATAAATGGGGCTTCATGTGATTCCACATTCTTTCCCTTTTTATTTTCATTTGCACATTGCCTGTTAAATGAAAGGTGAGTCCTTATAAGTTAACATATCAGTTTAGCAGCTGTTTTGCTCAGTCAGCACAACTGTAAATAATCAGGGGAGTTCAGTGGACAATCAGAACCTCAGAGGATGCAATGCATGCTCTCACAGATTGAAAATGAAGAGATTATTTGAGAATTATTATTTTTCACAGTGTAGTTATCTTGCAGGGATAAGTATAATTCAGACCTATGGCATGGCTTTTACCAATGGAAAGCTGTATAGTAGCTTTTTTTCCCCCTAAGATGCTTTCACTTATTAGGAAAAAAGAAGGAAAGCATCTATGATATCATGGAAAGGAATAGTCAGAAGAACTGACTCGGTTCCACTTGGAACTGTTCTGTTCCATGAAATAGCTTTTAACAGAATTCAAATTTACCAAAAGGATACAACATATCTCTCATATATATATATATATAAATAATGTATCTCCCATATATATATATTTATATATATATATATATGATATTTATATATATATATATGTGTCAGGAAAAGAAACAATGAGAAAAATCAAACTTAATTAACAGAGGTCTAACTTAAGCTGTGAATTAGAAAGGAAAAGCTGCTATTATCGCTGCCTAAAAAGAAACAGAAGTAATAGGATAACTACAGGTATGCACTGAGTTGCTTTTTTATTAAAGGTCAAGAGCAGCTATGGGAAGTTTATGAAACTGTTCCTTCTGGTTTCATTAAAACTTGCTAGTGATTAACTGCAATACAAAACTTGCTGGAAACTTCTAACAGAGGGATCTCAGCATTCACCCACAGATACTGTGGAAAATGCTAATAGTTGCACCTCAAATGCATGTTTCTTGGGAGGAAGGAGTCAATATGCAATCAGCCAAATCTTTTTTATGAATGCAGTTTGGTGTCTGAGTGACTGCTGCCCTTTAACAGGTCAGGGTGCACAAAGGGCTCGGTGACCCCCTGACCTAACAGTGACACAACCCCCCATTAGGCTCAGTCAATGTAAATAAGCAGAACTGACAACACACTAATAGGCTGCCTCTGGTCAGCCACGGGTACCTCTGACCTTAATGAAGACCTAAATCAATTAATACTCCAGGCAATAAAGACCTCTGGCTGATTAAGTTAGATAGAAATAATCTTTTCTAACGGGATTAAAGCTGGAAGGTGGTGAACTTTTTATTCAATATATGATAATCCTTTCTTCCTAGGCCCCTCTTGTTTTAGATAATGATGGCAAAATTGCTTTTTGCAATGTGACATCCTTTATTCAGCTGACTAGTAGGAATAAACTTTTTAAAGGCATTAAAAGGTAATTGAAAAGCTTGAAGTTCACACTATGAAAACAAATTGTATCTGACTAACACGATTCTAATATATCCAGCCTTCAATATAATTCACATTTTTCTTGAACTGTTACAAATTTATTGTCTGAAAATTCCAGGAATGAGTTCATAACTCATACTTGAGATTTCTTCTGAGAAAAAATATACAGCTACCAGTAGCTGAAGGATATATTCCTAAATAACAATAACAATAACAATAACAATAAAAATAACAGATTTGATTGTTACCTTCGGCCAATTTTACTTTTTTTTTAATTTCTAAGATTTCACATACAGCTTCATCAAATGTTTGCACACCATACTCAAAACTTCAGAACTTCCCTTTGGATTTTTTTTTCCTAGTTAGGTCAAAAAACTCAATAACAATTAAAAAATATCATATTATGGCTTTTTTATTGAACTAGCTGCAATATTCCCATAGTTTTAAAGATTTTCTAATTCAATTTTCAGATGCTGTGAGTCTATTTTGTTAGTTCTCATTTTGGGATGGATGTTTCAATATGTATCTGATCACCTAAGCTACAAGACTACAAAACACTCATCATATTTTGTATTGCTCTTCACTATTAAATTTATTTTATCAATGTGTGTTTTAAATTTTTCTCTTTGAATTTATATATTTGGGGGTTGAAAATTCATGGAACATTTTTTTTAACAAGAAGTCAAAAAGTACTGCAATTTCATAAATGCTAACGTAGGTTGTATTTTTTTTTTTCTCTGCAGTTTAGGAAAATTAAGATACATCATCCCACAAAGTCATATTTGACATTGAACACAGTGCCATAATGCCATCAACATACCCATAACTTTTGTGCATTTCCTAATTTGAATGATTCCAAGGAGAAGTATCATGTCACACAGTATACAAACACTGAGCAGCACAAAACCTGCCAGTTCTTTACATTCAAGAGTGCATCTGAACAAGCCACAATACTGTTATGAATACTAAACCAACACAATGAATACCTCCTAGTAATAGTCTATACTTCCCAATTGTAAACACTTCTGCAATCCTCTAAAAATCAAATACCTCAAAATGAGCCTTCTGACAGTGCTGGGTTTACATCAGGCAATCTCATCTAATACATTCCTGAAGCTCTGTAGCACCTTGAAGTTTAACAAAATGTTCAATGTACACACTTGAGAGGGATGATCAGGTCAAAAACTTCAGAAAAGGTAAGGTCAAAGTCTTGAAACTAATCTTTTAAAAACTGTTATATCACAGAAAATTGTAATAGTTGCATACATATTTCTGGCAATGCATTGGATATTTTTAAGTCTTGATCAATGTCAAATCAATTTTATTCTGCTCTATAACTGACAGAAATAAAATACCCACACTTCTGATTTACAGAAGACAAAGATTCAAAAACTGAGATTTTCACGAAGAAAACCCACTTCAAAAACTGTCATTCATATTCCAAGGGAGAATTAGACATAAGTCAAAAATAAATGCAGCTTTTAAAGTCAGAACCTGTAGTTATAAACATCTAGAATCCAATGAAGTGGGTGAAAAAGGCTTGCCATCTAATACATACATGTGGGCATGACAACTAGTCCGAAATCTTCTCCTCAATTCTTGTTTTAGTCACCTTGGAATCTTCAATGGAGAGAGCAAATGAATAAAATTATGGTAAAAATATTCTTTACTTAATTCACCTGTTTTGACCCACATGTTGTGCTAGTGCCCAGAGTACCCATAGTTCCTTCATGGAAAATTACAATAGACAGCTCAAAGACTTAACTGCCATAGAGGATAAACTGTTCTCCACATTCTGCAGGGTGCTTTCTCCTAAATATAAAAAGAGCAGTCTCCCTATTTTAAAATGAGCAAGCTAACAAGAGTATTAATCTTTGATGCATTTCTTCCCTGGGACAGTGGAATTCTAGTCTTCATGACTATTAATCTGCCACCTTTTACAAAGCCTACCATTCCTCTCAAGCTTTTGAAAAAAATCACAAGTTCTCACACAACCACATTAGCAAATCTGCCAACTGTGAAAAATTGCAGAACACTTAGCTTTATGAACATACCTTATCTAAAAGATGGAGTAAAACTTCCAAACTGATTAACACTTCCTCATTTATTATTCATGTCACTTCAAATAAAGATGCCAAACAAAACAAATTTTTGAAAAATGTACTAAGATGAGTCTATTCCTAACAATTTGGGTTGGGATTGGGAATGAAACATTTAAATTGGCATACACTAGAAAAACTAAAGGCCTTGTCAGGGTCCAGACAAACAAGGTAGAAGAGACTAGTATCCAACAGTGTAAAGACTCAATGTGGATTTTAACTCTTGAGCAATGGATACCTCAGTCTCAGAAAATGCATATTATTTCCACTGCAGGTGATTGTGTTTTTTAGTGAATTATATATGCAGAGATAAGGGAGGATAATGTTTATAATTCATAAGAATTCTTAAAATATCTGATAAGGCATATCTGGAAATTATTTTTTAACTCTCCTAATTATAAATGCTGTTAACTAGCTGATAGTCTGTAAGGACAGAGTAATGAAAATGCCAATGCAACTGAAGTGGGGTGCCGTAGGGATTGGAATTAGGCTTGATTTTGTTTAACATCTTCATTAAGTCAGTGAAAGAGGGGATTAACAGCATGATAATGAAAGCCATAGAGGATACTAAATTGGAATGTGCACCAGTAGAAATAATAAAAATGGACACAGATAGGTTTGAAATACAGGCAGCAAATAAGAAAATGAGACAGCTTAGGAAAAATGAAAATTCATGCCAGAACATATGGCAAAAATATTTTGAAATACAGATATTCAGAACAAGGGAGAAAATTTGACTGAAGAATTGCTGAACAGTTTATATTAAAACATAACTGCTCTTTACTGGAAGCATGTTCAGTATAGGACAAAAGAAGTTGCATCTCTGCTCCCATGTCATTGGTCTAATCAAAGGGTAAAATTTGTTAAAATTCTCCAAACTGGTATTGCAATCTTTACAAAAGGTATGACATGATTTCCCTAATTCAAAAGGAAGACTGTAAAAGTTCAGGTGATATCAAAGCTTCAGATGATTCTTTAGGGCCAACTCTTTTTTTAAGTGTTTAGATTTCTTCATTAACACTGTTTTTCAGTTTATAGCTCAGCATAGCAGCATTCAAATTATGATAAGCATCTTAATCTGCCAGGGTAAAGATGTAAAAATTAACCTCCCCTCCCAGATTTTTAGCCTCCTCTTTCAGGTGGAAAATGTCTGCAACTTATATGAAGTCACCAAAGCACTTACTTGGGGTTCCCACACAGTTCATTTGTGGTTTTACTATTTAATCCTAAATTTATTTTCATAGCAAAAGCTTTATAAAATATTACCAGAGAAAGATATAGCTGGCATATTCACAAGACAATCCTCCCTCCTCGATTTCTGCATTTTTCTCTACTCTTCTCTACAGTTTCCCTACAGTTCTAGGGAACCGGATAGCACATAAGGGAGAGAGGTTATAGGGTAACTGTATCCACACACACTATCTAAAGGAAGATAAAGACAAAAAATTAAGTGATGTGATTTCCTTAGCTACCTACATATGTTTATATTACAGACTTTGTCTCTTCTACTTTTATCCTTAAACATACAGTCTACTTAGAAAGGGATCTCATGATCTCCTCCCCACATCAACTCAAGCTTCTACTGACAATTTCCACTTAGAGTAAACTAAATCAGCATTTCAACTATCACTACAGTGATAAAGCAGTCCAAGAAAGCACAGTAGAAATTTCTAGAATTAAATTTCTTTTAACAATAAGGATGCTACTACTAAAAGCTGCATCACTGTTGTGGAATTCAGCATCCAAAGAGAATCAAGGGTCCAGTCATAAAATCCTATCAAGAGTGAGTTGTTTTTTTTTTTCCTTTCCTACCTGTCTACAATCCTTATTCATGCCAACTGTCAAATAGTTTAATGTGATTATAAACAGAAGAGGGACAGATAGGCAGAGAAAATTCTCTGTACTGAAAAGTGAAAGCTGTTCATCACACGACAGTAATTCACAGTGTATGAAACACATTAACACCGTGACATTCTATTCTTACAGAAAAGATTTTGCTCCCAGCCTTCACTTGGCTTAATATTCTTACTTGAAATGTGCTGTTCATGATTGTCACTGGCTACTTTAAGAAGGTTTGGACAACTGGGAGATGAGAAAGAAGCAGTTACATAAAATCAAGAACCAGATAACTGAAAACAAGTTAACTACAGTAAGCTAAAAGTAATAGTTCTCATTCTAGCTATAGAGTGTGGTTTTGTGTTTTTTTTCTTTTTGCTTTTACCCATCCTCTATGTATACCTACTCTCACATGGATTTTACTTAAATCTATGACTACCTAAGCAATAACCAATACTAAAACATCTTAATGTATGACAAAGATTATTTAGTGTAGAAGTCCAATTTATAATACCTATAACCACCATTTCCCAGTGGAAATGAAAGGAGACTTGTTCGTGCAGCTAGATGTACCTGTACAATATACACAATAATAATGCATATAAAATATAACTGACATGACATGCAGTATTTATCACAGTCCTCTGCTTATTTATTCCTCTTTCAGTGATAATACTTCTTTAAATAGCAAATATCTTTCTCTAGGGATACATCTTCCAATGCAAATTTGCAAGTCAAGTTCTGATTATACTTACAGAAACTGAAACTTTCAACAACGATGTTGTAAGTATATACATACATACATACTTAATATTCTTGGCACAATTAATGTTATATTACCTTTTCTGCATCTTGAATTCAACCAAGCTTGACAAAGAAATCAGTTTGGATATTAGGGACTCCTTAGTATCAACTGCAAAATCCTAATAAATCCAGCAGTAGAGTAAGAATCTGTAGCTAAAATTCTGTGTTCTGAGCAGTAAGATATGACCTGACCTATAAATTTAAAGAATTTTCAGTTTCACAGTGATGATGTGCTATACATTCATATAATTCAGATGTAATCTGAATTACAGAGCTTATGAAGTGCAATCCAAGAAACAAAATGCACGAGGAAATTATTGCCTTTGTTAAATGCATGCTATTAACTATTCTAAAATCTAAAGATTTCTAACAAAACAAAATAAAATGAAAGGAAACTAGTGAAACACAGCAACAACCTCAGAAATATACTAAATACCCTCATCCACACACATTTTCACAACATTTATTTGTTGTATGCTTAAATACTGACCTTTCATCAGAATTGCAGTGTGGACAACCTCCTCATATAAAGTAATATTAAATTCCTAACCATGCAATGAGGCAGAATTTACCATGGAGCTTTCAGTGGGCAGATATTCATTTAGATCAGCAGCACTTCAAGAAAAGAACTTATTGATAAAGTAGTAACTTGCATTTGAAAACTAAATTTCTGTAAAAGAATATTTTAGTTCTGTTTAATAATTAGACTATAACTGTATTATAATTACATTCTGTATGGTAATACATATTCATCTGGGTATGGACTTACTATCTTGCATTATACATTTTCTCTTTTTTTTTGTAGTTTTTGGTTTTGCGTATGTTCAACTTGTTCCTTTTAGTACTTATTTCCATGGAGTTTTCTAAGTGGCTTAAAAGAATGAAAGTTGAGAACTGGAAATTGTACCATATTGACAGTATATTAGTAAATAAAAAATTACTAATAAAATACTTATCTCTTTTTGGGCCATTCAAGCTGCAACCATGTTTCTATCCATCTTCCATCACTAAGTGATATCAAGAACCAGTGCCTGCAAATTTACTATGTGCAAATTTACTATGTACCTCTTGTTTGCATTATTAATAAAACTGGCTATTTTGCTAGCAAAAACTAATTACAGAGTCAAGCTCTTTGATACAGAAAAATGGGTAGAAAGCCAAATGCTGAAACTAAAAGGGGCTAAATAAGAGGAAGGGAGGGGCAGACTGCAGCAAAGAATAATCTAGCAATTAGGTTAATCAGCTGCAATATTGCTGAGACCCAGGTTCAAATCCCTTCTTTAGTATTTTCCTTTTGCCTGATAATGATAGTGCTGTTTTGACAATGGGCACTCCAGGAAGCACATCTCTTAATATCTTCTACTGGAACTGCTCTAATTTGTTGAAATAAATTCATGATCTTGGATAATATAGGATGACATGATCCTACTTTATGATGAAAAGTATTAGTTATGATGTGCAAAAGCTTTATAATGAACTTTAAATCAAAACTGGTACATGACTGATTAGGATTTCTATCTCGATAGTCTAACATTGTCCAAAAAGGAGATGACAAGCTATGAAATGGTCATTGTTACTTTAAAGTTTTTGAAATTATAAACATTAAACACTATGAAAGACACATAAAATAGGCCTTAGATAACAGAACATTCAGGCAGATAATTCTGTATGAACAGTTTTTGTGAAATACTTAGGCTACTTCAAAACACACTAGATTACAAAATAAAAAACACGTTGGGGGAGGGAGCTTTTACCACATTTTTTAAAATAAAATGAAAGTGTTTACACAAGCCTAATGTGAACATGAGATGGTATCAAGAAGTTCTCTTGGATGTCTAATGGTTAAAACTTAAGCACAGAAATGATGAATTAGAAACAATATCGATGGCATTAGTATTAGAAAAGCATTCAACTTTTAATTCAAATTTTACAAATAACCAATAGGGTATCTCTTCAAAAATAGAGACTGTATTAAAGTCTAAAAATTATGCCAAGGTCAGTTTAGATACCTAATGTTGATTTTTGAGCTAAGGGAAATTAAGTATGTTACTGAAAACACAACCTTGCATGACAATGAAAATGTCTAGTATTTTGCTTGTTCAGCTCAACAAAATGAGCTTCTAATAGCCCAGTATTCAAAAAGTATGCAAAAATTTCAGTGATGGAAACTGTTTCATATAAATTTTACATTCTATTTCTATGACGTAAAGATTGAAGTGGCCTGACTTGACTGTTCTCCTATCATTTTAAGCTATGTTTCAGGATTTTTCATAAAATACTGGGGTCTGTAGTTGAGAAAAGTTTGACCTAAGTTCAATCAGCACAATTTATTTGTTACCAAGTCCAGTGAGGCACAGTTAACACACAGCATCTTTCACTGTGCAGTTCCAGAGTTCATATTTGGCATTTGACAAACACATCAGCATTTGACTCCAAACCTGAGTTTCTGACATTCAGATCTCAATGAGTTAACTTATATAGCTCTCTAACAAAAAACAATTACATGTTTTTGCAGAAAAACTATCACATGCTGATAGTGAATAATTAAATGTTCAAACCAAAGATAAATGAACTGTTTCTGTTATGTATGT
Organism: Erithacus rubecula; assembly: GCF_903797595.1. Lineage (NCBI taxonomy): Eukaryota > Metazoa > Chordata > Aves > Passeriformes > Muscicapidae > Erithacus > Erithacus rubecula. The sequence goes on along the minus strand of NC_136688.1, from coordinate 32,185,572 downwards.
TTTGAACTTCTAATAGCTAGTCTGATTCTTCAGAAAAATAGCTATGCTACAATCAGGAAGAGCACTAATGGGGAATGGAGAAGGGTATAAAAGAATAATGCCCATAATATGAAGAAAGGTGGAGAAAAAGAGTTATTTGAACTGCTATTTTTATGTATTTACTTTAATGCTAACTAAATGTTATGGATGTTTATATAAATAAATGTTTTTCAATGTATATCCTGGCCTTGTAAGGTGATGTAATTGATTTTATGCAGAGCTCAGTAAAAGCAGAAATTGCACCTTGCAGGACCAGGCTTTGTATACAGACCAAGATAAGAGTGAAATTCTAATGAAATATACCATTCAAAACATCATTAGAAAACAATAAATCAGCTCAACACCTTCCCAGCACAGGAAATTGAGAGTTAACCAGTGTGCCAAATTTTAATTTTTTTTTAAAGGAGGAATAAATCTGCTATAGGGAGCTGCTTTGATAGACCTTTGAAGGTCTTCAAAACTCTTGCTAATATGTTATTCTCTCAAAAATATTCCCATAATTCTGCTGTCTCCCATAATTCCTTGCCTCGAGATTCATCTGTCAACTTTGATGCATCTTTTAAAGTACCCCTCCAAGCCTAAAAACCATGACTACAGACCACAGAAGAGAACTCTTTGCTTTGAAACTATCTGATCAATCAGAAGATCATTTACCTGCAAGCATTATTTGGTGAAGCTAAAGCGGCACATCAACCAGCAGCATCTGAAGGCTGAGGCAGCAAAACGTCAACAACAAATTGTCATTGGCATTCCATTTATGAACCTTCAAACAGCATCAGATCTTTTCCATGGGAAACCAGATCAGGTCAGACTGGAGCTGAATATTTCTTAACAAGCTAACCATCAAAAGAACTTACGTTTTGAATAAAAAGGCTATCATTTGTTGATTTGAATATCAAAGGGATCCACTGCAAACTCCCAGTCTAGAAAAACCTCCCTAAGCTACACCAGACAGGTGTTTAATAATCTATTATTAAGGCACTATTTTAGGTTACTCAGAATCATAAAAAATAGCTGTAACTGTGAAGCTGCAAATGGGACTGCACAAAGAAATGAATGCTATTAACATACTATTAACAATTCAAAAGAATGAGTTGACATACCAATCAAACTTGTTAATTGACTGTCAATGGCCTGTCCCTGAATATACAACATGACTGCATTATATATTTCAAATGCTGACAGGAAGACAGTTTCATTTGCATTAACTTCATAAACTGATCAACAACCAAACTGCCACATACATTTATAATGGGAAGCTGAATCATTTCAATATTCATGCAGCTCTGTAATTGTAAATTAGGTGCTGGCAAACAATACAATACTGTACATACTCTAAAATATCCTAAATTTCTCTGACCTACTTTCTTTTTTATTTTAGAAGACAGAGGAAAAAAAGTTGTCTCTAACAGGGACGATTAATACTTTAATTTATGGCTCAAGCCTCAGGCAAAATTTGTTTGCAACCTAGTTTGCAACCATTGTTTTTAACTCTAGATGGATAACTGGTCCACGATATACGAGGCTCACAAGGTGATGTAAAATTTTTCTTGCTTTAGTTCTGTGTAGTGTAAATATCATTAAAACACAGAGTAAATCTGCAAAAAAACAAAATGAATGAAAATATGTACTATTTCCTTGCTATGACACAAAGCAGATGACAGCAGTGAAACCACTGAAACTTTCTAATTAGACATTGAAACATGTAATTTAAAGTGGAAAGTACTGTTCTTGCACATCCTTCCCTGTGTCCTAGAATTTGCAGCCCTCAGAGGTCCTGTAAGTATGTTACCTAAAAATGTCTCATAATTACACTCATTCAGTTTCATTGGGATTGACAGTGATAGTAGCTGAAATGGCTGTGGTAGTGCTGCCATTTTAGCCAAATGGTTAGTCAGACATACTCTGAGCAAAGTCACAAATCATGGGAGTTGAGAGCAAAAGTGCTTGTGGCACTTCCATATTTCTGTACATATTTATCCAGCAGAAATGACTAAGGGTTCATAATAGGAGGAAGATGACACAAACAATTCCCAATAAAAGGCAAAGGCAAAAATTCTTAATTTTCCTGGTTAATATCTGATCCTGCAACACTTAATAGCTTGCACTTCTGCTTGCTGAAAAATATAGTTCTATCTAAACTAACAGAGAATCCTTCAAATGCTGTCATTAATGACTGTGTGCATGAATATCAATTTGTATGCCTTAACCATATAATGAAGATATCAAAGAAGAAATTTATTTTTATTTGTTCTTGAAGTGCTATTGGCATATTTGTCACTGTTTATATAGTAATATTAATATCTCAATCACTTTGAGAATCGGAGAAATAAAGCTAAACAGAAATGTCGTAAATGAGGATTAAGTCATGTGGGTCTGAAAGTGTTCCACTGAAAGCTAAGTAGTAATTGATCAAAAAATTCCATAACTGTCAGGTCAGTCACATTCCCTCTATATCTGTATGACCTGGAGGTAGTATAAGTTTTAAACATATCAACTGTAAATGCACGTTGTCTTCTTCTCCCCTCTTTTATTACTACTACTTTCACCCTGTCAGTCCAGCAGTCACTTCCCTGGCTTTAAAGTTATTGCAAGAAAGAGCCAAGCACTACACACCAGCATAACCATACAGATATGATATAAATGTCCAATAAATCTGCAGTCATGGCAATCTTCTCCTACATTTCCTTTCAGATAAACAATATCAAAGGACAATTTCTCTGCTACCTAGGTGAGCTGCTATATTTTGGATTTTATTATTTGTAAGATGAGAAGTAAAAAATATTCACATTTATTGTTCTAGTAACTGCAGTTGAGGACTAGAAAGACTAGCAAATGGAAATATAAAATCTTTAGAAAAAGTGAATATAGGAGCCACTGGGGTGATGGCAGTCCCAAATCATCCTAACTGGTAATCATGAAAGATTACTTATACTACAAACTAGATATTAGCTTTGATATTTTCCCTGAAGTATAAGCTGAGTAACTGTCATACTGAATAACATCGTATGATGGGTACTGCTAAGTTCTTACACTGACAAAACAAGGATCATTAAAGCTTCAACATTCTTTCAGATAATCAATGTAATATAAGCAGTATGTGATTAAAAACACTTAAGACATGAAAAGTGTCAAGGTAAAGAACAGCTCATTACTCAAAGGATGTAGCATCTATAAATCCAGTCACATTTGAAGGAGCTGGTCATTTATTACTGCTGCTAATAGTAATACACAACTACAGTGAATTCAGTAATTCATGCTCCAAGATTTATAAACTTTGATCATAAAATATATGCACATACACAGCTAAAATACATGCACATATAAATATTACTGCAACAGAAATGGTGTGATATATGCTCATGTTTCAAAAAGACACTTGATTAATTCTAAGAGGCTACAGTTTGTCTGCAGTGCTTCAAAATTTACATTTGAAATAGTGACATTCTAATTTACTCAAATAAACATTTTAAATTAAATTTTCATTATATTAGCTGAAATCTTTGAGACCCTAAGTAGCCTGCGGCCAGCATAGCTTTTGTAGGTGGGATAAAAACTCCTGTTCTTGGGAAGAATAAAACTTTCTATTATGCAGATGAAGTCTCATCCATGTGGGAAATGCTTTCTTGAAGACCAGCATGAGACTAGAAAACTAATTTGGACACAAAACTTGATTATTACAGAACTCATGATCATTATCTTTTAATTGGATGGCAAGCTTCTCAAATTTAGCTGTCTGTAGAAAGCTCACAAAACATTATGGACATTTTATAGGACAAAAAGGCTTAAATCAAATGAATACTGAGCTGCACTAGACCATTTGTTTTGTATGAGGACGGTGAGTATAAGAAAGGTGTAACCACTGTTTTTGCTGAATGCATTACTGTCAGTTGCTGTGTGATTAATGGCAAGATCAGGACTTGTATTATACTGTACTGCAGAGATAGAGGGGTTCAAGCAAATAATCTCATTCCAAGTTTGTAACAAAACAACAAGCAGCTTAACATAAACCTGTCTGCATTTGCTATTTTTAGGGAAAAACTGGAATGAACAAATATAAAAATTATTGCAACAAATTTATTGTAACAAATAAATAATTTATTTTAGACAATTTCCGTGGATTAGATGCCTAACCAAGATATTCTAGCTTGCATTCCAGTCCTCTTTCCACTCCCACAGAAGAAATACTAAATCACTATTGCAGTTCTTAGCAAAAGAGTTAATAAAAATTTACATTAAATGGTTCCTCCAGTTTGACTGAAAAGAAGTAAATATTAAAGGCATAAGGTGTTCCAGGTTTCTGAGAAGTTGTGCAATATCAGTCCTCATTTTGGGTGTGAAACTACCACCAAATTAACATTGGCTTATACTTTCTTCTCACATACAGGTGCCAAGGAAAGTGCAGGAGGAATAAAGAAGCAATTCCATAAAGCTAGAATATGCCTTGTATTTAAAAACATAGTTCTATTATTAGTCTAAGTACTGAGAAAGCAGGAGTAGCATAAGCAAGAAACTAATTTATCAATGATTTCAACTTCAGTTTTATTACCATAGGGAGACAAGTAAACACTCACATACACATAATATTAACATATCAGAGATTAAAATTTAAGCATTGATCAGGAAAAAACAAAAATTCAGGGTACATATAGAAACTTCAGGCAGATTGGATAGTAAGTGAAATATAAATGCATTTGCATTATGAGTGTACATTTTTATTTAGGAAGATAAACCCAAACTTATTAGCAGGACACACCAAACACAGTAAAACAATCAAATTAACAGACTTCTGCAAAGATGTATTCCTTTACTTTAATATTAGGAGATAATTATTTTTCCCAAAAAATCCTGATACATTTTTGATATTGCTTTCCAATTGCTATACTTAATCTTCTTAATATATAAGGGATTTTTCCTGAGATGAGCTACAAAAAGGCAAATTTAAAGTTTCTACCCACAGCTGTCTCTGATTTACGTTACCTGGATCTGTAACACTTTTCTTCTGAAGACTCTGCAGCTCACTGTATAGGTAAAGTGATTTTAAAAAATTTTTATGAAACTTACTCAGGAACTATGGGAAGTAAGTAAACCACATATTTCAGCCCAGGGATTATGTTTTCTTAATTTAACAGGCATTTTAAAGTATAAAGTTGGAAGAAAGGATGTTTTGTAGCCACTAAAAAATTGTCATCATCCTATCTTCACCTAACTTCAAATTTCATTTATTGAATTCAATTTTATTACTACCTTTTCAGAATTTAGGAAAAAAATAACTTTGCAGACTTGTTACTGTTACAAAGAAAGCTGGAACTTTGCACAATCTGAGCCACAGGCAGAGCTGACTGAGATTCTTAAGGCAATTCCTCAAATACAGAATAAGATCTGACAGACTCTTTCACATAAGGGAAAGGCCCAGAAAGAAAATGTTTGGCAAATGTTTAGTAAGCCACCCATTTAAAGAATAGTCAAATCCTTTCCTTTTCACTACCAGAAGAATGCTGTGACTGTCTCTAGAGGACCAAGACCCAAATAAACATATCCTATAAATCTTCCTTTTTAACTTTATGTGCTTTTTGTCCAAGGGCTGAGAACAATTTAAAACTCCAGAATTTACATATATTTGATAACATTTGTCAAAGTCCATGACTATGGACTAACTATTAGCATGACTAACAAAATTTCAACAAAGTTAAACCAGCAGGGAATAAAATCAAGTGTGTCTCATCTGAGGGTGTGTGATAGAACAGCTGCAACATTTGCAAGCTGTATGACCCCAACATGACAAAAAGTAAATCAAAAATTATTCAGTAATGCAGTTGCCCTTAGTGCTAATACATTATTTACTTCACTCATCCCAGCCTTCTCAGGAATCCCATCCTGTTCAATCATTATTGTTACAATCCCCTTTCCACAGAGGCAGGGAACTGCCATGTATGCAGAGATGTAAACAGAAGCCTCTTCTGCTGGTGGATTAGTCTCAACATTGCCAATCTTGCTTACTGAGCATTTGACCTTGGTAGGAGTAGTTATTAGGTCAACCCTCAAACAGAAAAAAATCATAACAATTTAGGGTTTTTAATGCCCAATTTTCTAATGCAAGAATGTAATTGCAATTTCTTTCTTCACATATTTTTTCATATATATTCATGACTTTTACTGTCACGAAAATATCCTGTTGCAGAAGTCTGGCATGATAGAGATCTCAAAGTGATATTGATCATCTGCATCACCCTGTTTGACCTTGGACTGCTAAGACATTAAAGAGGGCCTCTTTCTCCACTACAGGCCAAGAGGGTTTCTATCACAAAGGCACTGGGTTTGTCTGTCCTAACTGGAAAAATATGAATGAACCTAAAGATAATTACATTCAGGTGCATAAAATGCATATATTAGACCTCAACAGAACTAGTCTGATTTCTTGCACAAAACTAACTATGCTATGGAATTTACAGTGTCTCACAATCATCTCTAAAACTTGATGCAACAGTGGTCCTAAAAGGTTAATTATGGTTTTAAGCAATCTCCATACATACAAATTGGCAATTTTTCTAGAGTTCTGAGACTCCAAAGAAAGAAAAATTAACAATGAGGGAAACATGGTAACACAGAAATTTGCAGGAAAAGAACCAGTACAATAAACAAATTGCCCAGGTCTGGAAAGGAAGTCTTGTATTTGAAACAGATATTCAGATGATTTTCAGTGAGCATCCCAAGATTTTTCAACCTTTCATATCCCATCTTGCCCAGACTGTCTGAATTAGATCTTTGAGCCCAGACTGTCTGAATTAGCAGTAAAAAAATAAAGCATAGATATCTAACATGAGTCTAGTAATAGTAACATCATGTGTTTTGCAACATGGCAGGTGACATTCCTAATCAGATTACTTTCTTCTTTCATCCTCAAAAATATATGTAGTTGTAATTTATGCAAGTATACTAAAAACATTTTAATTCACAGCAAGGATTTCACAGGAAGTTTTTCCTGAAGGATATATGACTAATAGCTCTGGAGACTTATACAGGATGTTTCTTTACAAACATACATAGCATCACCCAGAGCTCCTGGAAGTCACACTGTCAGTAAAGCTTAAAGTTATTCTGGGGGGACACCAGAGTTTAGTCTCCAGGACAGCTGAGTCATTTGCTTACAGCTGACAGAGTACTGCAGTGTAGTCTGAAATCTCACAGTTAAGTCAAAATTGTTATGCATAATAAAAGCAGTAATCCAGTTTGAAAAAAAGACATAACATAGTAGTTCTAAGCTTTTTTGTAGAGTAACAGTAGAAGTAGACAAAGGTCTTATAATGATGAAACCCCAAGCCTTGCAATATCCATGGATCTGACAGCATGATCCCAGTGAGATACTATTACACTGCTTATCCAACCACTCAACAAACCACTATGATGTGCTAAAATGCAAGCCTGCAAGTAACATCAGTTCCTATTAGTTTCATCCTCCTGATACCTGAGGTTTAGAATTCATCACCTAAATAATACATAAAAATAATACATAAAAATAACTTATGAAAATACACACAATATTGTTGTCCATTGTGTATCTCATGTTTGTCTTTAGCAGAAATTAGATCTCTAAGTGAAAGGTTATCACACCTGAAATTCCTGCCCAAAGTCCTAATACTGAATAAGTAAGTTTCTATAATTTTCATAGTAAGTTCTCCTTAATACTTAAGGCCTTGCTTATATGCATATGCTTCAGACCTGCCTACACTAAACATCTCTGGACACTCCTTATACATGAGTGGTGACATGATTTACAAACTGAGTTCTCTAACTCTGTGTCTTCTGCCACAAAAAGCTCACAATACATTAAGGCCTGTTTAGCTGACTTTAAAAAACTTACTACAAAACAGCAAACTGGAGAAACCTGACCTAAGGAGTACTTTCTGACCCGAGGTTCAATTCTATGGAGCAACATGGTCTTTGGTTATTTTTCAGCTGAAACAAAAAATTGAATTAATCACATTAATTTCATTAATGAAATGAAAATTACAACTACGGCATCAGCTAGTACAGAGCCATGGGGAAGTTTCACTTACATTTATACCTTTAGCAGAAAATGAACCTCTTATTTTAAGTGAGTGCTATGAGGAATCTCTTTCAAACTAATAAAATTTTTTCAGTTGCAAACACAAACTTCTTAAAATTATACATAGTCATCAATTTGCCTCTAAACTAGTTACATTTAATTATAAGTAAATCTCACATCTGTATGCCTCAGTCCTTATTACAAATAAATAATAAGTCTCTTTAAAACATTTCAAATAATTCAAAAATACCCCAATCTTTCAGTATACTAATGCTGAAAAGTACTGTAATTATGCTAAAGTTTTATAGTTTTTTATAAGTAATTACTATAATTATATAGGTACTTGATCTGAAAGCCAGAGTAAAGGTTAAAGATGAATACAAATTTCTGGTTTTGCCTAACCATGAGCTTTTCAAAGTGAAGTTTAAAAACAATATTTTTATGGATCCTCCATCTACTGTTTATTTTATCATTGTATTTTAAAGGCAGTATCTTTAACACCATTATAGCTGAAATAAATAACTATCTTTATTTAGCACTTAAATGGCTACATTTTCATCATTTTTTTGAGGGCCACAGTTGCATCAAGACATATTGATAATCAAAATCTAAAATCAGGTAGCATATATGTAGCTATCAGAAAACCTGTAACATTAATACAGAATATTTAATATCTTCCTGTGAGAGAAATGGACACACAAATGTGAAAAAGTTAAAGCTGGGGGAAAAAAAAGTAACTGAGATTTCTCATTTCTGAGCTATTATTACACTCCTAAGCACTAAATGCATTTTTTTTTCTGAGAAAACAATCTCTCACCAAAAACAATTCAGTAGAATCCCAGGTACTAAATCGTTGAGGAAAGAGAGTTGGTTTCCCATCTGAAATTCCTCTGAATCTTTAGAAGGCTCTGGACAAACCCTGGCAGTGACTCACAGGCTGATATAAATTTCAGAAGTGTATGCAAGTCATTTGAATGGGAAGACAGCAGAAAGAAAAATAAGGTTGCATAAACAGGCTTATCATTTTTCTACTTATTTTTTTTTCTTTTTTCCCGCCTTCTTCTGTCTATAAATTTTATTCTGTATATATACATCTCCAGACATCTGTCAGCTGATCCAGAGCTGAAACTTCAAACACACTTGTGACTATTCACATCTCAGACATGCCCACAAAACATGTATCAAGCCTACGATGCACACACAGAAGAGACTTCTCTTGTAAGACTTCCCTAGAACATAAGAACTCTGCACATGATGGCAAGCCTTCAGGTTTTTTGAAGTTTTTCTGAATTCTTTTAATAGGGTTGCCTTCAACTTGAACCTTCAAGTATATCTACATGCTTAAAAGACAGCATTTAATTGAAAAAAGCTGTTTAGAAAATAAAAATTAAGTAAATAAATAAATATACTGAAACAAATCTCAATTAAGTGGCTGCTGTTCTAGTTACTGCTATAAACTTTCAGTTCAAATGGAATTTAACATATCATACAAGAATATACCCTGGTAAAGCTAGAATATGAGTATGAAACAAATAAACCTCACCATTAAATCCCTACGTTTTGCATTGATTCTTTATCTCCCCAACTCACTTTAAACACTGCCTTCAAGTTTTGCATTCCAGCATTCTCTATACTCTGCTTTGTATATGCAACAACAATGTTTTCAGGGTGACATTTCATTAATATTTTTAGCACTTCATAGCAAGTAAGAATTGCAGTCGGTAAAAAAGATTCTTATTTACCTTGGGTAAATTTCTTACCCAACCACTGCTCAGCATATCACTACTACCTGTTTAGGACTGTAATTGCATATAATGGACTAAATTTTCACTCTTAAGTTTACTTACATATGTGTAGCTTAGAGCAGAATTTCATTATCAAAACACATGTAATATCCAGAAAGTGCAGATGTAACACTGATGAACAAAATTAAAAATATAGACCACAATAATTGCTATTAGTTATTCAACTTCCACAGGAAATCCCATTTTTTACAATAATTCAATATCTGTATTATACATGCGTACTTCTGCAGTTTTGAGTCTCTCTTACATACAACCAGAGTTTCAAATTTGCTTAGCAGCTAGCAGCTCCCATGGAGAAATGGAGAACTCAGAAAAATAGAAGATTTTATGAACTGCAATCTTAATATGAAAATACAGTTAGTTAACTACTATGGCAAAAACAAATGATTTTTGTTTTAAATTACTGTCATACTGAGCTTCTCTGAATGCTAGTTAAATGACGAAGGTATTTAATTCTTTTTGCAGAGAAACCTTTTCTATAATCAAAAGGAAGAGAAATATAATATATATTTAGAAGAATATAAATGAAGGAATAAAAATTGTGTGTAGAGCTAGGAACTAATTATGAAGAGCCAGCTTTCCTGCTTAGCATAGCAAACAACAGAATTGTGAACAGACATATTACACAGAGCTAAAATAAAAAAGAATGGCAAGAGTGGTGGTGAGGTGCCAAAGCAGGCTAGCAACGTTTCAGGCCCTCCTCCATGATTTACATGTACTGAGGCTCTGTATGTACATTTCTTAAATTACAGTAATTAACTTTTTGATACTCTGAACAGGAGCTGGGGAAGCACACAGACAAAGAGGGATTCAGCTGAGAGTGTAATAAACTGAACTAACCACTTGGAACTTGCTCATCTTTAATCCGCTTTGGTCTTCCCTCTTGGGACAGGAAAACACCACCAGTCATACTGGAGGTCTCACTCATCCATAGTTCTCTCTGCTTCCTCTCTTTTCAATTTACAGTCTTCCATGCCCTACATCAAGTACTTCTCAGAATAACACTACAGATTCAGTAAATGAGATGTCTGCAAGCATAGTCGACATCTTAATTTCCTGCAATATTGCTGAGAAAACTCACACTTAAATAACTATTTTATAGCGTATTCATTTTATAAGAATAAATCAAAAGCTATTTATTTTCTGGAAATTTCTTCCAAATTTTTAGGTTTAAGAAAAAAATTCCATTTTAGAAAAAAAAAAAAAAAAAAGTAACAGCTTTTAAAAATTATGCCAAATTAAACCTTGGCAATACTTGGTACTTTTCTGCAAACTCTGAAGTGCTAAATTAAAAATACATCTAAGTCAGTTCAACCACTTAACTTCTTGCAAAAATTACGTACTCTTTACTCAAACAAGCGTAAATGTTGAAAATGTTCTCCCTGCTACAACCCAGACCTATATTGTTATACAGCTTTTTGCTAATTTGAGGACACAGGAAGATCTGTGGAAAAGGGACATTTTTTGCATTGTTCAGGAGTCTGGGCAGTGTCCTCACTTTTCACTTCACAAATTGCAATAATAGTAATCTAGTAATAGTGCAATAATAGTAATGTCTAGTAATAGTAATATAATAGAGAGATGGCATTTTGAGCTGCACTCAGAGGAGCACTGCCAGCAGTTGAGGGAGTTGATCCTTCCCCTCTGCTCGGTACTGTTTCCACACCTGGAGTGCTGTGCTCTGGGTCTCCCAGTACAAGAGACAGTGTTCAACAAAGGGCCACAAAAATAATTAAAAGACAGCAGCATCTTAGCCATTAGGAAAGGCTGGGAGAATCTGGACTATTTTGGTTTTAGAGAAAAGCAGGCTTGGGAAGGGCATCTTATTAGTACATATAAATAACTGAAAAGAGACTGCAGAGAAGATGGAGCCAGGCTTCAGCAGCAGTGCCCAGGGACAGGACTGGAGGTAATGGGCACCACGTGAGACACAGGATGCTCCCTCTGGACATCAGGAAACATTTTTTACTGTGTAGGACTGAGCACTGGCATGGGTGACTCAGAGAGGATGTGGAGTCTCCATCCTTGAATATGTTTAAAAGCCATCTGGACATTGTCCTTGGCAACCTGCTCAGGGTGGTCCTGCTTGAGCAGGAGGTCAGACAATATGACCTCTAGAGGTCTGTTCCAACCTCAACCATTCTCTGATTCTCTGGAATGTCTGTATGGACTGGCAGATGAGCAGGACATCTGTGTAATTCACAGCTCCATCCCACACCATTCCACATTTGATTGAATATGCCTCAGACATTGTTAGTCACTAAGAATAGTTTTCCTCTTGTTTCCTTGTCTAGTTGCAATTCCTCCTAATGCTAATATCTTCTGGTTTACTTTCCATTTGTTTTACCTTCTCAGAACAATGCAATATAGAACTAGCAGAAATGCCAACAGACTGAGCATTGTACAATTTAACTGTGTGAGTGCAGTCTAGACTCAATTTCCAGCCTATGGATTGTGTATTTCCTCTCCCAGATTCACTAAATAGTTTTACTGTAATGCTGTCAGAATACTATGTTCACTGTGTCTCACACATAAATGATATTACTTCTACACTCCTGTTTCTTCTCCCCTCAACCCTTTTTCCATTTTTACAGACCAATTGAAAAGAAGATGCAGAGAACAAATTCTTTGTAAAGTACTATCTGACTTAACTGTATTTTACTCTGGCCTACCAAAAGGGGAATTACTGCCTCCTCCCCTTCCTAATTCTAAGACCTATGGTAATATAATTTTATAAAATATTATTCTAAATTTCTAGATAATTCACAAATAGTCTAATAATTTTAAACAGATGCTTTAGTTATGAATTCCCAGCATAGAAAATTAGTTAAATATTTAGCTTCTCTTTGGTTCTCTATATAGTTATATAATTACAGAACCAATATTTATATAATTTTTTCCCTGAAGAAATTACTTGTTATGTGGCATCAGAAGGTTTAAGATTTACATTGCCATATCTGATATACCGAAACAAATAATAAAGATCCATGCTGACCCCTGCACTAAGCCTGTTTTGCACTACTTTGCTTTTGCAGAAAGTTAAAGCATTGAATTCTCAAAGCATGAAGCCCAAAGTCTCACTGGCCATGATCATGAAGTCCAGTAAAAGACCTAACTCCAGACAAATAGAAGGATTGCCCTCTCCCTGAATAAATTGTATTCTCTTGCCTTCCATTCTCTCTGCCTTCTCTTGAGTTGGATGACTGGCATAACATACTAAGGATGCTAAAACCACAGACTATTCCAATTTCTGCCTTCAGACAGGGATTTTCAGATGTTCAGAAGCTAAAAACTACATTGGAAGCTCTAATGAATCAGAAGGAGACAAGGATACATATTCTGTATTACAGAAGAATTGAATCTGAAGAATCTTTTAAGTTAAGAATTCTAAGAATAGAAAGAACACAGATCAACCAGCAATTTCTAGATCGAATCTGTGCCATGAATAACTGGAAAAACAAAATGGGTTTTTCTTCATGCTGATAAACTAAATTAGAAGTCACTGATAATCAGTAGACAAAATTCCTTTAGAGCAAAGTAATTTTCAAAGAACAACAGTTTCTAAGCAAAGTCTTCTTTCCTTTGATTTCTCTGAAAACTTCCAGATGTGGAAGCAGTTTTATCTTTTTCTCTCTGAAACCTTATAATTTTAGAAAAGAAGTTTGCAGTTTTCCTTTTACAGGATCCTATTCTTCCTTTTGCACAGGTGCATCTAAATTTATCCTTATTTCAGCTTTTTATTTACCTTAGAATGCCCCCCATTTAAAAGAAAATTACACCAAATGCCTCCTATTACATACTGCCTTTCTCCAAAGGTAATAAAAAAATGAGATGTGTGAATTCTACCCAACATAATAAGCTACTGAACGGTGACACCACATGGACCCTATAAAATGTGCTAAATGAACCTTCACAATCAGATATGGAAAATATGGAGAAAAATTTACATAACAAATATTAATACCTTTTGTTTTTCAACAAGTTCTGTATGTTTTGAGCTCTGATCTCATACCACTAGACGCTGTATTTCTATATTCTATAATTAAGTAACACAGGAAAACACTACCAATTAGAGATTTTTTGCTCTGAATTTTTTAAAGATTACTTACTAAATCAAAATTTTTCACTCATCACCATAAGGCTACAAAACTCAAAGTCAAGCTACATTAGTGAAGTGACCAGCAGACAGTGCAAAGTATTTTCTGAAAAACATCAGTAAAAAAGCTATTGAAAAACTGGACACTTGTTGCTTTTCACTCAGAAGTTACCAGAATGTATCTTAAGAATAAAACACCAACCAACCTTTAAATACAGAAATGCAAAGATTATTTATTTTGTCATTAAAAAATATAATCAGCATGTATAACCCAGCAAAGTAATAAAACCACACTCAGGCTTCTAAACATTCTTTTTCTTCACATGTACAGTGCAATACTAAATAATACAGGATCTGAGGTTTTGATGCAATAAAAGATACAGTCCGTTTTTTTTTCCAAGCTATAGACAAGATATAGGAGTCTTTATTTGTTACTGAAATTGTATTTTTTCTTCACCAGTATCACACATCAATTATGATCCTTGACTAGCATAGCAATTCGTCTGCAAACTTAAATCTGTAAACTGCAAAAAAACAAGATATCAAGACCTTACAGAATCTACACAGAGAGCCAATATTTTGCAGACAAAAATAATTTGAGAGATTTGCCCTGACATTATTAAAACACATTTTTTTTAATGCAGAACCCTATAAATACTTTCTTCCAAAAACCCACATCAACACACTTGATCAAATTGTAACTGCAGAGTTACCGGTTTCACATGCATCTTGATTCTAGGTACTGGGTGTTCAAAGATTTATTTATGCTGAGTTGTACCCTAAGGTAATTCAGTTTTCAAAAATTAGGATTCTACATTAACCATCTGAAAGACAGCAGCCTGACAATCAACCTCAGGTAGAAAGAATTATTTGGATCCCACAGACAGTAAAGTAGGTCCTTAGAAGTGACAATTTCCTTTTTATTTTTCCCTCTTTTATTTTGTTTTTGTTATTAGACCCTCAACTCACAAATGCTCAACTGTCACAAATGATCAGTGTTACTGAACCACCGGCATTAATCTGTTGTTTGAAATGTATAAAGAAAGACAAATACAGGAGACATTGCAAAATGTCTTCCTCAAGTAGAACCAGATATTGAAAAGATAAATAACATAGCCTATGAGCACTAGTTATAATGTTCTTGGGCAAAAAAGATTTCTAAATATCAAAGACTGTTGCTTCATTGTCAGATGGTCCATAAATAAACCATGGTCAATTCATGACATTGGACCTTTTCTTCTTGCTATGCTACTGTAAATAAGTGTGTTCCCCTTGCCTGTCTGAATTCTACATGCCTATTTCCAGAAATGCCGCAGCATGTAAGTAACACTGTCATGTCCGTTTTGTCAACTACATGCTGATTATCCTTTTCTATCTGCAGTTTGGGAACATTATCAAGGTCAGAAGCAATCGCTCAGAAAACCGATCCTGAAGCTCTTGTGTCTCATAATTTCTGTAAGGAATTTCATAAATAAAATTCACTACGCAATTGGTGAAAGATCCACCTTTCTTATACACTACAGAAAAAAATTGTACCAGTAACTTGACAACTATCTAGTCAATGTGTTCATTGCTTGCATGTAATCCTATCATATTGCAAAATGGCACAAGTCTAATTTACCATTACCATATATAACTTCCATGTGTGTTTGGGCAAATGCCCACCTCCTTCAACTCTCCTGACCTCCCCTCTTTTTTCTTTTTTTTTTTTTTCTTTTTTGACAAATTGGTTATGAGGCATTTACAACTGATGCACATATCGCGAAATTATTTCTGCCGAGTTTCCTCCATGACCTGCCCGTGGGACATGACATGCTCTGAGATGCATCGCTCTATCAAACTGAATCTTTCCAGGACAATGCAAATTATGACAAATTCCATCATCCCGCATTATGCGCTTCATGCTAATCTTCCTAATTCGAGAAAATCAGAAGGGCTTGCTGTTCTGCTGAAGGGCACGTTGTCTGAATGAATGATGGTGAAAGAACATCCACAGTCCCCTTCATCTTCTAATCCCAGCTGTGGCCACCTCTGTCCTAAAAACACTGAACTTTCTATGTCATTCTAGTATCAGAATTAACTCAAGATCAGTCCTTTGACAAAGTATAGGAAAGAATGATTTTTGTTTTTGGACTTCAAATGCAGTACATCTTTAGAAAAACATTTTTATCGTAAGTTTCATCATAGACTCCTATTTCTTCTAGTCCAGACTTTCTTAGTAGGACTGCAATCTCCAAGAAAAGTTAAACTACCTTGCAGAGTGCATTTTGAAATAATTTCAGCTACAGGTTTCAGGCAATCTCCAGTACTGAGCACTTTTGTGCCTGGGACCTTATACTGCTGACTCCAAGCAAACTACCAGCCTGCAGCACATTCTTCAGAAAGTCCCCAAGACAGAAAACTGCTCCATCTCTGAATTATTCTTCACTGGCTCAGAAGGTGGCAGTATTACCACATAAAAAAAACTTGCCTTCTCCGAGTATTACATATCCACATTGCTGAAATAAACATGTTTAATTCCCAAAGAAGCATATATTTTATCCTGTGGCATAATTTACTTATAACATTAAAACTCAAACACGGAGCAATTTGTAGCAATAACTATGATTATGCTGTTAGTGGCCCAAATGTCACTGTCTAGATTAGGCTAAATGATACCTAGCACCAAAAAGCTCCTGTGATTTATTTTTTATTAACACTGGTAGAACTTGCATGCTTAAAAGGCTCCCCATTCAAATTATTCAGTCTTCTTGATGACTGAAGTAATCACAGAAAATCTTATAAAAATTATAAAAGTCTTAAATCATAACCACGCTTAAACCATATAAATGTTTTGGGCAGGCAGATATGGAACTACAGATTTAAAAATAAAATTTCACAGTAAAACACAATGTATATTGCAGAAGTAGAATTAAAATCTATACATTTTTGACAATGTGCAAGACTGAAAATTAAAAGAATTTAGAATCAGGAAAAGCAAGGTACTGCTTTATGAAATAAAATGCATGTTTGGAAACATTCTCAGAAATATTAATAAATATATTTATGAAACTGTTTCATGAAAAAGGAAAGAACATTAAGATTTTAGTACAGTTTTTGCCTTTATTTTTCCTTCCTTTAACATCTGAACTAATGGGATCCTTTTCCTACCTATTTCTGTAATCGGAACATTTCAATCAACAGGAACTCTGTCAATATTACAGGTAATATTTCTTCTATACTACTACCTCAAATAAACCCAGAATTTTTATTTATGAAAAATGAAGTGTAAGCCATACATTCTAGTTCAATAAGCTTTTCAGAAGGAATAAACAAACACTCAGTAAACGAAATGCAGGGACGTTTTGTTTTGCATTTACAGTCTCTGCTTTAATGGAATCTTGCATAATTGGCCTGATGCTATTCTGAGTCTTCATACACGCCTAATGAGTACCTAGCACAGGATTTTAGTATTTTAAAGTATTACTAAGAAGAGACAGGAAGATCTTTAGCTTTATACTTCACTCCCAGCGAGACCCAGACCCTCAGAGGTAAACGACTATGTGAGCATCATTTCAGCAAAAGGCACCGGGCACACCCTGTGCATGCTGTGGCTTGTTGACAAGAACCAGGGCAGGCAGACACCAATAATACATGAAGTGCGGTTCAGAGGCAATTAGGATCAGTTGTCAAGGCCAGGCCATTAATGAAAGAACATGTCAGAGGAGCTGGAGACTTCAATGGTTGAGGGCAAGAAGGCGATTTAGTGTGACAGATCGAGTCCTTCCAATGTCCTCAGTGGTACATGCTAATACCAGCCTTAACAACCTTTTGTGGCAGTGTATAATGCGACTAACATGGACTTTGATTCAGCAAAATGACTGCTGCCACTGTTAGTCTGTCTCATTCCAACAACAGTAAAAGCACTGCTACAAATAATTACCCACTTCCTTCTCCCCCCTTGTCCATTTAATGCAGCAGTCCTTTATGCATGCCATACTGTTTCTCACTAGAAGGTCACAACGTTTATCATGTTGCTTTCTTTCTGTCACGCCCTTTCTATTTGTTAATATAATCCGAAATTATCCTGTAAAACAATTTTGTTAAAGTAAAAGGAAATTAACTATAAATGAAACATTACCTCATGTGACTAATAACAAATGCAAAATGAGCAAACCAAACCAGTCTGAAGGATTCACTAACTATTCTGTCAATTATGCAAGGAATATGCTGCAACATGAGATAAATATTCATCTTACTTACATCATCTACTGGACTAAATATATATGGCAACTTTAACAACCATGAAAATGAAATCCTGAAGCTTAATACATAATTTGGCACTTGGTTGTTTTTTGTGTTGTTACCTAATTAAAACAGTAGTCAGCACTACTAATTTTTATAAAATCCTACAGACTCTAAGTACCTAACACTCAATTACAGAATGAAAGAAAGCATAAATTTAGAAAAAAGAACCTGAAACAGCAGTTTTATTGTAGTCACAATACTGAAGTTGGGGACATCACTGAAACAAGCAATGTTGTGTTTTCTTTACAGAAGACTTGATCTGTTTCTCAAACAAGAGTTTTCAAATAAGGCTTCACAAACCATTTTCTTAACTACATTATGTAATTTATTGAAGTATGGTCCTAGTATTCACTAGTTCTTTCAAGATCAGTTTCTTTATAGGGTTTCAATATTCTGTCCACACAAGAGTATGCTGTACCATGCATTTAGGGGAGAAATTTGACTTCAGAAATGGCAGGATAAAAAAAAAGGTTAGTCATAATGACCAGAATTTCCCAAATATTCCAAGGGGGAATTCATTGATTTGTCAAAGTAAACACTGTCGTATCAATGATAAAAACGACTTCTTGAGCCCTATTTTATTCACCTTACATCAGATGATGTGGTTCCCCCCTATCACTTCTGTCATTTGGCTATGCCTGAACTGACCTTTCTAGAGGCAATACTTATCTGTGAGTGACAGAAGAAACTATCTCCAGCAGGATGAATTTCCTTCTCTCCCTTCACTTCTCTACACTTTGCCTACTTTCTGTCTGACTGTCTGACTCATTTTAGTTTCTCCTTTTTTTTTTTCTCCATTTCTTTTTTTTTGTTTATGATTCTACAGCTAACCTCTTGTTAACCGACCTTTGCAAACATTCCCTTTTCAACCCATAGTTTTAACCTTTTCAGTATCTACTTAGTTGATGTATTTTACATTCTTTTTTTTTCTTTTCAACAATCTCTCTCTTAATTTTATTCTTTGCTCTTTTCTACTTCATTCTCTCCTTCACTTTTGCACCTTTTCCAGCTCCTCTTCCAACCAAAGTTAAGAGAAAAATACCACTGCCTACAATATGAATATGCTCTAATTCAAGTATTTAGCCCTGGATATACTACCAACCTGAGTGTATCCAACATAAGCAGCAATTTTTGGTGTTTACATGACTAGTATCAGTGCTATTTCTTTGATAGAATAATGCATAAATGATGGGACTGCACCATACTACAATTACAGGTGCACTACAATTACAGGTGCATTGTGAGGAACATGAAGCAGAAATATAATGGAGAGAGCAGTGATCTCACATATTTTTTCTACATATATTGATTATTTTGGATTGTGGGAAGTATGTGCAAAAGAAAGTTATATATAACTCTTGGCATATATACTAGGAATAAACATTAAATTAGAAGTTATGTATGTGGGTTATCCAGTTCAACTTTAAGATTTGGATTCAGACTGGCATTAAAATTCTATCTTGAAAATTGTGATGTCTCTACAGATATGCCAGTGATTTTCCTACTCTTCTTTAGCAAGAGATTTGACATTAAACACAAAAAAAAAAAAAAAAAAAAGGAGAGTATCGTCAGAGCAACATTTAAAAAAAATCATTACAGTATATTGCATTATTTCATAAAGTAGAATCAAGAGTTCAGGACAGACATTTAAATAAGATTCTAATTGTTCTGAATCTTTTTATACTGCTTTTTATTTCATATAACTATCATGACCCTCAAAATTCTTTGTAAACAACTGCTTCAAGATTATTATTCTCTTTTGCAAATATTTATAAAATAGTTCCTGCACAATCAAACAATACTTTTCATTTAGTATCTCAAGTTTTAATGATGTGTTACTGGATGGCTTGGAAACAATTATCATAAACACAGGAATGACAGACACAAATATTTAATATAATGAAATTCTTTAAATTTCATGAGAATTTTTTTCATTAAATATCATGAAATTTTACAGAACTTATAGATCCACTACGTAAGACATCCTTTTGAGTAATTATGACAAATATTTTCACAGAAATGAACTAGGCTTTTACAAAAGTATATAGCAGCATTCTTCAAGCAATTTGAAGAATGGAACATAAATAAAACTACAATATCTATGTATTAAAACCTGCAATATTTAATAATCAAGATATTTCTAAATTGGAACTATTTTCAGAAGGAAGGAAGGAAGGAAGGAAGGAAGGAAGGAAGGAAGGAAGGAAGGAAGGAAGGAAGGAAGGAAGGAATATAGCACAAAAATACAAAAAAAAAAAAACAAACCCTAACCTTTTTTACCAAATATAAGTGCAAAAAATCACAGTGAAAGAAATATTAAAAAAATTAAAAATAAAATAAATTTGCCTAATACCAATGAGACATACTTCTCATCCCCTAGGACCACAAAATAATTCGCAAACAGTTTTTAAGATATTTAGGGGAAAATAAATTCAACACTGATATAAAGCTCTAACTGTAAAGAGAAGAAACAGGTCACTAACAACGTATACTAAAAATATAATCTTACCTAGAAAAAAGTGAATATGGAATTTTCTCTAAAAATATATATCTAATTATACAACACAAACTTGATCAGAACTTTGGAGCTAGCTTATTTTTAACCCTGTATGGATTGTAACTGCAAAATACAAAACCCCTTTTTCAGTAAGCTCAGTGTGCTTACTGAAAAAAGTGTTTCAAGAAGCAATGCTTATCAATATATAATATATAACATGCTTTCATAAATTAACATGCCAGAATCTCTATGAAGAAGCCACCACAAATTTAGAATACAAATACAATTATAATTTGGAGGTACAATGGAAGACAAGTAACCAGAAAATAATTTCAAACAAGTAACAACTATGAAGGAAAAACATATAAACCTTTGAAAATATTTTGGTTAGCCTTTAAAAAAAAAAAAAAAAAAAAAAAAAGGATGTCAAAAATTGTTTTGTAGTGCAGAGATATCAAATCCTGGTTCTTTAAGCCTAAAACAAGTGAGAATCTGGGCACAGGCATGCATGTAGGTTTGGCTTTTCCATTTTCAACTGCCCTAAAATGCAACAGTCAGGTTGACTAAGAGATTTTTGCCTTGTTTTGAAAATGTTGTCCTGTCTCATTACAAAGAGCTACTAAGAAAATGTTCTGTAAAAGTATTCTCTCACAGGATTTCAAGGTTGACTTTTTTGTTAGGTTGAGAGAGTCTGTGCTGAGAAACAGTACAGGTGAACTCAGGGATAAAATGTGTTCAATCCCTGAAATGTTACCTAGAGTTGAGCTGAGAGCTCTGCATTTCCAACAGCAGAGAGTATATGATAATGCTGTCTTAAAAGAATGATATTTTTAAAGTCTTTATGGTGGCAAAAGGAAGCTTAGTCAACAGAAATAGAAAGATGAAAATTATCTGTATTCCTTGGATTCAAAAAGAAAGGGTGAGGAAATGGGAAAACAGCCAATAATCTACCTTAAAGGGTAGATGATCTCTTCAAGATCCATAGAAAACAATCCCCCACTTACAAGACAACCACTCTGTTTGCTTGCACTGCCTGAGGGAGATAAATCCCATGTAGTTTATTTGCACTGAAGAAGTTCAAGAAAGGGAACAGTTTGAAGAGTACAGTGCTTCAATTCCTCAACTCAACATGTTGTTTGTGGTTTCAGCAGCAAAAACAATGCTAAAAGCAATGAGGTTTCACATTTAAAATAGATGACAGAACACAGACCAAAACCTGGTTGGAAAAAAAACCAGTTTGACGCATTTTTGAGGTCCAACAGTATTTCAATGTGTAACAATATGGAGGGACTAATTTATCACAATCAGTTCACCCCGAACTTACTTTCAGTATTACAATACAAATAAAGCTATGCTTATCTGGAGATGTTGGTGTCTCAGTAAAAGATAATTTCTCCAGAGAAGTAAAGGTACAGAAATTACTAAATTGATGTCTTGAATAATCTAGTAAGTTTTGAATATCTTCTCATATAGCCATAAAACTGGATTACAGTAGAAAGTATCTATTATGAACAAACAAGCACATGGATACGGTAGGAAACACTGAAGAGGAAAGAAGGGTTGGTCCATATGAGTGTCCCAGTAGTACACAGCAACACAAGGCATCCTTACAAGTGGAATTTGGGCAAACCTAAGTCAGCAGAAATACCAGCTACACAAAGAACCACATCATTGTTTCTGTCTGTACATGTTAACTAATGTCTAGGGATGAATTATCTAGGGCATGGCATGGCTCACAAACAGTTAACCTAGTGAAAATTCTAAGGGAAGGAACATGAGCACTTCAAACCTGTCACAATAATCACATAACTGAACCTCTAGAGAAAGAGACAATGTTTCAGTTACTGAGCTCAACCCTCAGGCTCTCATGCATCAAATTCACAAACGAAAACAAACTGGAGGGGGGATGGAAAGATTTGTGGTGCCAAAATGCCAAGATAATGTAGTGAGCTCAAATAAATTTGCCAATAGTGAATAAATAATCATAAAAAAGATGTCTGAATGCCAGCTAAGGCCATTCTGTAAAACATAGTGAAGCAGAACATGAGAAAGTATGAATAATGGGCATGTTGATAGGAAATAACATGGGTGACTGGTCTGAAAAAATGCAACAGCTTTTGAAGCTAAATATGAGGTGAGTAGACCTACCAATGTATCAGTTGTGCTATCTTTACAAAACCAGTGAAAACTATAGAGAAGAGGAGAGGAGGCAAAGGGGGAAAAAAGAAGATACTACTTAAGAGAGACACCAAAATAGGTAAGTTACATCCTGTAAAGCATACAGAAGTTAAGTAAGATAATGTCAACAACTGCATGTTCATAGTAGAACTACTTTTTCAAAATTTAAGTCCTTATTCTCCCTTTCTGCAAATATTTTTTGTGAGTTTCCTTTAAGAATCAATACTGAGAGATTACAGAATGATTGTTAGAATGTTTACCTGGGTAATTTTTTGCTCTCTATAGACTTCCTGGACCATTCAATCTGGAGCATACTGGTGGCTCAGTTTCACTTGCAAAATTACCATGAAAACATTTGCAATATATTACAATCCTGGAAGTGCTGGTGTAGAATACAAAGACATTTAATAGGTATGTTGTAGGGATTATTTACTTTAGAGATGTCTTGGCAAGTTTTCAATTTCATGCTCACATACACTCTTTACTCATTAAGTATATTTGGTGTTGCACACCATTTCCTTCTACTGACAAGCTCAGCAAGGCTAGAGGGCTGTTTGATCACCAGGGTAGATGGTTCTGGGATGATTTTTCTAGAAAGATTCTTTTCTTCCAAAGTAGGATCTTTTTCTGTTATAGACTATATTTGTGTAATGATGTTCTAAAACTTCAATAAACAGATTGTGGCAACAAATCATTTACTTCCTAATACTATATTTGTGTGGCTTTTTTCACGGGAGAGGTCTATTGATTAAAAACTCATTTTAGATGACTGAGACAAACATGTGTTCTGCTTAAAATAAATGCTTTATATAAGGATCTGATTGCATCTTTTAACAGTTTGGAATGGATTTTTATTTTATGGAAAGAGGTGGACTCATATATATCTATATGAGTTTATATATCAAAGTTTTTAGGTAACAGTCAGGTAACTGATGATAACATCTAGGAAAGTAATATGCATGCAGAAACATTCCAAAGATGACTTGGCAGAAAGTTGATAATCACTGAATTTGTGGTGGAAAACAACACAGGAGTCTAAATTTTAGTCTAGATAACTTTTGCATCTGTGTATATCAGATATGCCATGATATCATGGTATAATTATTTAAAAACTCTTTTTCAATGCAGCCAGTTAAAGGGTTGGTTTATATATAGTGGGACTATATTCACGTTTACTGTTCTATATAATCTGGAACACCTGAGAATAGTGACAATGTAATTGTTCTAATAGAAAAATAGAGATATGTATTTCAATTTTTCAAAATTTTGGCCCTTTTCTTTTGATGCCTCAATATGTCCCATCACAAGGAGGCATATGGGCATGTAGACAACTGTAGTGCTTCTGCAGAGGCACTGCAGAATACGATTAAGCTGTTGGTCAATAGGCTCATTCTGCTATGGAATCTGTGGAGAAAGTCTTGTGTTCTCTGTGGAAAACTTACTTTTACATTTGTGTCAGATTCAGTTATACAGTCCTCATGGCTTGTGATCACAACTGTGCATTTTACTGTTTTTGGCTTAACCAATACTTGGGCATTGAATCTAAAGCACTTCTCTCAGTGTGGTATTTATTGCTGGTTATAACAAAGACAAATCTAAGACAGTCAGTATAATAGCTGAAGGTGCAATATGGTCTAATATAACATTTTTAAACCTATGCTTTTATGATACTGGTCATCTCCTGGGATTTGTGATATGAAA